>NW_005842204.1:1606748-1692848 GCF_000455745.1 Alligator sinensis | reverse complement strand
CCCCCCCCCCCCCCCACCCCTAGTAATTACTTTGCACATTTTTGTCAGGCATCATTATACCTTTAGCTTCTGTTTGATACTAGATGTCTCTTAGTGATGTAAACCTGCTGGTATTGTGCTAAAATGTGGGAATTTGATAATATGATATACTGCTGTGACCATTTTCATCATTTATCTCTTAACTAGTTCATCATATTTGTTCCTCACTTTTTCAGCTATACCATTCTATGGTGAAAGCAGTTCGCCAGCTACCTAATCAAGATGCAGAATATTGAAAAGGTCAAAGTAAAACAGTGTAATACCATAATTCTCAGAATATAACGGCTACTTCATTCTTACAAGTGGGGAGCAGCACCATAATATGAATTCATTCTTAATGAAAAGAAAGATGGATTAACCCAGTATATGTAATCATTTCTTCCAAAACGCTTTCCTATGAAATCAAGTTGTCTCCAGCAGATGTTGTCCTGCAAAGAATAAATCTGAATTGCAGAGATAAATCTCTTGGAAGAAAAATTATATTGAGAACATAAGAGGTCCCTAATTAAGCCAGAGTAATAGCAGTCTTTACATTATAAGGAGAACAGAATGTTAAACAATAGTTATCCATTCTCAAGACAAAGATTGGAATAAGTGCACCAGAATGCAAAACTATTTTCTTCTTATAACAATCTTTAAATTACACTGTATAAGTAAAGACAATGGTATGAAATTCATCCAACCTTGGCACATCAGGCAGTGAAAATCGAAAATGATATAAAATTAATCCTTTCTTCTTGACAGTTTTAAGATTGTAATCCTCTGTAGTTATCCTCTCAAACTAAGTTTGAAGGGTCTTTAATTCTGCTTGTTCTCATATCATCTCTCTCATCCCATTGTATACTGCATAGCTGATTTCAAAGCTGATGTACTGTGGAGGGTAAAACAAGAATGATTGGGCAATCCACACTATGAGGAAGATGCTATTATCAGGTCACATTTTTTCTTAATGTTTGGTATGAAAAGTGGTTTATTCCATTTGGAAACAGAATAAGCCTGGGGTCAGCAGCCTTTAAGGAGCAGCAGGCTGAAACAAAACAGCTGGGTCCAAAGGCAGCTGATCCAGTCACTGTAACCGCTGTCCCAGCCCTCCATGCTCTATGATGGGGACGACTGTCACTGTCATGTCCCTCGAGTGCTGCCCTGCCCTTACCCCTGGTGCCGATTCCCATTGCCACCAACTGCTGTAAATAACCAGGTTAGCAGCAAAAGAAGCAGAAGCTGCAGTAAGAGAGCACCTGAGAGAGAGAGCACAAGGGTGGCGGGGGTGACAGTAGATATTAGGGCTGTGTGAAGCTTCAGGTGCTGATTTGATTCGGAGGAGATTCAGCCCGATTCGGTGGCTCCAAATCTGAATTGAATCAGGGGACTAATAAAAAGGTCTGAATCAGTTTGAAGCTCTCCAAATCACTTCGGAAAAGCTTCGGAGAGTTTCGATGATTCGGGCAGTCCCCACCTGCTGCAGAAGCGAGCTCGACCCAGACTCCAAACTGGTAAGTAGGGGGTGGTGGAGGGGAACATGGGGGACCCCTGCCAGGCCCCATCCCCTGCCTGCTCCTCCAGGCCCCTCCAACCCATGCCCAGGACTCACCAGCTCCTGCAGCGGCCTCAGGGCTTTGCCCCCCGCATGGCATGGGGTAGTGGGGGGGGGCAGCAGGGATCACCCCCTGCTGGGTAGGAACCGGTAAGTCTGGGGTTTTGGGGGGTGGTTCTTAAAGGGCTGGAGCTGAGGTAGGCAGGGCAGCCATGGGCGGGGGGAGAGGGAGACTCATGACAAAGCCGCCCATATAGCGTGGGGCAGTGGGGGGCAGTAGAGATTGCCCCCCACTTGGCAGTACCCGGTGAGTCAGGGCTATTTTTTCAAAGTCTCCCAAATCGGCCGAATCCAAATCTGAAGTGAATTCTAGCCTCTTCATACAGGCCTACTGGAGCAGGGTGGCAAAGAGAGGCCATGCAGGCTGGAGGATATGGATGTAGGGCAGTGGGGTCAGTGGCAGTGCCCCCATTGCCCTACTTATATTGATGCACTGCAGGCTAGATGTAGTGAAGTGGCAAGCCAGATGTGGCCTGCAGGCTGTAGGTTGCCAACCCCTCCCAAAACTGTATATGGTCAAATGGTATGCATGGGAGATTACAAGAACTGGTTTATTGTAATGATTCATAATGATATTAACTTTACAAAGCCAATAGCTTGTCTTTAAACAACATAAAAGTGTTTAGCTGTTAATGAGGTTTTGTGTTTCATGTTGATTTTTTTTTTTACTTATGTAACTCAATGCATTTTACACCAGTATAAAGTTAAAATATCATCAGTGAATCAACAGTGTTAATTTTGTGAAGAAACTTAGGATTTGTGAGACTATAATCAGACTTTTAGAGTTTAGTCACCTTGATATGTGCCACTCTTATTTTTAGCATGCTTACTTCACCTCATACATCTGTGGTTTATTGGTTGCTTATGGGTTTTTCATTATGTCTTAAAGACCTCAAAATGGGGTATTTGATCTATTCCATTTGTTTGCACTGTGTGGTCAGGTTTCTGACATGCATATTGTTGAAATGTAAGGTTCTTAGATTTTCCTGGGGTGAATATTATTTAATATTTATTGCTGCATGAACATTGATTTTAATTTTACCAAAATAAGTACGATAAAGTGTTGGAGCATCATTATTTATTACCAGGTCTTGTGTTAGTATTGAAGGTGGTGGTTTCCTTTATTTCCTGTGTATAGCATAATTAATTCTGTATGTTTATCTGGAGTCCCCATTGTCAGTTATTCATAGTCTAACTACTTTGTTTGTAATCTTCAATCCATTTATTCTATGATGTGAAATATTTCAGTATGTTCTTGCATTATGATTTACACTAATGAGACTGTCTCTTAGTATTTATTGCAGTCTATTGTAGGAGTGCAAGGCTCCTAGAGAGCATCCGTGGTGTAGTAGGGGTGGGCAACACCACATATAGAAATTAGTTATTATAGTCTTATGAAAAGATATTGGAGTCTTGGGGTAGATCTTTTTGTGAGACTGAGTCCATCAAAGATTTGCAGTGTTGTGCTGTTTGGTTTTCATGGATCTGTGCATGTGATGGCATGGCCATCAACAGAGATTTTTATTTCTACACGTTTTGTAAATGTGGATAACGGGATAACGTTTAATGTGCATCTAATTTGTTTTGTCTGGGGGAAAAAAATGAAGAAAAGAAATTTTGTGAAGACCTTCTGCCAGAATTTCTACACCACCATGCCATTAAAATAAAGCTCTCTAGAAAGTGTGGCAAATCTACATGGCATGTTTCTTAAGCAGAACTGGACCAGTTCTATAATACATTTTTCTTGCCTTGTCATTTACATTTCTAATTGAACCCATTTCACTTGTATTTATGTTCTCTTCATGTTGTGTCAGTTATTTTTTCTGAAAGCTTAATGGCAAGACTGTCCCACAAACAGAGGAATTTTGAAGGACATGCAAGGAAAGCAAAATTTGAATTAAGAATAATTCAAACACCAGGTAACTTCTTTTGAAACCTTGTATACATTCAATCAAGGAATAGATGCAATGCACTAGGCCAATAAATCTAGTCAGAAATAAATAATACAGGTTGAAATTCAAATAATACAGGTTGAAATTCAAATATTGAACTTTCTTAATGATTTGTACTATTCATAAATAGTCTGAGATGATATGGCAAATAATTTTAAAGAAATCTACTAAAATCATAATCTGTTTGTAGACAATATACGAGGAAAAAATAGATTAAATTTGGCACTGTTGTTTGTGCATAAGTTGACACGTTAATTTTCTTCTCTATGAATATTTTGCTCTGTAGCTGAAGCTTTTTTCCAGATCTGGTCAGAACTGGATGCCTGCTTTTTGCTGACAAATTCATTGAGCCCTTAAAACTGAGCCTAGATCAGTGAGTGCTAACAGTCCTGATTCCTTTACCTCTCAAAGGGAATTGGAGCTGCTGAGCATCCTTCCAGAACCAGCCCAATGGAAGAACTTAGATAGCAGAGATAGAGGTTGGTCAAGTAGGCCTGTGCGAGTCGGCAGCAATTTGGTCCGGCTTTGGATCCAGCCGCTTCAGATGGCCATGATCCGATCCAGACCTCCAGACCAGGTTTCTGCCTCAATCCAGCCAAAGCTTCAGAGCCGCCTCGGAGATCCGGCCATAAGGTATAATGGGGAATCAATTAAATATCTATAACTTTGTTGTTTTTTATCTGATTTAGATGAACCTTTCAGGGATGGTAGTCTCTGCTGAGAGCATGAAGTCTGCCAAGTTTCAAGAAGATCGGTTCAAGGGTTTGGGGGAACTGTACCCCAAATTCTTGAAAGCCAAACTCATGTCACGGCTGTGCGTTACAATACAAAGGGGGTGAAAACTGCAGGGGTGGTAGCTCCTACTGAGGCCACAAAGCCGGCCAAGTTTCAAGGAGATTGGTGCAGGGGTTTGAGGGAACTGCACCCCAAGCTGCGGACAAGCAAAACTCATGCCATGGGTGACACTGTGCGCGCTAAGGCGCAGCACGGTGACAGCTGCAGCGATGGTGGCCCTTGCTGTGATGCCTGCCAGCTGTGGAGGAGATCGGTGCAGGGGGTCTGGGGCCCTGCACCCCTAGCTGCTGACTGGCAAAACTGGTGCCAAGACTGTCTCTGTCTTGGGGCAGTTGATTGTCTGTATTGATTCCTTCCTCTCTGTAGGCTGGTTTTGTAGGTGCTACTTGATGCTCGTTAAGTCGTTATGTAGTACCTAGGTCCTGTGTATTGAGCTGGTCCCTGAGTCCCTGGTCCCTGAGTGAATCATGATTGATTGATCTCCATAACTGGGAACACAGCAGCTCAGCAGCCAGGCCTGCAGCAGTGTCTCCCCTCCCGCCCCAAAACAGACACAGTCAGTCCCACAGCACCCATGGCACCAGTTTTGCTTGTCTGCAACTTGAGGGTCAGTTCCCCCCAAACCCCTGCACCGATCTTCTTGAAACTTGGAAGGCTTTGTGGCCTCGGTAAGAGCTGCCATCCTGCAGTTTTCACCTCGCTACGTTGTAAGGCCTAGACGTGACAGGAGTTTTGCTTTCAAGAATTTGGGGTGCTGTTCCTCCCCAAACCCCTATACCAATCTTCTTGAAACTTGGCAGACTTCATCCTCTCTGCAGAGTCTACCACTCCTGAGAACTTCATCTAAGTCAGACAAAAAACAATGAAGTTATAGATATTTTATTGTTTCCCCATTATACCCTATAGTCAGATCTCCGAGGCAGCTCCGAACCGCCTCGGGAAGCCGAACGAGGCAGCGCTTTGACCTGGACGTGCTGCTTCCGACCCTGAAGTGTCCAAAGCTCTGTCTGAAGCCTCGCACAGCCCTATGTTTAAGTATTTGGTGGAAAAACAATTGACAGCACTGCTTTTGTTGCCTTCTCCTTTCCAGTTATGCATTTATGGTTTCTTACAAAACACAGTAGAAGGGCCACTTAACCCCATATCATGTTGTCAAATGTATGTATTTATTTATTTATTTATTGGCCTTATCGCATTTCGTGTTAGGAGTGTTTATTTTTTCACACGGCCTTTGTTCCTAGCCTTCTCAGTGTGAGTGACCGTGGCCGCAGCAAACATATTTGTGCTGGTATTGATTGTGTTGGTTTGTGGAGGCTCCTTAATGCAAAGCGAAGCAAAGCAAAACAGAAATCTTGAATGAGGGTAGCTGAATGGTTTGTGCTTCTCAGTTATTCCATCTGAATGCAATTTTATAGCTACAGTAGCCTGCAGTAATTATTCTGCTTATCGAGAGATACATTGGGCATTTAGAATATTTCTAAATTTGTTAAAAACACTAGAGCTGGCCTTTAAAGTTCTTCAAAGGAGGAAGAACTGTAGATAGACACCTCCAAGAATTGCATGCGTTTACTTTCTTTGTATTTCTGGTCAGTACTTTTAGTACAATATTGATGGCGGGGTAGGGGGGATATGCATAATTTCATTCTGGTTTGGTTAGGTCTAAGGGCTGAACGAACCTCTGGATGCCTAGCTTTGTCCCTGGCTGTGCCCCAGACTTCTTCAGTGAGGCAAGTCACCCAAACAAAATTCCTTCCTCAGTAAAATAAAGATGATGGTACCCATCACACTCGGAGAAATTCCTCCCAGCAAAGGTACTAGAGGAAAAAGGTTATTTTTGCCAAATCTGTGAAGCAGCAGAAATTTTTAGGACTCTAATTTCTCAAGTTCTACATTCCAGTTTATAGAGCAGAGAGGTTTACCTTACTTTAGATAAGATCCAACCAAGCCCCTCAACTTTGTTCATCACTAGCAATTATCATCTGAGTCCTGCTGATAGACTGAATGAGAGTGGATATAGAGATGAGGAAAAGCTAAAAAAAAGGAATGTGAGTTTACTGTTGGTAAATGCCTGAATACAATGACAATGAATAAAACAGGAATCAGTCTTGCTAATAGAGGAGAAATATCAAACTACACTGGGCAGATTTACCAATTAGAGTTGTGGTGGGAAAACAGGTGGACATAAGACCAGCTGTTGATGGTATATGCTGTGATTTTATTGAATTTCTTGGATAGATTAATCATCTGAACATGTGTTAGCAATGGCCTAATCGAGTTCTGAGGTTATCTTGGAAAGTTGTTTGAATTTAGACCATCTTGTAAAGTGGACTGTAAGCTTGGGAGATTCCCCCTCCACTAAGACTCCTTGGGATTGACTGCATCAGAAATACTGCAAATCAGATTCTTTCTTTTCACTGAGTATTGTGGTATGACCTCTTCTGTCAGCCTAAAGCACAGAGTTCAAATAGTTCCAGAAGGGCGATGTTCTTCCACTATTGCACATACTGAATAATCCAAATTGAGTATGAAAATGATTATTTAGATACCACTAGGGGTGACTGGTACTTCCTGAGGCTGGGCAGGCACAATTTGTGGGCAGGCCTGAGGAAAGGCCAGAAGCCCCATATCCACTCCTATACTTCTGTTCTGTGTCATAGTGTCCCCACTCAACGCGCCGCCAGCCCACATGGCAAAAAAACTGCCCCATCCTAAGTGGTGCTGAGTCGGGGGCCAATCTCAGGCGGCCACATGTCCCTCATATCCCCCAATCCGTCGCCTGTGGATACCACTCAGTGGGTGTATCTATATGTGCTATTAACACACAGCAATAAACTCTGGCACAATATTGCCAGAGTTTATTGCCCCAGGGTGTGCTGTTCGAACCCAGGACTGTAGCATGTTGAGCTGGGTCAGAGCATCCTCAGCTGGCAGGGGACTTGTTGGAGGCGGGGGGGGGGCAGGGGCAGCCTGACAGTCTACCAGCCCAGAACTGCTCCAATCTGGGTCAGCCTGCTGCAGAGGGGCAGACTAGGGCATGAGGGTAATTCAGTGCAGGTCCCTGATGCCCCAGACAGATGCATCAGCATCTACATGTACATTGCTACAGAGAAAAAAATCTGCATCAGGATAGTATTTGTATTTGTAGGTACTACCCTGCTGCAGAGTTAATTAGTTTACTGCTGCCAAATAGGGCTGCATGTGTAGATGCAAGACATTTACTATGGAGCCAATTAGTCTAGTCCGCAGTAAATGTCTTGTGTAGATGCCCCTAGTGTGAGTAAAGGAAGGAGAATTGGTAAAAAAAAAAAAAAAAAAGACATTTCTGAACTTCAGGAAACCTATTTGGTTCTAGCTTGGAGGTTGGTTTCTCTGTTATCCATACAGGTTGCCATGTGCATCTCTTGTAATTAGGGTTGACATGGGGAAAGGAAGAAGATAACAGTTTGGAACCAAGCCATGAAACCATTTTGTTTCCTCAGATTCCTCAAACCAAAAAGCTGCAAGAGACTTAAACAGCAGGAGCTAAGCCTAAAGGCATTGAGTTTGGCAGGGGTAGTGACACAGAAGAAAAAAATAAGGAACAGACACAGCTGTAGCATTTGCCTTAGGCTGTTAATCCCTATGACTTTATGGGGTACATACTGCAGCAGCACTCGATGTGGGAGGAACAGACACATGCCCT
Source organism: Alligator sinensis (assembly GCF_000455745.1). Classification (NCBI taxonomy): domain Eukaryota; kingdom Metazoa; phylum Chordata; order Crocodylia; family Alligatoridae; genus Alligator; species Alligator sinensis. Next base: position 1,684,786 of record NW_005842204.1, on the reverse strand, counting down.
ACTGGGGGACATCTTTTCCTGTGTCCTGCCTCAGTGCCTCAATGTAATTTGATGTCTAGTAATAAGAAAAGAAGAGGAGGCAGCTGGATATAATTGTTTTCAAAACACGCCACTACCAAAGTAACGGTGTCTCTTGGCTTTTCCAGATATGAGCCAGATTTTGTCCTGACTTTAACTTAATGGCTAAGTCCAGACAGTCAAAAAGCCCAACGCTGAATTGATTCAGTCTTTTCAGGTTAATCTGAGTTGCGTACATTGAACCAATAAGCAAGTGAGGAAACATCCACTTTTGATTTTGGAATGCACCAGCAGTGGCTTAAGCCAGAAGCCAAGGGGCGCTAGAGCACACCTTCCTGCTCAGCTGAAGCAGACATCTTGGGCCAAGGCTAGCTCACCCACCCTGCAAGGGTGGAGGTGCAAGGCATCCTGGGATGCTGGAGACTGTGAGTGAACTTGAATCTGGAGGAGATCTGGGGCAGAAGTTCAATAAACTGATCTAAACTAAATCAATTAAGTCTGATACTACATCCATCCAGACTTATCTTGAACTCATTTCAGCCATTTTGAAAGTGGTGTATGTGCACTGAACTTCTGTTGATGTTCTGCCCCATCCTAAGTGGTGCTGAGTCGGGGGTCAATCTCGGGGGGCCACATGCCCCCCATATCCCCCAGTCCCCCAATGATCAGAACTGGTTTCTGATCATTTATTCTTGTTTATGTGTAATATCTGTCCCTAGCCCATGTGACCATAGAGAAATCAGTAAGGAGATGAGTCAGGGATGAGTTGGCCTTACTCAAAGTCACAGTTAATAGTAGAAGACAGCACTGTTATAATGTGACCATTTGCAAATGGAGCTTTTGTGCTTTGCATCCATTAAGAGTAGTATAATTAGTCTTGTACGTGAAGCACCTAACACTTACTGGGGATGCCTTATGTTAGCCAATGTAGCTCCTATGAAATGTAGATTGTTTCAATACTGTACTTAAAATTAACGTAAGGAAATGTGCAAATATATCCTCAGGTTCTACTGAGAATAAATTTTGAACTGGTAGCGTTATAAACTGCAATGTGTACAATAAACAGTTGATCATCCAACATAAATATTACTACTTAATGGGATTTTTATCCTGGCATCTCATTTATACCTACATTTTTAAGCTTCTTTACTCAGAAGGTTATATTGATGCATTTTTTCCTCCAGATATACTAGTTTTTGAAAACAGATTTCTCCTAAGGGCAGTCAAGTGTCACATGCAAAGTTATGGATGATGTCAGCTACATTTGGAAGTGCACGCTTCATTTATTCATTATAGCTGTGAAAGCTTAGATGTGCAGACATCCATTGCCAGCTTGTATACCTGTCATTTTCATGCTTTTAATGAACATTGATCATGTTCACCCGGACACATATTTGAATAAAGTGAATATGAAATACTTTCTGAAAACAGAGTGGGAACTATTATTTTAGCATAATATTTCAGAGCTAGGGGACATACCTGAAAAGATTATCATTTTTCATTAAGTTATAGATAAATAAAATTTCTAATAAGATGCATCTCTTTCAAGAATCCCATTAAAGAATGAGAAATAGGTTAGCAAAGACTAACTTCAGTGTCTTGCTACAACCTATCCAAAGTTTTTGTGATTCATCTCTACAGTAGAAAGAGGGTTTTAATCCTGTGGGATCACTTAGTAGAGACTTGTTTCTAACAAATCATAGTTTACAACCTAAAATTGCCCTTATATATTCACCCCAATGTAAATAGCTGAGTGTAAAATGAAGTTAAAATATCCTTGGGTTTTTTTGTTTGTTTTGTTTTTTTCTTTTGCTTGGATTTGAAGAGCTGAGCATTGCTTTGGTAACTTCTTTCTTCTTAGCTCTTATTAAAAGAGGTACTCCTTGACAGTGTTAAAGGAGTACCAACATTTTATACAATTTAGGTAAGTCAAGACCATGTCATTTGGGGCAATAACCAGTACCTGTGTACTTTTTTCAAAGACCATTCTTTCCCATAAGATTTCTACTCTTCAACTTCAGACAGTTCTACGTAATAGCTAGTTGACAAATATGCAAGTGTTTTGCTGCTACAGTTGTATTGAGATTTGTATAGATTCTGGACTAGTCTACACGAGAAGCTGACCGAGCAATTGTTACTGTGCAGTCATTTGATACTTGCATATCCAAGTACTAAATAACTGTTTAGTAACTAGCATTACTGCATAGTAGCCTCCCCGCACAGCTATAGTAGCCTCCCCGCACAGGTCTTGGTGATTCTGACTGCACAGTATCTCATTACTACTGCCCAGTAGCATCACATTACAGTTTGTGCCCGGTGACACTACTGTGCAGTAGTAGTAACAAGCTACAATGCAGTAACCGTTTCATGTAGACGTGGCCACCGAGTCCCCGTTCTGGGGGACGGAGTACTTAGAGCAGAGGATATGGAACTACCCAATAGACCGTGTAATTATGGCCTTATTTATTGAAGAGCAGGATTCATATACAGTGTGCACAGAAATACCATACACACCTAAGTAACATTGCCTTGTGAGGCTGCTCCAGGATAAGACTTAGTAAGCAAAATTACTAAGGTGCTTTAGATGAGTACTATACTTTAAAAAACCTATAATCAGCAAATAGTTTCCTGAACCTTACATGCTAGGAAAAGGAGGCCCCTTGAGACCCCGTGGTCTATGGGAATGACTACAGACTGAAGATAGCAGAGGTAGCTAATGCTGAGCACTTTTCAGAAGCCCTCCTTTGAATATTATTGAGGGGGTGACCTTGTGAGTTGCTGAGCTTCCCCAGTTGACATGACTCTGCAGGTCTGGGTCCTGAGTTGAACCTGATAGCAACCTTGTGATGTAGGTAGCTATCATTTCCTTACTTCTGTAGTTGGGTATGCTGAGACTGAGGGGTTAAATGACTTTCCGCTAGTGTTCTCTCCTGCTCTTTCTTCCCCTCCCTCCCTTATCTACCTTTCATACTGTAATCCTTGAATTTGTGTGTGGTTATATATATATTTTTTTTATGTAAGAATTATCAAAGCAGAACATTCAGATGATCTACATAATTAGCTAACCTCTTGCTGACAAGTTTAATACTGAATTTTTAGCCTGATAGAACCAGTCAAATTATCCAGTGTAAATAATTTATTTGATTAAATTTGGCATTTTTCTTTCGAGAAATAATTTTAGACTGATTTTTAATTATTTAACCTGTTCTATAGAGAGTCTACCGGCAAATATTTTAGTCAATGAAAATACCTGTCACTTTTTAAATAACGTATATGAGAATAAATGTTTTTAACATCCTTTCAGCTCTAAAGCCTGGTAAGCTGCCACCAGGTATCATGAGCCTCTCTAAACAGTTCATAATGACACCTATTTGAAATGTGATGACCAGTATTTTTTTAAATTAAATTTAATTTATTTATAAATCGTTTTTTCAAACATGTTCTCTTTCATTTAAATGCAGCTTTTCTTAATGTTTTGTATACAGTGTACTCAGACCTAATACTTATGCTCTGCTGTTCTTCAAGAGAACTGGCTTGTCATCACTAATGGGAGAAAAGAAGCAACTAGACTGTTTTTCACAGTGATGATATTTAATTGGCCAGCTATATGTTTGTTGTTTCCAGGAGTCACTTGAGCATGGAACAAGTAGTTTTCAAATGAAATGGAACCTGTTGCTTTACATAACATTGTGGACACCAATATCCTATTGCTTGTATGGTAGATAATGTTTCTTAATGGGTACATGTAAAATAATGCTTCCTTGCTCATGAAAGAGAATCACATTTTCAGTTACATGAGAAACCTAAAGGATTATTATTCACTGTGCAGTGTGTTGGTCTCACTCTTTTTGCAAATATAAGCAGGGAAAAGTGTGTTTCTTACAATATATTTAGTTAGAGAAAGCGGACAATTCTCAGTGAGCATGGTATAATTTCATTAACATTTCAAGATTTTATCCATTTAGAATAATTTAGTACTTTCATGATGCAAAGCTGTGGTTGATGAAATTGGCTACATTTCATTTTGGATATATGTAAATCCCAGTGGCCTGGGAATTCACCTCAAATGAGAGACATGGTTCAGAAATTTGTAAGAACATGATGTTGTTTAGATATTTGGCTTTTTACATATTAATAATCTAAAAAAAACCTGAGCGATTGAACAAAAAAACCTCGTGCAAAACTGTATGCTCTAGAAAAATTTTCAGTTTCCATCCTTGTGACAATTTGCTTAAAGTCAGTAAATATGTCACGTATTGTTCCACGAATATTATAAATTCTACTTAATAGTAGCGTCACATGTTCCTGTATATTATATTAATGCATTAGATGGAAGCACTATTATTTGGCACCGGTTGAATCCTTTAAATACAATATAATTGGGGAAAAGTTGATTCTTCATATACCTTGTCAGCAGACCTGGTTGTGAGTTTTTCCAATTAAATGTTTTTTCATCAGAAAATGCCATTTTTTTCAGAACCAAAATTATTTGTAGGAACGTGCCACTAAGCTTTCATGGGGAAATAGTTCTTGTGTTTAGGATAGAATGTCTAGTCAAATCTGAGGGCCACCTTAGCAATGAATGGCCAGTACCCGGCAGTGAGTGTACTCCCCTGAGATCTGAGAAACTGAAGCTCAAATCCTTGTTGTGTCCTACTTACACTAGGGACTTAAATGTTAGTCTTCCACATTCTAAGTGAGTGCCATCACCACCAATTTACTGCCTAAGCTGGACTGGGCCCCTGGAAGAACTGCTTTATATATTGTAAATAAATAGACATTACTTTTCTTTAGATATGAGCTTGACTGATTCCCTTGCCTACCAATTTGGGCATTCACTTGAAATGAGTGACATGGTTCAGGATCCTGGGATGTGGTTTTTCCCAGCTTCTTAGAACAGTGCTGCCCATTAGGGGTGTGCAAAGCGGGCCCTATTCGATTCAGATTCAGCCTGAATCAGGGACAGTGATTCGATTCGTTGATTTGGATCACCGTCTCTGATTCAATTTGGCTGAATCCAGATCTGAAGATTCAATGCTGATTCAGACATAGACACAGCTTTAAAAGTTTTTCTACATACCTCAAGGTACCAGCCATGGCTTGTGAATGCTGCAATGGTGGGACGGATGGAGCATCACACAGGAATGCAGCCCCCCTCACCCCCCACCACGCTCAGCTGTACACCCAGAAGTGGACCGGAAGTACTTCTGGTCCACTTCTGGGTCTGCTGCCTAGTGCACTGGGGTGCCCCCCCATACTCCTGTGGGACACTCCACGTGCCCCAGGATTGCAGCATTCACGAGCCGCGTGCTATCTAGAGGTATGTAGAAAAAAACATTCAAAGCTGTCTCTATGTCCAAAACTCTGAACCTTTCCATATCTATCTGAATTGATTTGGAGAGTTCTGATTTGATTTGGAGAGATTCAAGGGTCCTCTGATTCAATTTGGATTCAGAGATTTGGCCACTGATCGAATCGGGGACCGAAACTTTGCACAGCCCTACTGCCCATTGCCCAAACTTTTCCTCATCATGACCCCAATAATGGCCCCATTTCCTCAGCATGGCCTCTCACTCCCAACCCAGAGCCCTCCAACCCCATGACTCCATTTGCTGATGTTGTGACCCCGTTTGGGGTCATGACCCACAGTTAGTGAACTGCTGTCTTAGAGGAACATAACCCTCGGATTATTTACTGTTTTGCTGTTAGTAGTCTGTGAGGACAGATGGTGGGGGAAGGTCGCTTCTTGATCAAGAAAAACTTCAGAAGTTCTTGATTATCTGAAATCTCAGTGTTTTGTGGAATAGGAAAACCATTATCCACACAGCTGTATCTGCCAGTGTTCTGTAATGCAACACAGCAGAACCAGATGCTTCTCAGGGTTATGCTCCTAGCCTCCCTGTGAAGGGGAGGGGAGAAGGGATTGCCAGCTAGCCAGGGGCATATTGCCAGCTGTTTGCTGCAATATTTATTTCAAGGGGTGCTCCTTCTCTAATCAGCCGTGTGGGACTGCTAATGAGTCAAGCTGATGGAGAAGCGGTGCTTTGAAGTAAAAGTCACAGCAAATAGCTTGGAGATTTGTTTTTAATCTGACACCCCACTGAAAATTAAGCAGGTTCTCCACCCAGATACAAATGATCTAGATTTTACTGTACATGGTGTAAGTTCAGTACAGGACAATAAGTTCAATACAGACTGGCACCCCATAGGGCTGTACCCAGGCATACAGATCTAGCCACAAGCATCAAATTGTAGGGTGGGGGTCTCCATTTATACAAAGAGAAAAACAGAAATTAAGTGGGCTAGGTCAGGAAAAAAAGGATGCATGTTTTGGGTAAGATATGAAAAAGAGCGGAGAGTCATTTAGGCTAAGTACAGACAATCAAAAAGCCTGAGGCTGAATTAATTCAATCTTTGTGGGTTAGTCTAAGCTGTGTAGACAGAACTGATAAGTAAGTGAACAGACATTCACTTTTGATTCTGGAAATGCAGCCACATGCCTGCAGTGGCTCAGTCCAGAAGCTGGGGGACGCTAGAGCAAAACTCCTTCCTTGGCTGGAGCAGACAGCTTGGGCTGAGGCTAGTCCGCCCGCCTTGCAAGGGAGCGGGGCTTGCAGGGAAGCTGCAAAGCAACCTGGGATGCTGGGGGACTGTGAGTGAACTTGAATCTGGAGGGGATCTGGGACAGAAGTTTAATAAACCAATTTAACCTAAATCAGTTAAGTCTGATACTACATCTATCCTGGTTTATCTTAAACCAGTTTCAGCCATTTTGGAAGAAGTTTGTGTGCACTGAACTTCTGTTGTGTTAAGGATCTGAAACAGTGTCCGATCACTTAAACTGGCTTATGTGTAATTTCTGTCCCTAGCCCTAGAGAGGGAGTTTTTCAGTTGATGATTGTTTCTTCTCATGCTGTTGAAACCCTGGTACCTTCAGAGCTTAATAATACGGGATACAGTGTAATTGTTCTCATTAACTACTACATTGCACCCTAACAGACTCAGTATATAAGGCTAAGCAATGACCTGTGTAGGAGATAAGGGGGTGTTTTTAAATGGGGATCATCCAGATAAAGCTCAATTCTCCCATAGGTGCAAAGATGTCCCAGACCAAGACAACCAGGTTTAATCTCCCCCAAGGAATATGTAGTTGTTTCCATATCATTTTCCTGATAGTGCTATTAACGTCAGTATATTCACTCTCTTCCAAACACTTAGCTCTGTTTAATGTCTTAGTATATTCCCATTTCCATTAAAAAAGGTATGTATATAGCCTCTAGTAACATTGTATGCAAAACTTCCCTGGGTTGATTCTACTAAAGTTTTATTTCTCTGCAAACATTGGCAAGTCCAAACTCCTTTAGTGCTTTTTTTTTTCTCTCAAGTAGTTCTTGCAAATTAAGGACTGATCTTTTTAGATATGTTACTTACAGGGGGTAGCAAAGCCATTGGTTACAGTAACATCACAGCAACAGGACAGACAGTGAAAGATGCATGCCTTTTGTATTCTGCACTAGTGGAGCTGAGCAGCGTTTTTTGTCATAGTCAAAGACCCCATAGGGCTTGGATTGGCATTGGCTGTGTTGTTTTGTACTCTGTTTCTCTGCAGTTTCAAATTGTTCCAATTGTTACAGTGAGAAACAGAGAGGAATATTAAACACAGATAAATGAGTCAAGTCACATACAGAGAGTTCAACACACAGCATTTCCTTTTACAGTAAGCTTTGCCATTATATAAAATAAAGGTGTATATATTCTATCTGGCTTCTCAGATTTCCCTATATAGTTTCAAGAGAGATCAGTCATTGATAAAGATAGCCTATGGCAGTGGGTAGATGAGACTGTCAAGTCAAGTGAGAAGGCAATAAAGCATACAAAAATATTAAAATATTTTGATTCTTAGTGGGTTCTACTTCTAATCTTCAGTTTCTGCTGCCTGAGGCTCCAAGTCTATCTGCTGTCCAAAAAGAGAGCTTGGAGACCCTGCATGGACTCCTTAACACAACATACCCTTTTACAGCAAAATGTGAGTGTTCATGCCTCCGTGTGCGTATGGTTAAACCTTTCCATTCAATTGCAGCGATGGCAGGGATAGAAGGAAGAAAGACAGGAAGAGCCTATGGCAGCAAATAAATGAAACTGTCAAATGAAGTAAAGCTAACAGAAATATTAAAATAATATTTTTAATTCATAAGGGTACTATTGGCATTTGGTTTATAGACCTCTGGTCACCCATTGCAGTTTGAAAAATGATAGGATGCACAAATCTTCCCAACCTGTATTCAATACTGCATGTTACCTAGAGAGAGGTTCTTTTCTGGCCTCTTTTATATTTTATATATTTATATATATATATATATATATATATATGTATATATACACATGTGTGTGTGTGTGTATGTGTGATTGCATAGCAGATGCTGTGAAAAAGGAAGAAAGTACATTTATTTATTTATTTCTGTGTGTGACTTTGATTGAGTCCCAGAGAGACACTGAAAAGAAAATTATGAAGGGTATTTAAAGTTATTTCTCTTAATGACTAATAGAGGGCTAAGAAGAGCCTCCTGAAACCCAAACACTCTTTGTGTGAGACGGATTAGGCATAACATGTCTCATCAAGACATGAATTTTACAGAATGAGTCATACTTTTATTGAGCCCATTTCTGGAGGACGGTGATATCTTATTTTTAGCTTCCAGTCACATATTTCTTAGTAAAGCACAGTGCCATTTATTTGGGAAACGCAGAAAGTTTAAGGAAAAAGGGAACATTTTCTGGCAACTCTGAAGTTGTCTCCCAGGAGAGATGAGACTAGGAGTAGTCTCAAGACCCCAGGATGAGACTAGCAGGAATCCCCTGGCTTGAAGGTTTTAGGACAGTGATTCCCAACCAGGATGCTAAGGTACTTTGGGGTATTGTGCGATCCTTCCAAGGGTGCCATGAAGTGCTGCTCAACATTAGCAGTGTTAGCTGTGAAACACCTACACATGAGCCACAAAAGAAATCCAGAGATTTCAAACAGTAATCTATAGTGGCACAAAACTTCTGACTTGTAGTTTGTCTGTTCTTTGCAGTAGAAGAATTATTCTATTCCTGTATTTTCCTGCATACAATACAACACCGGATAAGATATGCACCTTAATTTTGAAAGGCAGAATGAAGAAAAAAAAGATGGTTTCTTTGAAAATACTAGCCAGCAGCAGAAAATAACCGAGATGAAGCTTCTGCACTAGAAGCCTTTGCCAGAGGTAAGAGAGCGGACATTATTATATGTGCTCCAGGGGTGGGGGAGCTTTAATTAGAGCAGCTCTGAGATCTGTTTTAATTAAACTGGCTCAGCGTCTCATGTATCTGCATTCCGTGCTTCAGAATGCCAGGAGTGCTTTAACTAAGACTTGTCTAACGAGCTTTAGTTAAAGCACCCCCGCTGCCATTTTGAAGTGCAGAGACGCCGATACACAAGACACGTAGGCTTGCTGGAGCGCACTAATTAGCACAGTCCAGCAGCCTCAATTAATCGAGTCTGCTTCGACACACTGTAATTACAGCACATCGGAGCAGCCTCCCAGCACACCTGCAAGCACCCAAAGTGTTCACAGTCAGCAGCCAGAGAGCCCCATGCAGTACTAAAGCATTAGTTTTGCTTCCTTCCTTTCCCTCCCTCTGCACCTCCCCGCTCTTCCTCTGCAGAGACAGAAACTACTACTACCATGTTTACTCACGTATAATATATGCCCCAGTTTCTAGCAGCTGAATTTTGGGGAAAAGGTCATTTGTTGTATGCAAGAAAATACAGTGAAAATACAGGCATTTTCCTAAGGGTGCTTTTAGTATAATGAGAGAGACCTAAAAAGATTGGGAACCACTGTTTTCGGATCTGTTCAGAGCAGGATACAGTTCAAGTCACATCCACATGCCACCTCTGCCCCTTGCCAAGTGTAAATGGTATTCTCTGGATGTTCTAGTCATTTCATTTGTTCACTCCTCAGAAATAGATTCAATTCAAGATAATTAACATAAGACCAAGAACGTGTCTTATCTATGATAGGGGGAAAAGACCCCCGGGGAAAGATTGCAGAGGGCAAATAAGTGAGCAAATGAAGATGTTTCAAAAAAAAAATTAAAAAATAGTATCATTGGAGAAGCAGATTTACAGGTAAATACTGTGCCCTTTCTTAAAGATATCATCAGCAAGGATTGCATAGGTATTGAAAATGATTAACTGCTATGCTTCACCAGGGCCTCTATGAGCTAAGAACATTCCTACCAAGAAAATGAGCTAATACCAGGAAAGTGACCTTCTGTGTAAGAAACTGTAGATACGTAAATTAGTAGTTCAGAAAGCTTTCATCATCTTTACTTGGACTATACTAATAGTTTATAACCCACCAACCTTCCCAATGTGAATTCTTTTTCTTTAAGTATCCAACCCTGCATGAACTTAATTACAAAAGCCTATGGAGGTACTGTTCTTGCTTCAACTCATTTCTGAGATAGATATGTTGCCAAATGTACCTGGATTTTTATCTTAAGACTCAAGCAAAGGTGTAAATCTAGGAGAGTGAAGGAGTCTATGTAGGTGGGCATAATTGCACTAGTCCCCATAACCTCCCCACTTAGAATTCTACATCTTTCTGGAAAATAGTTTTCAAAGTGTCAGAAGAACCTAAGACAGCTGCTCAGAGCATTTTATCCATGGGCTTTACCCTGTCAGGAGCCAAGCTGATAAGCATGAGGGCTCCTGGATTGATATGGAGGGAGATACCTTGTTCTGAGTGATGATCTAAGGCCAGACCTTCAGTATGATGGGATCAACATTGGCCACCTGCAAGAGAGTTAAGAAATCTATTCTCTGCAAAACAAAGATTCTTGATTGAAAATAAATCTTGCTTAGGGAATAATATAAGCATATAAGAGATGAAAACTTGACTTAGAAGAGCGAGATTTTTTTCCTGTTTTTTGCAGTGTTCTAAATTAAAAAAATAAAACCCATCTGTAGTATTCAAAATGAAATTCCACTTTGTACAGTGATGAATTCTTTTGACTAAAAAATATTAGAGCCATTTCATTAAAGATAAAGTTAGACATTATTAAATAAGAGTAAATAAAATAACTGGGGCATGGTTATGATCTTAGGGTATTAGCCTTAGTATCCACAAGGCACCATTAAATTCACGATGGGTTCCAAGATATATTTTCATCTAGAAGCTATATTGCTTCTTTATAAAGTACCTCTTTAACCTTTCAATCAATTTATCTGTAACAGTTCATTTAAAAGTAATTCTGAATTTATTTTGCAGGTTAGACTATAGCAATAGCTTTTTGCTTTTTTTTACTCAAAAGAATACCAGACCAATTGAGACCAACTGAGGCTGTCTCACATTAAGATCTAATAACCAGTTAGAGCCAAATAAGGCAAACCCCTGACATCTTTGCATTAGAGACTTTCTGAGACATTGTTTTTGTGTTGACCCTCATTTCCCTCATGTATGTATTGTCCCACATACACACAAGGCTCTATTTTGTAATAATAACCCATTTTAAACTGAATAAAAGCCTAATAAAGAGTTCAGTACATGTCACTTCCCTTTCGCTGAATAATGTACCATTCTCCCAGCAGGACACTAGTGGGCCTTGAGAAGTTGGTTTCTGGTTGATATAGTATCAAGCTAGAAATGCAAATGCACTCCCTTGGCCCCTAGCTCCACAAGTAAAACATTGTTCCAGCTTTTTCATGGCTATTTATTTTGATTATTATTATTATTATTATTATTATTATTATTATTATTATTATTGTTATTTGACTAGAAGAAGACAATTGTTTGAGGATGTGCTGTATCCCCTTATTTCACCTCTCCATGGCACTAATGATAATGAATGGATCGGATGTTAAACAGGTTCACCCCACTAATGACAAAAAAAAGTATTTAATCTGTGGCTACTCCTAGGGGAAGCAGGTTGGATGATGCTAAGCCTGGAAGATTGTTGATACACAGTTAAATGTAGCTATGTGGATTATATTAGGAACACTACAAAGTATGCCATTGCCATGGCTTCCAGTCCACTAGTGAACATTGCTCCCCCACAGCTGTGCCACGATGCCACACGCGTGAGGGAATGCCATAAAGTAACCCAGACCTCCCAATCAACAAGGACCTCACCATGTCGCCATTGGATAATCTCAAATCTAGAAAACCATTCTGGAAATATGCCAAGAAGCTCTGTGATGATAACAAGAGCATTGAAGAATAATGGAGGGAAGCCTGGGAAAATACCAGCCTGCCTCAGAAATACACTTTCAGCAACCCTACAATGCCCCAGCCAGGATTTGGCCAATTGAGAAAGATTTGGTCCTCCCTGAATCACATCCAGACACTTCATGGAAAATGAGGACACCTACTCCATACCTGAAGAATGAAAGAGAGTCCGGGTTGCAATTGTGGTGCAATTTTTCAGATGGTGCAACACATTGTGAACGATTGCCCAATTAGGTAATTTAAACGGCGATCTAAAATCAGTCCATGCAGCTACACCTGAAGCAGTCAAGTGGTTATCAAATTTAGATATTAGTCTATGGATGTTGTAATCCTAAAATGTCATATGGAAGAAGAAGAAGCCTGAAGGAATCCAGGATCAGGGCCTTACTTTGGGAAGTTTATCACAGAACCTTGACCAAATTTGGTTACTCCATCAAATCCCTTCCCATAGTTTCATCTAAATAAAATATTCTTTACCCTCTGCTTTGAACTTAGAATTACAGAAAAGTGGTTGAAGGGACTCCAGGAGATCATTTAAGCCAATCACCTGCTCAAGATAGGGTCATTTCTAACTAAACCATCTTAGACAAGTCTCTGTGTAACAGGATCTTGCAAATGCCCAAGGACATAACTTCCCTCAGTCTAAGTAGTCTGTTTCAGCCTTTAACCATACTCATAGTGAAAAAAATTCTTCCTAATCTCCAGCCTAAATTTCCCGTGTTACAATGTTATGCTATTTTTATCCTATCCCCTGCAGCCACAAAGAATAGTCATCTATGTAACCATGCTCCAGGTATTTGAAGAATAATCACATTCCTACTCAGTCTTCTTTTCTTCAGACTAAATAATCTAATTTTTTTCAACCTTCTTTTTGTAAGCGATGTTGCCTAGACCTCTAATCATTTGGGCTGCTCTCTGCTGGACTCTTTCTCATTTGTCTGTGTTAAAGTGTGGTGCCCTAAACAAGACACGTAAGTGCTGAATTAAAATGCTTCTCTTGGCTTGCAAGCAATGTCACTGTTAATAGAGTCCAGTATGCTTTCTTTTTTCAGTAGCAAGAGCTCTGGGTTAATATTCAACTGAGAGAGGTAGTTAGTTATGTTAGCCTGAAGTCAGGCAGAAGGCAGGGTAAATACGAACCTTATAAACTAACTAAATAAGATATCCATAGAGCATAAGCTTTCATGAACTTGAGCTCACTTCTTTAGAGTCCTTTTCACCAGTCCGTTTCACCATAAATCCCAGGTCCTTTTCTCCGGTACTGAGACCTAATGAATCATTTCCCAGTCTGTATTAGTGTATGGAATTCCTCTTCCTTAATTGCAGGCCTTTACAGTTGTCCTTATTGAATTGACTTTGATTAATTTCAGACCACTTTCCCATCTCATCAAGATAATTCTGAATCTTAATCCTCTCCTCCAGCATCTGCAGGTCCACCCAACATACTGTCATTTGTAAATATGCTAATTATGCACTGAATTCTACCCTACAATTTATTAATGACTATACCCTAGCCAAGACTAGACCCAGGATAGACCCCTGGAGATCCCCATTTGATACCTTCTTCCACTTAAGACACATTGATCTGCTGATGACTACTCATTGAGCACGATGATCTGATGAGTTATATATCCACTTAATGGAACTTCCATCTAGACTGCGCTGTTCTTAGAAATTGTTGCTGTGCCATATTAATTAGGTACTGCTTTCCAGCCAAGGAGCTACGTTTGGGAGACAGATGAAGTGTGTCTTCATGAATATAGTGATATAAGAGGCTTTTCCCTCACTATGAATTCAGTCATGGAGGAGCTGGAATTGCTCCTCTTCTTTCCACTTGGAGAGGAGGAAGGGAAGAAGTATTTCAGGGTGCTAAGCATGGAACCTGCATGTTTCTTTGAGGAGGCAGTCACAAGCACAGTTTTTTGACTGCTCTTGGGCAGGCAGGAGGTTTTCCTATGGAGTCACAATTTCTTTCCTTAGTTCCATATTCACCTCTTCTGAATGCACTAGGGAAAGTATATAGCATTCAGCTGGCACCAGAGTAGAGAGGAAGCCAAGGCCACCCCCCATTATCCATTTTAGTGGTAGTTGGGAATTTTGTGAGGAGCTTGCATCAGTGAAAGTCTCTGTTCCACTCTGCACAACTTTGGTGGGTGAATGTAGGGTTAGATTTTGCCCTTAGAGAAACCTGCACAACCTGAAACTTCAGGAGAACAGAGCATATTTCACAAAGAGAAGAATTTGGTCCATAGCGCGTTTAAAAAACAAACAAACAAAAAACAAAAAAACCCCAACAAACTTTGAAAGGTTTGTAAAGCATTTTGGGGTGCTCTGGACTAAAGGTGCTACACACTAAATTCCAGGCAGTTATCCCATTTTAACTTCAAAATGTGCCAATTTACCAAAGACCTGTAATAATGCAACTTTTATGGAATACCTGCTGATTTCAGCCAGAATCTGTTTTGTGAGTCACAGCAGTACATAATAGTGCATCTTATTACATACTCATTCCCTGTACCCCCTCAGGTACAACATGCTTAGATCTGAGTTTCCGATTCCCAGTACTCAGTTGTTCACATTTTTTTTTACCCTAAAATAAGATTCGAAACCATAACATAAAGCTGAAGTGTGAGTCAGAAGTGCAGGCATTGAGTAAATATTATTTTTAATATTAACATTTTTTCTCTCAGTTATTGAAACACTTTATTTAAAAATGGTTAGAAATACAGTATGGAAGAAGGCATATATATAGATATCTATATCTATAGATATAGATATCTATATATCAAAAACCCAGCCAATCATTGGTGGTACAGTAGAAGGAAAACAATATTTTGGGACTTGATTATTCACTGTAACTGATACATTGTCTTTCTTCAGGATGGGTCACTGGAAACTAGGAAAAAGTCGGAAATGGTGCAAGAAATGGACATAGTAATCTAATTTGTCACCCTGAATCTGCAGTTTGTTTCAGTCTGTTTAGGCTATGTGAGCTTTTCTCCTCTTGCCACTCATTTCTAACTATCCATCCTTCTCTCTTTGGTTGTCTTCCCCCCATTAACCACAGTAGTATGGCTGCTCTCTCAATACAGCTTTAAGTCTGACTTCCTGCAGGGTCATTCAGCTTCTCTCTCTCTGTCTCAACCAAAGCTCCTGAAGCAGAAAATACAAATAACTAGGAAAAAATAGTAATAGAATTAGAAAGGACAGAAATCCAAGCTGAGTTTTGTAAAGTTCCAGATGTAGCACAAAATATTTTCTAGGGTTTTTTTTCCTCCTTCCCCCTGTAAATAATAAATCTATCTAAGTATTTTAACACCCTTTTGTTGTGCAGATGAACTTGCTGAGAATGCAAGGTTCTGATCTTTTATCCCTATATAAATCTAAAATAATGACCTCCAAATCTTTGCATTAAATCTAGAGCAACAGAAACTAAAAGCCTAGGATATTCTCTCATGAACAATGGAGAATGTATAGCTGAAAATATAAATGTAAAGTCAGGCAGAAGTCTCTTTGGAGGTCATCGTTTTCTAGGTTTGGGAAGTTCTTTAGTTTGGGCTTGCTTTCTTCTGTGTCTCCTCTTCCAATGTCCAAGGACTCCCTCCCCACATCTCACCCTCTCCTTTGTATCCCAACACTCAGAATTTTTTATTTGATAAGTCTTATCATATAATTCTTATTGACTTCCTCAACAGTGTTTCTACACTGAAGAATTAGCTTAGGTCAGTAGTACCCAGGTCTTTGCACTCAAGTTAGTCTAGCCTGGTGTTTTCCAAATTTTGATATTTTGGGCATATTTTTTTTTTTCCGATTTAAAATAACAGGACACTTCACTCATTGGCTCATTGGCCTGGTCCCACCGTAAGGGGTCAGTATGCCCAGAGCCTGATCCTGCCACATGGGAGCAGCATGGCTAGTGTCCCATCCAGCCCATTTTTCATAGCACACTTCAGCTGCTTTTCTAGCACACTTATATGCTGTGATATATACCCTTTGGGAATCATTGGTCAAGCCCAATATGGGCATCCCATAATAGATACCCTACTTGCATTACTGTGTTGTCATTGTCTTGAATTTGTCTCTTTTTTGCTGAGACACCATAAGATTTTTTCCCAGTCAGTCATAACAGTTTTAGGAAAACTTGTCTATTCTTCGGCGAGAATTGTGGGGAGGGCAGTTGAAGGAGCACTCAAAGTTGCCTGCATCCTCCCAGCAAAGTGGGCAGATTCCCTCCTGAGCTAAAACCTAGCTCAAGGGTGACCGTATGCTCCCAGCCTTGTTAGCAAGGGGTCCATGCACAGATTAATATGTTCTTGAAGGTTTTGTGAGTGAATATAGAAGGGTGGTATCTAGGAAACAGACACAAGGGAGCACAGGCTGTGGAGACATTTCTTGAGATGCATTGCCATTTCAGAGCTCTATTACTAAAAAGTGCATTCCATCTCCAACTACTTGGACTACTTCCTCCCTTATTCTTTCAGTGACACTACTTTACCAGCCTGCCACATTTTGGATGGTTGGCTTAGTAAGCTTTTAAAGGAGGAGACCACCTTTGGAATTTAAAAGCAACCCAAGATCTATTGTGTGCTGCCGCCTCCCCCCCCTCCCCCCCCCGGGCAGGTAAGTCTGTGGGGAGGGAGGGGGCTTGGCTTGAGGCAGAGGGAGAATAAATTATTTGGGGTCACGTCTCCCCAGCAGGTGAGTCCCACCCAGCCAGGGCCCCACTCAACCTACCCCTGCTCCTGCCTCTGCAGCACTGTCCTTCACCACAAGGACCTCAATCTAGCCCCCACCCCTTCCCTCCCCCACAGACTGACCTGCTGGGCTGGGGAACACACATGCATGTGCCCTGTAACTCAGCCCCTCACCCCAGCCTCAGATTGACTCCCAGAGGCTCCGAGATCTACTGCAAGAGGCTCTGAGACCTATCAGTGGAATGAGATCCATTGGTTGGTGACTACTGCCTTAGCAGGTGCAGCAAGCTAAGTTAACTGTCACCCAGACTCTCACTTTCTCCCTGCAGCCAGCCTTATAAGGAAATATTATAAATGGAAATTACACTTTTATAGCATTCAGTTCTGTTGAGAAATTTCGAACCAATAATGTTGAAGTGGTTTTTAAATTCCCTAAAGGTAGTTCTTAGCATCCTTTGTAAGAATCAGCATTTAAAAAGAAAACAAAATTATTTTGCTGATGGAAGTTTTCCTTCATAGTATGTCCATTGGCAAAATGATTGCTTAAAGAAATAACACTGTCTGAATAGTTCTCTTTAACTGGAAACTAGTTTTCAGGCTGCATTCATTAGGAAATAAAATAAAATGTTGTGCAAATACATCGTTTCCCCAAAAACTACGTAGAAGAGCAAAGTACAGAATATGCTTTGCCTTATGAACTGATATGTCTTGTTGTGGGTTGTCTTCTGCTTGGTCTTCTTTGACAAACAAGCCCAGAGGAAATGCATATATGATGAATTAGCACATATGCTTGAACACAGAAATTGAATGCTTAAGTTTTTTTTTTTTTTAAAACTGGTCCATCAAAAACTTGCCTGTTTACTGGAAATGAATGAACCAGGCTTACAAAATGTGCTACCTCTGAACATTTTTCCTTCAACCATCTCCCACTGGTTCCCAGATCTTTTCCCAGTTCTTAAAGCAATTCTCAACGGTTGGCCTTTTTTTTGCCCCCTTTCTCTTTTCAGGTAGCAGCCAAGATAAGCATAGGAAGTAATTAAATAATATATATGGGAAACTTTTTAGAAGGTACCTTAAGGCTGAATCTTTGCAAGTGCTGGAGAATATTACAACAAATACAGAGTTTTCCAGTCTAGTCTCCTAGCCTTATTCACCCCAAGGAATGATTCAACTTACAACTTAACAAGGAACCTGTAGAGGTTTAATCATCACTAATATTCTTGATTTGCTTCCAGTTGTGAAAAGTGCAGGTTTTATTCTAATAGCGTCCTAGCTGGGGTTTTCATAAAAGTACAGAGTCTGCAGAATCTGAATGATATGAAGGAACTGTATTTACTACCCTGGAGAGTCTGTGAGAAGAGCTTTGCTGTATCTGGCCACATAAAGACATTCAGTTTTCCTGCTCTTCCAAGAGTATAGATGTTCAGGATTTATCTCCAAGAACAAAAATGGCTGCTCTTAGAGAAAAATAACCCAGAAATAGCAAATGTCTGTATAATTTCACTTCAGAGAGAAGCAGCAGAACAGTCCTCCAATATCCCAGAGTGCTTTTCCCTTTTCTCCCCCCCACCCTGGGAGACAGTGTCTCTTTCAGGCTGGACTCTACCTCTCCAGCCAACCAGGGAGCAAAACATGCCCTTTTCACAGTCCTCACATTGTGCTGCAGGGAGGCACAGGCTGACCCTGAGCCTGAAGAAAATGGTGAGATGTGTGTACAGGGGTTCAAGCTTGGTATTTGTTCAGGTATCACCAGGTAAGTTTTTCTACCAGTAGAAAGAACCTTGAGGAATACTCCCAGATTATTTGAACGTGTGTACACAGCCTCTGTTTGATCACAGATACGTATGCATGGCATTTTCATGTTCATTTAAGACTTCAATTTTCATCTTGCAAATTAAGACTCCCAATTGCATCTATTCAAATCAAAGAAAACCTTTAGAAAACTCTATGAGGAGAAAATGGATCTGTATAATTATTGCTCAGAGATTGTGACTGGTAGATTCCCGTATGCGCGCGGTACCAATTATATTTGTTCGGCCAAAGTTACTGATATAACTCCACTTATGGCTGCTTACCAAGAGAGAGAATTGACTCATGTAATCTATGGCTGATGCAAACAGTTAATGAACATGTTCTCTCAATCTCAAAGACTACCTGCATAAAAATTCACACTTAACTAATTGCAAGATGACTCTAATAATGGTGAGAACTGTGGAAGTTAACTGTTTGGCTTTATAAGGCTCCGTGGCAACATTCATGTATGCCTCCACCTGCAGAGTTTAGTATAACCATCCATACAACATATTCATCCCTAACTTTTTGCAAAATCGTGCCCCTCCAGTGAAGTCGATTGGAAATTGTCCAGGTCATTATGGCCAGAATTTCACCCTCTGAATTTTGAGTTCAGACAAGTTTGGGATTTAACAAAATAGAGAAATCTCTCAATTTTTCTCAGTTTCACATTGCAGAGATGTGCAGTGGGTTTTTTATTCCTAGCTAGTTGTTTTGCAAGTGGTTGGAGTTGGAGACACCCAGGAGAATGGCAATGTTTCTTCTGACTTTCAGCTTAAGGGGAAAGAGGTATTTCCGCATAAAAGATCTCGCTGCAGGATTATTGGATTATAAAATAACTTGGTCTCCCCTTATTTTCTCAGATAACCCCAATGCTAAAATTTACAACTTCAAATGATATTGTTTTGACACAGAAGTCTCTTGTCTACAGTTCATAGAAGCCGGGCCTAGGCTTGTGATGTCAAACCTTTCTTCCAGCAAGCTCTGATTTCCATGTTTTGCGGAGAAACCCAAAGGCAGGCAGCATTTTCATTTTATTTGAGAATTCTTTACATGATTTGAATCATAACTCACAATTTGAAAAATAGTTGACTCAAACACTGGCCAATCTCAGCTTCTCATTTTACAGCATAACAAATATGCTTTTCTTGCAAAATTCCTTTCTTGTTCAAGCCTCACTTAAAATACAGAGCCCGCCAATGAAATCATTTTCACCCTGCTTTATATTATGGTTGTCCATGAGTTATACTTAGTATATTCATAGGTATATAAAATATAAAAATGAGACTTTCCCCCTTAGTGACTCATGCAGAAAACAACATGATAATAATGTGACCTGATATAAATTCTGTTTTTCTCATGCACAGTGTCCTCTGGCTTTTTCTCTGTTTTGGGTTTGGGTTTTTTTTCTTTTTTCTAGAATGCAGCTATCCCATTACACCAATAGTTTTGTAGGGATATGGTCATCTTCATGGCAGTTATTCTTTCATTTTCTTTCTGCCTCCCTTCAGTAGAATCCAGTGAATGCTTATCTTCCAGCACATTATCCTTATGGTTCATAGTTTCATTTTAGGATTTTTTAATCTGATTTGGTATCTGACATTTATGCTTGGCCATGAGTGCAGGTAGATCTTGTCAAATAAATGAAAGAGGCATAATTATCCTTAGGGTCAATACCTTGTATGAGTAACATCAACATGAGTGTTTCTAGTCTTTCAACAAAGTGGATAAGTTCTTGTATCTTTCTTATTTTTTAGCAAGAGAAGTACACAATTAATCTTTCGATTCATATTAAGAATATTTTTAAATATATAGTCCTTTGGATTGCTTTTGAGTTATATCACCTGCAAGCCCCTATCATGGTAGCAGGCTGCACTGTGTCTTTAGTTTATGATGCTGGCAAGGGGAGGACCAAATATGTAGCCTAGTGACTATGCTGAATGACTGTATATGTACCAGGGCCATTTGTGGGGAATGAATAAGACTAGAGACTAGAGCTTCTCTTGATAGATTGTGTGAAACATGCCAAAAGCAGCCATAGCACATCATTAAAACCTTTCTATATGCAACAGGATATAGTTATTTTCCATGATTTCATAGACTTGCCTTTAGTTTAATACACTGAGCTAAGTACTGGTTGCAGAAATGATGGAGAAATTAGCCACAAGGTTTTGACTTTCTGTTTCTGAGGCTGCAAGGAAGTTACTGGGTGAATTTAAACAGTAGCCACTGAATAATCTGTTTATGAAACTATTAATATTTTTAGTGTGTAATCATTATTCACCCATGCACATACATTTTGCACCTATTGATACTAACAGGTTTCTCAAAACACAAAGTAATTGTCAGTATTTTTTCACATTATTTTCAGGTAGAGTTGGGTTTTATTTCACTTCAAATAGTGCTGTCGTACTGTAGACCTGTGGTTGCAGTAACTTCTAGCATCGTTCGGTTTGATTTCTCATTACCAGTCCTAGAAGTGATGTTAGATCGAGGCTAGCCAAAATTATGTTCAAATACAGTTGTGGCTGACACTGCTTCAGCCCTGGGGAGGAACGGAAAGAAAAGATGCACTGAGGGAGCAGGAAACAAGGTAGACAATCCTCCTAATCTACAATAATCTTTGGTTTTCAGCTATTTTTCACTTCAGTGCATAAAAGATAGTATAAAATGAAATCCTCCCCCTCCACGTAGCTATTCTAAAATAATCTGTGTAATTTGTTTTGTCTTTTAGAATAGGCCCTACTGGGAGAAGAAATAATTTAAATGCACAATAATCTTTATTGTTCACACTAAGAAAACTAAAATGCATTTGTTCTCATCTGAAGTGCAAGCATATTTGAGACAGAAATAAACCCCAAATATCATTCAGCAAGCCTGGTATTGCAAACCAAATCCAAGTAGTTAAATTTTTTTATATATAGACATGTTCATAAGTGAGTGGAAAATTCTTCAAGCTGCCTTGTAAATGCTTTGTTACTTCCCTTTCAGTTAAAGTAGATCTCCCTTTAAGGTCGCTGACATGAATCCAGCTGAGGGGCTGGCACACTGAGTTTTCATTATCCAGGGCCTCTGCAGAGTCCTGAGTGATATCAGTCTAAATTTTAGGCCTTCACATCACAAATTAGCTCTGATCACCTTTTTTGTCACCCTTTGGAGAAAAGCCGTTCAAAGTGC
Source organism: Alligator sinensis (assembly GCF_000455745.1). Lineage (NCBI taxonomy): Eukaryota > Metazoa > Chordata > Crocodylia > Alligatoridae > Alligator > Alligator sinensis. The sequence continues at coordinate 1,662,849 of NW_005842204.1, read as the reverse complement.
TGCTACATAACTGAGAGTGGAATTTTCCACCTGTTTATGACATAAATTCATTTTTTTAATGTAAGACATTTTAAGAGATACCAGCTGAATCTCTGGATTGTTGCTGAATCTGCCATTATTTTTTTGCATCTGTAACTGGTGGAGCTAGGTGGAAACTGGAAAATCCAAAATTCAAATACTGTTCCATACTAGAAGAAAAATGATATTCCGGTCTTTCCCATGCAGGGGGGATGCCGAGATGTCATTTAGGAAAAGTCAAATTGACAGTTTAACATTTTACCTTTTTAAGAAAGTTTTAAGGAGCTGCACTGGAGGCCTGCCATGTAGGGGTGGGGGAGGGCAGGGAATTGTACAGTTTGGGAAGCCAGGAGTTTCGGAGCTGGTAACCCCATTCCCAGTTTCTGAACTGGGAGTCATGTCTCTCAAGACAGGCACCATCAGAACCAGGGAGCTAGGAAGGAGGTTCAGGGTACAGGTGCCACAGAGCTGGGAACAGGAACTTGAAATTTGCTATTACATTCAGTGAACATGTCAGTAAGAACTTGGTAAAACTTTCAGTTTGATGGAAAGTGCATTTTCCATCAGAAAATCATTATGAAGGCTCATTCCCAAGCAGCTTTAGCAATGGATGAGCTCTTTTCTATTTGCCTTGGTGATCCTACTGCATATACACTATGCAGTAGTAGGAAAAAGGAGCACTAGCAGCCTTTTAAAAAAGATGAGTCAGTCAAAGAAATGAAGTTGGGGCACTGGAGGCTGTATTAAATCAACAGGACAATATAGTTATCACTGCACAGTGTACTGGAAAGAGCTAGGTGGGAATTTTTGGATTAAAAAAAAATGCAAACTGATTAACAGAGTTTTGGAAGAACAGAAACTTAGCAAATTTAGGTCGAAGTTGGTGAATAGTTTCACACAAAAAAAATGTGGCAAGGAGGAAGAGACAATATCCCAAAATGCACATGGTCAAATTAAGACTTTTTAGATTAATCCAAAATGAAAGTTTTAATGGTTTATTTGGCCGAAAAAGTGAACATTTTCATTATTTGTTCATCTGTTCTGCATCGTTCTCATTTAGTAGTCATAATGTTGTTTACCAAACGGAGTTTTATCCACTGGCTTTAGGAAAGCACAACACAGAAGAAGCAAGTGCCTTGTTTCTGGATGCTTCATAATAATAGTACATGATGGTGTACCTGTAAGTACCAGATGCTCTTCAGTGATTTTTTTCCTATCAGCTTTAAATGTCCTTATGAACCCTTGCCTCGTTGAAAACACACCGTTGCCAATCACCAATGCGTTGTAGTTATTAATTTTCAAGTGGCGGTTATTCACATATTCATTCTTTTGCTGTGATTCATTTCTCATCAGTGCAGACTGCTGCAGTAATACCTCCTCCCTTTGTTAGTGAGAGGGATGATAAGAAGTGGGAGTACTCTGTATAACCACCTTTCTGTCTACTAAAGGTCAACTCTTTTCTCTTCTCACAGGTCCAGAACATTTCCTGAAAAAGCAGTCAGAACAAAACCTAGCGCTGTACTCTGCCAGCAGCTAGGATTGTTTACTGCACATATATATATAACCTGAAGTCCATTTTATTTTCAGCTCTTCCTCCAACACTTATTCAGACCTCCATCAAATGAAGAAAAGCTTATTCTTTTCCATTTTCAGTAGTGCATGGAAGACCTTCATAGATAGCTCTTTCTGCCCATTACTGAGGTAGTTGCTATCTCCATGCATTTAAACAAGTCACCCACACATCGGTGCTTTAGTCAGTGCAGTGGGCTGCTACACTTCTCACATTTCTGCAGCCCCACTCCTTCTCTAGAGGGTTTCAGGGTGGTAGGGTCATGTAGATGTTAGCTCTGCTGGGTCTACCTGGGATTGGAGCGGCAGCAGTTGTAGACGCCCTTCAGAAAAACCTAGAAAGATGTCATGGAGAGATTGCCTTACTTCAGTAATTGAGGAGTCAATGAGAACAATTATTTTGGCAGCTGTTTTATGGTCTGATGTAAAAGGAATTAGTGGTGTCAGGCTCAGGAGGTTACGGTTGGGCGTTTCATGCCTACGTTCTTCGGGTTGGGCTCCATGGCCAAATTATATTTTCCATGGTACACATTTACCTCCCTTCTGACCAATCCATGCAGTACATCCCAAGGCTCATACTGGCTGCCATGTATCAAAAAGGTTTAGTGCAGCCAGGGAACCCAATCTGTAGGAAAGGATGAAGGCTTAGTGCTACCTAAGATACAGTAGCCATGAATCGCTCATGTGGCTTAATCAAATACAATTTCACGTGTAACTATCACGAAGCAAACATTTTGATTGTATTTAACACACCAAAATGCAGTATTTCAACTTGGAAATGTTGAAACATTTTGTTCATATTGAAACTATCTAAGCAAAACACAATATGTTCAACTCTTTACTCAAGGAAATGACCCACTTTTTACGCTTAGCATCTTGAACTTGGGACAGTCTTACAAATATCTGAATTTCAAATGAGATGGAAATTTCAATTTTCATTTAGTCCTGTTTGCATGCAAATTCCACCTCTTTGCATCTGTGAGTAATTGGTATTCTCAGTTGTGGGGCAAGGCTGAATGTGTAGAAACATATTGGAAAAAAGAAAACCAAAATTACTAGTAACGTATACTGTAATTACTTGTCTCCACCACTGCTTAAAATATATGTAAGTAAGAGAGTGAGGGAGGTGAATGAAACTTCTTCTCAAGAGCTGTAAAAAAAACCGTAATGTGTGTTTAGGTTTTTCAGGAAGAGGGAGGTAAGGGAATGGAAAAGAAATGACAGTGTTGCTACTGGGATCATCCTCTGAAAAATAGTTCAGGCTACTAGCAGTAGATACAATAATCTGCAAGTAATGGGGAGAAACTAAAGTACTAGAGTCTAGCCTCAGAGAAAAACAGAAGAATTTGGAACAGAGGATAAGGGCTTATAGAAAGGAGACAGGAAGTAGAAGGTAGACCGAAATATGAGATATGAATCAGGCTTGGCAAAATAATTCATGTACTAATGGTAATCAGTTCCTGAATAAAAGGGAAACATGAAAAAAAAAAGAAAATTTACTTTAGGTGTTTGTTTAGCAATACGCCATAAAATACCTGTAGACTGTCCCAGTTTCTTGTTCTTTTATATGCTAATAACAGGCATTATATTATGTAGACAGCAAGGAAATAAATAATTAAGAGAGAGAAATAATTGGCTTCATAATTTTTCTCTCGATATTGTACATTAAGAAAACAGTGCAGGGAAACAAATGAACTTAAATTTGGAAATTTGATTAAATAATCAATAATATTTATAGCAACAATAATGAAAAATACTGGAGTAAGGGAATTAAAGTGACCTTGAATCCAGGTACATTATTACTGTATAGATATTGTTTGACTTTAATTTTTATTAATGTAGATAATGGCTTACATGGGCCTTATGGCTGCATTACTAGTGCTCTAAAATTTAATTAGATTTTTAGAGCAGCCGTTAATGTCTTTTCTAGGATTATATAATTCAGTGGCATTGCCAGCAAACTTTATCCATTTCATTTCATTAGGCTCTGAAAAACTGAATCAGGGTGCTTTGCCACCCAAAACGATCTTGAATTCCTGAGCCTTTCTCATAAAATATACAAATGGACACGGTCCCAATGCTAGGTAGTTTTCCTTGTGGCAGTCTGTATGCAGAGGGTAAACCATGGGAAGAGAAGAGTTTTGTCAAAAGATAAATGAAACATGTTATTTTTTGTCTTCCTCTGGTAAATTATTTTTATAGCACCAGGTCCAAAACCCATTGAATTCAATGGTTTCCAACCCAGTGCTGATCATTTCTGCTAGCATCTCATGTGTGGGCTTTCTTGTATTTCCAGGTTTGGAATTGTTTGTACGCAGATGTGGAGATCCTGGATTTGAGACCTGTTTTTAGAATACCCTTAGGAACAGCAATATCTGTTATAATGGGCCTAGGTGGAGCCAGAATTAGGATTGAAAATGTTCACCTCCTTGCCGCTTCACTAGATAACTGGTCATGTGCTGCATCCGTAGGTTGTCATGTAGTTTCAAGTTGGTGGCTCTTCATATGTTACTTTATATTATAAAGGTAAAGGGTACTAATTTATTCTTATGCAGTCTGGCAAAGAACTATCAGAGTCCAAACCGAAAGATTGATCTATGTTGTGTGGGAGCCTCTAGCTTCCATCTCCCCTCTGAGTGGAGATAGCATACCTTCATACCAGGAGGTTTAAGAAAGGACATGACAAGGAGGGTTTTTTTTTTAATTCTGGAGTAATGGTATTTTTATATACTGCCTCCATTTGAGTTGTCTTAATGGCTAAGATCAAGCAAACAAGGCTTTCTGGCATTATAAAAGAGAGGCAGAGTTCATTCAATTACAGGCATTGAAATAAATCAGTCTAAGCCAAAAGGATTATAGGAAGTTCCCAGACTAATTTAGTTCAGTTTAATCAGGGTTAAACAGTGGAGCCATAAAGCTAATATCAGTGATGCCCATTACATTCTTGGTGACTACAGTGTGTTAACCGCAGAATAATCTGCAAGCTGAGGTCATTGGTGATTTTGATGTCCCGAGACATCACTGAAACATGCAGAAGTTGCAACAGACTATGGGTTTTATTGTACTGGTTAATCATTGTTATAGTATTGTATGGTTCTGTTTGCATCGTTAACCTGTGCACAGAGAAGAAGGGGTTAAGTGCCAGGGCTAGGTATCTACAGGACAGACCAAATGGACCTTTAGCATCAGCAGTCTTGAATACCTTTGTTGATCTATCAATAAAAGTGAGATGCCCAGAACAAGTGGGGAGGGGATAACCATGACAAACAGGAGAGCAGTCTGGAAACGAGCAGCTTGGCAGCTCTTGACTGGCAAGAATAGTCTGGGGACTGGAAGAAGCAGAGAGACTTTGGGGAGCTGGAGAGACTGGAAGGGGAATGGCTGAGTATCTTTGGGGGCATACTCAGGGCTGTGTGAGCTAGATTGGAGGCAGGGGGCTGCTTAATCCCTTTGGAGGGGATGAAGGACCTCTGGCTGGGTGGCTGTTGGTACAGTTGGGTCTTTATTGATGAGACCACTGTCTCTTGGCATGACCCAGGTGCAACCCACAGTCACAGGCCTCACAACAGTTAAAGTCCCCCTTTCAGGAGTGGAACTGGATGCTAGTTGAGTCGGGACCACGAAGAACTAGGGAGGGTGCAGAACCAAAAAGCCAGGTTCTCAGAGTGGGAAGGAGTGGAGGCTCTCTCTCTGCTGTAGGAGCCAAGCCTGAGCTGGGTTCAAGGGGTACCCCCAAAGACCAAACAGACCCAAGCAAACATCCCTCTGGAGGGCACACTGTGACAGAAGTACCAGGCAAGGAAAGGAAAGATGTCTTAAACGGCCACCAGATGAGTGAAAAATGACCAAACTTGCATGAGATTTTCTCTACTTCATTTCCTCTTGGTATAACATATAATTCATGCTTAAATGTATATATATGCACAGAGGTTTGGGCTGTAGCCGTGTTGGTCTAAGGACATAGGCAGACAAGGTTCCTTGGGTGAATTTGATATCTTTTATTAGACCAACCCAAATGGCAAGCTTTCGGGTTCAAAAACCCTTCAGGGAGATGTAGAGTATGACCTAGGTTTCTGCTTTTGTCATCACGTTATCGCTATGATGTAATTTCTTCCTCTACCAAAATATGAAATGATCACCAATGTTTGAGTTTAAATGCATTTGTTTCAGGCATTTTCACCCACACTCTGACCTTGGATTCAGACTTGTAGTTTTCAGAGCTATCAGTGGAATTAATTCCTGCATACGCTATCGTCTAGAGCAAAAGAAATATCTTTCACCAACTAGTACATTTAATTACATCAATCTTTTTCTGTTTGTGAATGGTCCGTGAGCAACTTCTGATTTTCTTCAATTTATCTATTGTTCAAAACCATTCTTTGAGTAATTTTAGTTAATAATTCTTTGCCTTGAAGATTGCTCATGATTATTCCATATCTGAAACTCATGGTTTGATAATTAGTTTTGATTGAACATATAGATCACTCAGTTTTCAAAAGGACATTTATTGAACAAATGCAAGTGTTTACAAAATTAAAACTGCTTTCTTTGAGGGTTTTCTAGCTTTTTTAAAAAAAAGCACCTGTCTTGTTTCAGATGAAATTAAGAAAGCTAGATCACGGCTGCTTTTTTAGAGTTTAGGGGAGGTTCCTATAATTCAGGGGTTTGGGTTGGCTTGTGTAGTGGTGTGATTTCACCCTTCAAGCACATTCTGCCCCAGGGTAATCCTAAATATTTCACTCTCATGGCCAACAGGCAAGTTGCCACCCCTTCGGCCGCACAGTGTGCAAACCAGTCAGAAATCACTGATCACTAATCAGGTCCAGAAAAAAACAGACTCTGTCACTATGGGCATTTTCCAAATTTGTACATAAAACTGGCTGCCCTTGCTCCTCTCTGTAAATCTGAGATAATGTTGGCTAGAGTCTTCACGAAAGGCAACTACAAAAGGGTTTGTGAATGTAGCAAAATAGATGCCAAACTACTACACTGCTACTGTGTTTTGTTTCATACCTAGGCATATTAACTAGCTTCGTGGCTATAGTTCCTTTATCCTTTTGCATAAAATGATACTGAAAAGTAAGTAGGAATTTTGTGTTTAAATGTATATCACATATGGAAGTGTATGCGGTACACGTGGGTTTCTGTGAACGGCTTTTTGTCATGCTTTGCATACACGTGTGTGTCTACTGTGTGCCTGGAGGCAATTGCATTTTGGTGTTTGCATGGGCCTGGTGTATAATGTTTTCCACAATTCTGAAATATTGCTGTTTTTAAAGGGTTGCAGAAATGGAAATCAGCTTTTCTACTATGTAAAAATATACATATGCATTACCTGTTGCACAAAGGCCGTATTGTCTTTTTCTCCAGTACTGTGAGTCATTAATCCTGTAAGAGCTATGTATAAAGTCTCTTTACAGCTCTTACAAGAGAGGGTGGAAAGGCAAGAGGATTTCAAAGGCAATATAGCCAGATTATTGGGGGGTAAAAATGGGGCATCCAGTCTGATGTGGGGTTCTAACTGGAGTGATATCATGAGGGTGCCATGGAAACATGTCAAAATCTATGGAGAGGAAGGATCTAGTATTATTACTAAGTAGCATGTTTGCTTAAAGGCGTCTTAGAAAGAAATGATGAGACTCACACAAGATGAAGATGAACTTAATCTAGAGACAAAGTATGTACTTCACATATTGCTTAGAACTCCTTCACTATTACTGGAAGATATATGGAGCTGACTATTGGCTATTATTATGCAATTTCTGATGAGGAAAATTAGCGAACTGGAGGAGGAAAGCATTTTTCAGGCTTTGTAGAGTCTTGTAAGCCTAGTTCTTCATTGTGTCATGATGATTATTGAGAATGTGTATTAACAGGGGAAAACGTGGTGGAGTGAAAATAGTTGTTAATGGATCAAAGGATCAGATATGTTAGGTAAAGAAATTACAATGATAAATGACAGCAACCCAATTTAAGGAGCAACCTTCCAGTATAAAATAAACCCCTAATTTGTAATGATACGATGAACTCGCCAAGAACAAAATCAATCGCATAAAAATCATCAATGTTACAAGTCACTAGTAGTTTTGCAATAGTGCTGCAAAACCACGCTGTTCCCTTCACTGAACTCTGCTTACACTGAAAATTAAGATGCAAATTCAGAGGGCACAGGCTCTGTTATTTGATATTAGTATGAAGGAAAGGGGCAAGAAAAAATGTGTCTGACACGATGTGTCCTTAATCTTCCTCCTTCAAAGATTAGAAATTATTTCTATTTGCTGAAGGGTGTCCTCCTTGTACTGTAGATGCAGTGTGGGACTAATAGGAGAATACACAACTTGAAAGGCGGGTGAGTTAGAATTGGGTGTAAAAAGATGAGGTTCAGCTGGCCATGTGATACCATCAAAGACAGGAATAATAGGACTGCGAACCCTCAGGGGAAGCTGAGAAGGTGGTAAGAACAGGACTGAAAATCTTTCTCGTGAGTGTAGAAAGCTATATAGAAAGCTACTACTCTGTACCTGTCAGAGATAACCACACACAATAAGACATAAAAAAAGAGCTGCCTCTTGTCATGACTGGAGCAGTTCTCTAAAGAAATCTTCAACTAATCAGAAATGTCTTTTCCTGTAGAAATAACACTTTGAAAGAACCAATAACCCTGTATTTAACTTGGGTCAAAATATTACTATTATTGCCATAATACTGTAATTAGACATACTGTAAGCCATTTAGAAAAAGAAAGCCAGGCAGATTTCACCATAAATATCTAAGGGCAGGGCTAAGTCACTAAATATTGGATGCATTGCATCTGTTGGCAGCTACAGAGACAAAAATAAAACCTTTAAAGATAGCATGGAAACAGCAAATCATTATACAATTAAGGATATGTAGCAGACTCTCAAGCTGGCAGGTTTGTATCTATTTAAAGGAAAAAGTTGCATATGCTTCGTGCTGACTACATTGAAAAGTGGACAGTGCTAGACAAATTGTTCAAGGAACAACATGAGCATTATTCATCAGTAAGGAAAACATCATCAACCAGTGATAACCACTACTCAACATTTATCATTATTGATTTTACAAAAGGCCATGATAACTTATCTAATGAGCAGTTTTGGCATGATTTTGCATAAGTGCTGATTCTGCCAAGAAGTTCATTACCCGGAAAAAAAAAAAAACACCTCTGTTAACTAGCAAAAATGCCCAAAGTGCCATGACAGAAGTGGTACAAAAATTCTGACACTGCGTTCAGATTGGTGGATGAGTATACTGACCAGCCATTATTCTCCTATGAATCAGGCAATGCAACCAATAGGCAATAATCTTATTTATAATAAAACCTCAGCCACTGTGCACCCTTCAGGAATCTTCTGACTGTTCCTGTGTCTTCAATTACTTTTACATTGTTGTGTACATTACCATACATTGCCATATATTGTTGTGAGATAGTTTGTCAACCCTCCACATCATTTTCACTCTAGGAAAGGTCTGTGTAAGCAGATTAACTTCATCATCTGTTTTGCTTCTGAGCAAGCCACTCTTGAAATCAATCTTATTTACTCTTTCAGGAAAACTTCCCTTCAGAGTCACTTTCCTAGGTCTGAGGTCTGAATCAAAAACACTTTAAATTTAAAGTTACCTAATCTGTAGTTGATAGAACTTGTAAAAACATGGTTGATCCAGAAAGGCTTTTCTACTTCATACTTAATAGATCTGAGTTAATAATTCATAATTTAATAATGCATCTGATTAATTTTTGCCTTTTTTTCCTGGAATGTCTTCAAAGCACATACAATTATCTCAAATGTATTTGTTCAGAATATTCAGTGGCATTTTTCTGTTGACTATCATTTACTCTTGGCTTGCTTTTTCAGCTGTGTTGCTTTGTGGGGGCAGGGTTGGTCATCTTGCTTTGTTTCTGGTCTATGAGGTTGAGTACAGACATTCAAAAAGCCCAAGTCTGAATTGATTCAATCTTTGCAGGTTAGCAATCCGGGTGCACAGCTCCCGTGGCCCCAGCCCAACCCCACCTCTGTCTGGGAAGGGCCCTGTCCCTGCAGCCTGGCCCAGCCTGGCCTGGTTTGCTCCCGGCTTCCCGCGCCCAGGCCGGGCCAAGCTATCAGTGATCTGCTGCAGTGGGCATGGCTCTCCTCTTTCTCCTCCTCCATTGCGGGGAAGGGCTCTGTGTGGCAGTGCCCCGGCAGTTCCCTGGCAGCCCCGCGCAGCCTGGGTGCAGGGAGCTGGGAGCAATCCAGGTGCACACCATTCCCACTGCCCCAGCTGGAGCCGCAGCCACTTGGGAAGGGCCCGACCCCAACACGCCCACCCTCCGAAGTGCAGCTCTGACAGCCCAGCCTCATGCACATGGGCAGTGGTTAGCTAGGCAGTGGTGCAGAGATGATGTTGCTGCAGCTGTGGGTGAATGCCTTGGAAGCTGGCCTGGCCATGCAGGACATATTAATCATGCCCGTGGCTACCTGGGCCAGCTCAAAGGTGCTGGCAGTCTAGAACCCATCAGCCGCCCTCTGTTAGGGCTCATGTGTCCTCAGCAGCCACTGCTTTGCCTCCTGCATGGTGCTTGCTTGTCTGCACCATGCAGGGGGTGCAGTAGCAGCAGTGGCTGTGTGCACTGCACTTATGTTCTGTTCCAGGATTAAATCAATTTCTGATCACTTAAACCGGTTTATATGTTAACTTCTGTCCCTAGCCTGATTGGATGAGTGTAAGGATAGCAGTCAAGTTTCTGGCATGAAGAAATGCAAAATGGGAATACAACTTTGCTTTGCATGAGTGAGTGTGTAAATTCACAGTGTACTTTCTGTGATATGCTAGTAAACATCCTTTGTACACAGGTGTATGGGAAGTGAGCGTAAGTGGGCAGCAGATACTGCTGAATTTGTTTAGAGCTTCAAAAATTTGCTGCAAATGTCATACGTATTTGCAAATCTGTGGTATTAAAATGCGTTGGGGACAATGATGCCCCATAGTACTCAACATTTTAAGAAAGGAAGAGCATATTATATATATATTAGTCATAAATATCTGAGCTAGAGGATAATAAATGCTAATATGAGAGAGATTATTTTCCAGATGCAAGTAGGAACTCTGCATGGTTTCACTGGCACTGTGGTTTGTCAGTGGATATCTGCTAGAATGCGATTGCTCTAGATTGTATGTTAACACAAATATTCCAGCAAAGACTCTTTTTTTCTCTTTCATCTGTGCCTTACACTACTTCTTTCTGTCTAACAGAGAATATTTGGATTGACTAAACAGTTCTTGAACAGTTTTAAAATAACATGATTCATCCTGTATACCCCAACAGTCCAAAAAACTTTGTTTGCATGGATTTTTTCTTTCTTTTTTCTTTGTATTTCCTTTCCTCGTTAAAATAAGGCTGGGATGAAACCAGAATGTTTGTACCAAAAATAGAAATGGAGAACTTCTTGTATGGACACTCAAACCCTTCAGTACATCAGGTGTCATTGCCCTTCCGTAGTTGCTGAAGAGAACAGATGTTGGAGTCATGGTAGTACACATGGATGATTTAAAATAACACAGTATTAAACCAGAATGGCACGTGTTAATCACTGTAAAATTAGGGAAAGTTGGAATGTATGTCCAAAATTTACAGCTCATATCAAGTTTAGTTGGACATAGTAGAAAACACTAAAAATTATAGAAATTTTATTTGCAGGCATTCTGAATGACTTGTTAAATTGACATCAAATGCTCAGAATCTGAATTGGACTGAAGTGTGTTGGTAATCAGTATTGGTGGGAACTGCACTTTCCTGTACCCATTTTCTATATTCAAGTTTTCCAGTAATGGAATTCATGAAGTTCCAATATAAACTCACTACAGTCAAACTTCAGCGGTATGCTGTCCTGGGACTAGATCACTCTTCCTTATCTAAATAATGATCTAACCATACAAGTTGCTAATAAGATAAGTGCACCATAGTGACAGGTACATTGAAATGCCCAATGCTCTTAACAGCAAAAATGTAATTTACATGGTAGACAATTAAGTGCCTATGTTTGCTGAATTGTTGTTCAACCTAAAAGCAGTGGCATTACATCAAGGCTGCATTTGTCTCGGGAATGCAGACGAGTGGAATGCGTTTCATTACGTGGACATTTTTTCCTTTTATGTGATTAGTTTATTTCCTTTAGAGTGGGAAAAACCCTTAATTGTCAGATGTATGTAGTTAAAGGTTGATGGCTTCAGTAAGTCTAAAGACATTAATTGGCCGTTTTCTTCTTTCCACCTCTTATGAGCAGGTTAATAGCAGTCATTTGGGGTGGACACGCTAGTGGACTATGCAGGTTGCTAATCCATTTTCCAAGAATAAATTGTCTCTGTTAAGACAACACTTATAAGTATTAGGGATTCTTTTATAGGAGCTAAGAATAAAAGGAAATGTAGTGACTTTCTTGTGTTTATGAAGATCTTGATTTTTCATAAATGAATATTCTACATTACTGGCTTTTTTCATTAGATCTTTTTACTAAACTAACACAAATGAAATAAGAGCTATAAGCATAAATTGCTGGGTCAAAGATGGCCACGTATTACGTGAGGCTACTGAGTGCCCCAAAAGTAGTGCCAGCTGCTACTGAACCTTATTGGTTTGTATCTGTTGGTACAGTTCTGTTGGGTTTTTACTATTACCCATATTTTAGTGACTTTTTTGTTTAGCATCGCATACTTTCTTGAAGCTGAAGCAACTAAGAAGTGTCAACATCTGATTTCCCTTTAAGTATTAAATCTGATAAATGGATACCCCATGGTTAGGAAAATTACATACACTTAATACCTGAGGCAAGTGAGTTGCAATCTCAGCAAAACCTTAAATGAAAACCCTGCTTCTTGTAGATGCAAAAAAGGATGTTAACACTTTCCTGGTAACATTCATAGTGAAAGATTATCTCCCTTATACATATATAACATTTACAAAGAAGTCCATTGCTGATGGCTTTTCTTACACAACTTTAAAGGCATATATATTTTACAGGAATAAATAATATAGCTCTAGCCCTATTTATCCCTGAAGATCTTAACAACATTTAGAAACAGAAACTATTCAAGGTGTGGAGTGCTTTGATTATATACATTTTTCATATGCCTGAGTCCAACACATACATAATGCATTGGGCTAGTCACACTAATATTGCTTTTGTCATGTCATCATCCATGCCAGATCCCATCTCTTGAGTAAAAGGCATGATGCAAAGTAATAGGTATGAAATTTCCATTGACACCTTTATTTGAACTTCAGATACCTTACATAGTAGTAAGGCGATATTATGCCTGAAGCTAAACCTTTCATGTTCACATCCTGGGTAGATTGCACAAGCTGTGCCTTTTTAGCGGGGCTGGGGGAGTGGGGAAGCAGCAGTGGGATCCCCCAGGATTCTTTGTGGTGATCATTCTGGTGGTAACCTGTTGGTAATCTTTCATAGCCAGTACGGTGTGTCATACGAGTGCCCAGCTTTGGTTTGTGTTCTTAGAACAACGCTTCATGAAAGGTAAAAGAGATGTGATGCTCACTTGTGGTCATTAAAGTTCTTTTGCTTTTTAACATTAGAAAGTCTGATCCTAATTTTGCAAAAAACTGACACCTTTTTAACTCTATCTTTTGTGCATAGTCACATTGGCCTGGATACGAATATTCCTAGTACTTGTACTTGGATACGTATATTTGACATTGCAGGAGCGAGGCCTAAATTAGCCTCAATATAATGGGCAAAATGGTTTGGTAATTATCTTCTACTAACCAAATTTCCGTAGTGATATCAATATGGTAGTGTTTACTTACTGTCCTAAACCATTGTATAACTTTACTGTGTGCTGTTTAAAAGCCTGTTGTATGTCACTCCAAAATCTGCTGCATTTTTTCTGGCCTCTTTTTGGTTTGAAAAGGTTTTGTGTGCTAGAAAAAGTAACTAAATATATATTTTTTTATTGAAGAACTTAAGTGTGAAGGAAGAACTCATCTTTTACATACCAGCCTTTAATGAAAGCCAATAGACATATGTTAACAATCCCTGTAACTATAACTTTCATTCTAAGTGGGGTGGGGGTTGGAAGAAAAGAGCTTCTCATAACACTATATGTTAAATGTTGGAATATACTGCTGATTAGCAGTGGCCACTGTATTATGTAAGACATGGTTTTGTTTCTTAACCAGTTTTGTCATGGGCTATAAACCTGATGCCAAGAGTTAGAAAGCCAAAATGTGGACCAGAATGAGCCAGAATGAGGGCTGTGTAAAGACCTATTCACAAATATGCAGATTGAAAACAGAATTAATTTAAAATATTGAATCCAAGGAAGAATAGGCAAGTTTCTGATGAAGAGAGAATGGGTTCAGATAAAGCAATTACCTATTCATGTTAAAAGTCTTTGTCAGAAGAATGAATTAATACTGTGATATTCCCTGTTCAGTGCACACCTCAAAAGTGGAGAATGTCTCCTGTATCATATGAATTACTGTGGCGAAGCATGCAGCTATGACCATGTCAGTTTTTAGCATTTTGATTGGTTGTCTACATTTCTTTCTTCCTAGTACAGACAACAGCTCTGTTTGGAGGAGCAAAGGTTATCCTGCCACTACACATCCATAACCTATTTTTGCTCCTATGTCAAGCTGTAATAAATGTCCAGGGCTCTGTAGGTTATGTTCCCAGTGTAGAAGGAGTCAATAACACAATGTTTGAGTATTATTAATATAACACACGCACTGGTCTAGAAGTGGTCACAGACAACATGCAGACCCCCTCATCTTTCTGCAATCACAGCCCAACAGCAATGCCTGCTCCATCTGTGTCTCAAGAATTTAAGCCGTCCTATAGATTACTCTATAGAGTGAATTTCTCTCCAACAACAAATATCACAATAATTCAGTATTTATTCATAGACTAAAAAAAAAAAGTGTTTGCTATCCAAGGGTGAAAAAATGTAAGACTATGTAGCAGTGCCATTTAGTGAGTCCCTCCATAAAAATAGTGATTCTTATTTCTAGTATATGACAAAGCTCAATGTTAACAAAGAAAATTGTTTCAAGAGTTTAAGATGTTTAACCTTTCTTAACAAATGTAATTAGATAGTTGATTCCAATTGGTGTATGGGAGATATACAATACATTGGGACTTTTCTTGTCATGGTATTTGTTTGTGTTCTGATAACACCTAGTCAGGGATCATGGTCTCTGGTCACTATGAAGTCGACAAATAAAACAAAAATAAAAGGTCCAGAGGTCTCCTGCTGTGAGTGATGCACCTGTAAAAAATAGTGCATACACAGACAAAAAGAGACCACCTTTACATTGTCCTCCTCAATGATGAATTGTCCTTAGGCAGCAAATTCAACCAACATCTAATAAGTTTCACCTCACAATAAATTCTGTCTTTTCATATGAAGGAATTTCAGGATTTATAAATTACTACAGCATAGAGGGTGCGGTGGCAGAGTGTTTATAACATCTTGCTACAGCTCCAGAGGTGAGATCAAGCTTTGCTCTGGACTCATGCCAAAGTCTGCCTCTGCAGTTGATGGATCACTTGGGGACATGTGATCATTTGGCTTGGAGAGGCAAAAAGGGCTGAGCATGATGTTAATCACATTACTCCCATGCATGCTGTTGGCTACAGTAACCAGTGGCCTTAACCATATTCATCCAATGGGAGAATAGGCTCTGGAGATCATTGATTTTGAAATCTGGAATATCTCCCATTAATAAAACTTTAAGAGGAAGAGGATGATAAAAGAGAAAGATACTTTGGAAGTAAACACTCCAAAGAGCACTCTTCATAATTTACAAATGTGTGAGGGGATGAGCTCTAATGGTTGAACTATGAAAGTCATTAGGACTGGAATTCAGCCCCATCTCTGGTACTGATAAAGCATAAAAAATGGACTTTGTTTAAGGCTTTCTAAACCTGAGAGGCGAGGGCAGGAGGAGAGGAGGAAACATTGACCCAGCCTCAACCCCAGCTCTGAAATCCCCACCCCCCACAATTTATGGGATGCTATTTCCTGTTCTTCCTTCAACTTCCAATGTAAGCTAGCTGAATCTTTTCCATATCTGAAAATTGGACGTATGCTCTCTTTGTCTAGACCAGCAGGCACCTTTGTGGCAAATACGTTCAAAGTTGTTTTTTCAGATCAGGTAGTTTCACTTTGTGAATAGTAGCTCAGTGTGGTTTAGAGACTGATTAACAGCAACAACTACTGCTGCTATGACTATTATTATTATCATTACCATCAATCAACATTTTTAAAATGCACTGTTTTATTGACAGAGTTTGGTGTAGTATTTAAATAATTCCAATTTCTGAGATAATTTATTTATCTTGAAACACTTGCTCAAATCACTCTGAAATCAAAAGAGCAATACCTGTGTTACCCAAAAGCTTCAAGAGGCTGTCTGCCTACTGAAAGGGGCAATAAAGGGGTGCAGCACCACACGCAATATGGAAATGTGGCTCAGAGTATAGGATAGTGCCAAGGAAACCCATTAAGAGTTTTGGAGTTGGAAAGTCTAAGCCTTAGAGGGGTGGACTATTTATGAAACTTAACTTTTTGCCATACTTGGCTTTATCATGAATTCTAAAGAAAATGCACGTGATGCACTTTCCCATAATCCACATTTTTGATAAAGCACGGAGAAATCGGATGGAGATATTTGTGGTAAACACTTTTACGAGATTAATTAAAATAATCCTAATGTAAATCTCCAATACTTCTTCCTATTATGTAATCTGAAATCTTTCCTTGGAAGCAGGTGGGTTTAGTTTATTTCTGAGAAAGTTTTATCATTTGAAAGTGACTCAGTACATCAATTCAGATTTTTTTTATGGGCAAGGTCAAAAACATCAAGTGTGCAAGCACTTTGTAATTGGCTGTCTGTTGAAAACACCAGGGAATTCAATCTATTACATGCACTTCAATGCACTAAACCAACACTACATGAAGCCATCAGAGCAAAGAATAGTCTTGCTAATCTCCCTATAGTAATTATTGCAGGTGTACCCTGCTCATATAAAATGGGCATTCATCAGATGACGAACTTTAAAAAAAATCACTAAGAGCATTTATTAATAAAACACATCCTGAGATTCTGAGTCCTCGTCAGACATTAAAGAAAATATATTTAAAGAACAAAATCTCTAAAGAGAAAAGTCTGATCAACAATAATGATTCTGTGGACCATAAAACATTTTTGTAGGCAAAAACATCATAGAGCCTGTTAGTTTCTTCCTTTCATATGTATTACAGTATTGGGAAAGAGGAATAAAAGCATCTATAGACCTGTCCAGATATCAGTGAGAATTTGGGAATTAGGATCAAATCCTATGTAGCGTGTATTTAAAAAAAAAAAAAAAAAAAAAGCCATTCTATGCAGAGTAACAAAGATCAGGAAATTCAAAGGTAACAGTAGCACTGTTTAAGAGGTTGAGGATCTGGGAAAGAGGCAGGCCATATAGGATCTAGCAAACATTGGCCTTCCTTTCCATTTTCTTTGGTTGGGGCGGCAGACACCCGTCTCGCTGTTCCCTGTGCTCCCTCATCTGTCTTTCTGTACCTGACTTATATTTAGATTGTAAGTGTTTTGGGATGGGAACCATGTTTTAACCAAGCCCATTAAGGTGCCGGGGTTACCCCATGCTATCACACTACAGGTAATTAACAGTCGTAGGCTGCCTGTGACCATTACAGTGCTCTTATTTAGTTATATTACTAAAAACCTGGTTCCTAAGCTAATGCTAATATATATCTTCATATATCACAACTAAGTCATATCTTTATACACATTTCAATTAGTGTCATGTGGTTTTGACACACGTTTACTTTATCTATACTGTTTATGGTTTTAATCTCCTATTTTGCAGTGATTATTTCACTTCTGCTATACGCACAACTATTATGTAGGCAACAAATCCTAATGTCTACAGTAATAGCATGTCAATTATATGCATTCCCAAATTTCTGACCTTCCATTTTTGATCTCCTGCTGGCCAGTATTGTTTCACTGTTTTCTTGTATTCTTTTGTCTATTGATCCCTCTGTTGCCTCTTGTCCAACATTTAGACTGTAACTCCTTTGAGGCAAGGGCCATTTTGTGTTTTGCATTTGTATAGCATCTCAGTACTATGGCTTTCTAGTTCCTGAGTGTGTCTACACATGCATTAATGCACCATAGTTAATGTGCATTAAGTTTAGTACCTGTAATAACAGGTACTAAATGTACAGTAACCAGAGCTACTGTGCATTAGTACTGTTCAGTAGCCCCAGCACGCGCCTTTTAGTGACACTGATGCACAGTATACTAATTCTACTGTGCATTAGCACAGTTTTTGCCATGATGCACCTTTGCTCAGTATAATTAGTCTACTGCACATTTAGTGTCTCATGTAGACATTCCCCCTGACTAGCCTTTCCAAGCCAATATGCACAATGAAAATCTCCATGTCCTGTTACCAGCCAATAAACCAGCCAAACCCTTATTAAAAAAAATCCTATTGTACTCCCAGCCATCAAAGTACTTGGTTGCTGGTCTAATTTTAACTTAGACGCACAGAGTAAATGTCAGCCTTTCCTATTTTAAGACTGAAATTGCTATTGATCCATATATTTTACTTGTGCTATAATTGTTAACATCATTGTTCAACTGAAAAAAAATGTTACTGTTGAGTCATCTGCTATGATTTCCCTTTTATATGGAGGTATGAATCAAAACTTGCCAGTTCCTGTGCTATAATTTTGTTATATCACTAGAAATCAGGGATATAGTTTATTGAGTCTTTCAGTAGTGTTGGACATTGTCACATATTTAGACCATTATTTAGATGAGATCATTTGCTGGACCTAAAGAAATTCTGTCAGCTATTACATGTCCAGTGGTTACATTTTCACCTGTCTTCAGCATTCTCTACAAGCCTTATCCAGTTTCCATAGGAGTAAAATTGGGCCATACAAAATCCAGCTGACTTAATAAAAGCTGTTTAAAATATGAAATAATTTCACTTTTTAAGAAATTCTCTCACTTTTGAAATGCATTCATTGTTTTGCAGAGTTTACCAGAACTGGTTCTTTCTGGTATCCAAGTGCATTTGGAACTGAAATGCTCTTTTCTTCCAGTTTTTGTTTTGAAATTTAGAGGTAAATTATCAAAGCGCTCTGAGAGCATAACCATACAACCCCAATTAACAATGATGGGAATTCTGCACAAAACCCCCCCAGAATGCTGCGCTTTGAAAATTAACCTATAATGACTCTTAACCAAAAAGACAGGTCTAAATATATTTCACTACAAAGCTGAACAAATGGTCTCTAAAGACAGGGTGATATTATTATTACTCAGTATTTTTTCTCCAATACTGTACATCAGTATAGTCTCTCATATTCCTGACTCTATCCCATCTCCAGATACTTCCTCTTTAGAGCTCTAATCAAGATGAAATACAGAGCTGATGAAATAGAAGCACAGCTGACCAAGAATCACACAAAAACTTGAACAGGTCTTTAGTTTTACCTGCATACATAAGCATAAATTGTCTCTCTCCACTGCATCCTGCCTTTTTTTCTCTTGAACTCTTTTATCTTTTGTCAGTTGCCTTTTTTTCTGTATTCTTTTATTCTTCGTTCTTTTTCTGTCCTCTTTGTTTTTGAGCACTTTTTTTTATGCTTCTGTTAGCCTTCTGCAATGCTCTTTGAATCCGTGAAGTTTTAAAAAAATATATATATTTATATACTTTACCTGTTTTTTTAACTTTTTCTTTTATATATTCTTTCTTCCCCGTCTTTATATCATCATCACTGGCTTTCTTGCCTCCCTTTGTCTGTTTTTGTGCTGCCTGTTTTCATTCAAGTTTCCTCCTCGTTCTGACCACAAAGAACACAATAGGTCTTTTTTTTTTTTTTTTTATAAAGCAATTTTCTTACCTGAAAGCAAATTAATCTTCTTTCTAACCTGAATATTATTCTCAAAAGCATATTTGTTTGTACAGAAAGACCAGCCTTTTAATATATAAAGGAACACTACCTATTGGATTATTTTTAGAATCAAGTCTCTGATCGGGTTTCCGAGGTTTGTTTGGATTTTTATAAGGGAGTTTATTCTCATTGAGGATGTTTCAGCAGTTTTTGGGGGGCTGGGTCTATACCAGAACACCAACATACATGAAAGACCCAGGCAGGCTTCCCATTCTGCATGTCTGTCTGTTGCTACTTCAGCTGCATCCTTGCTGCTGCAGTAATTAGTACACGACCCTGGTGTTGGGCCTAGAAGATAGTGTGGTAACCAGCTATGCACCATAATTATGAGTGATGGCATCATGCTAGCACAAAAGACAGGCGGCCTAACTGACCACCATCAGAACAGTGTACTCGACTTTATACTGCCCAGATGCACAAAGCAAACCAAATGAAGTGGGATGGGAGAAAGTGGACGATGGCAGTTTTCTATCAGCCTCCTTCCATTATAGCAGGGGTTCCCAACTTTTTTAGATCACAGACTGGAAAACCGCAGACTGGAAGTGACCACAGACCAGCAAACTGAGGACTGGCAAACTGATATCTGGAAGTGACCAGCATACCGCGGAGTGGCAGACAACCCTTTTTTATACTCAGGGTTGGCTACCGCTTTGCAGTATGCCGGTCACTTCCAAACTTCCAGTCCAACCCTCCTGCGGACTGGCAGTCAACCCTCTGCGGCCCAGTACCAGGCAGAGGCCCAGTGGTTGGGAACTTCTACATTATATTAACATCACGAGTTTCCCTGTAGCAGAAACAGCAGTTAGGAGTTAAAATGTGATTTTTTTATTTTTTATTTTTTAATCAGTGGTGGCCTTCCATCTGAAAACTGGTTGCATGATGTAGTGTCAAGGATAGCCACATACCACAGAAAAAATTATTTGAAGAACTGCGTGTTGTTAAAGACAGTAAAACCTCACAGGGATTTGTTACATTAACCCTGCCAGTATTCCCAACTTTAGACTGTCAGGGCACTGCCCAAACTGAAGATCATAGCCCAACTATTTAATAGATTTCATAGATTTCATAGACATTAGGGCTGGAAGGGACCTTGGAAGATCGAGTCCAGTCCCCTGCCCAAGGAGCAGGAAGTCTGCTGGGGTCACAGGATCCCAGCAAGATAAATGTCCAATTGACTCTTAAAGTAATCCAGAGTAGGTGCTTGCACCACCTCCGGTGAGAGTCTGTTCTAGGTCTTGGGGGCTCGGACTGTGAAGAAGATCTTCCTTATGTCCAGCCTGAAACGGGCTTGGAGAAGTTTGTGACCATTTCACCTTGTCATCCTATGGGGCGCTCTGGTGAACAGGCATTCCCCCAGATCCTGATGTACACCCCGGATATACTTACATATGCAGCTGCCAGATCACCCCTGAGCCTGCGCTTTTCCAGGCTGAAGAGTCCCGTAGCTCTCAGCCTCTCATCATAAGGTCTGTTTTCCTGCCCTCTGATCATGCACATGGCTCTCCTCTGGACTCTCTCAAGCTTCTCCACATCCTTTTTGAATTGTAGAGCCCAGAAGTGGATACAGTACTCCAGCTATTTATTTGTAGCTATCATTTAGGGTTCTGTATATGACTATATGTGATGAGGTACCAAATATTGCAGTAACATCTCACATTTTAGAGAACTTGTTTTTTCTTCTTGGTTGTTTCATACATATTCATTTACTTCACCTACCTTTTGGTGGGACTGTATCCCCTTTTCTAAACACTAACCAAAAAAACCCTCCTATGCACGCTGCAATTAGTAGCTTTCTTTTTTAATGGCCTGGCATCACACCATTGGAAACTAAATTTGCCAGCCAGTGTAATGTCAGATTTCAAATATCTGCCTCTTGGATCTGGGTACATTGTCTGTCATCTTTCTTTTTGTCCTTGTCCCATCTGCATTTATTCGTCCATCTAATTCATCTTTCCTTGCCTAGATTTAAGCCTTGTGGATCATGATGTAGCTCTGAATGAGTCCATTAGAGTTGGTAGATGGTTCCTGTGTCTTTCCTGATGTTGCTATTCATTTATATTGTTGCTCCTAGAGCCTGTAATAAGAGCTGCACTGGATTAGGTGCTGTATAAAACCCAGACCCATAAAGCTTGCAGTCTAGACCCTGACCCTGCAAACTGTTATTAGTTTGTTTACTTTAATCACATGCTTAATCCCACTGACTTCAAGGACATAATGGTTTGCAAAATTGGAACATAAGAAGATATGCAAGATAACAGGATGTGCAGGGAGGAAAAAGAGAAACAGTCATAACTTGTACTAATTTTACATATTGGGGTACATCTACACATGCAGTTAGCATGTAGCAATAAATTCTGGTGCATTTTGTGCCAGAGTTTATTGCTCCTGGGCATAGTGTATACATGTGTGCCCTGGACTGCAGCATGTTGAGCTGGGGTGGAGCAGCCCCAGCTTGCAGGAGACCTGGGGAGCAGCCCCTGCACTGGCAGAGGACCTGGAAGACAGCTCCTGCACTGTAGCACCCTCATGTCCCAGCCAGTTACCATCTACATGTGCATTTTGGTGTACTAAATAACTCTGTTGTAGGATAGTACTTGTCCCAGACAGTACCATCCTACAGCGGAGTTAATTAATTTACTGTGGCCTAATTGGGACACACATGTAGACAGTGATGTTTTACTGTGCAGCTAATTAGTCAGCTCCGCGGTAAAGTGCACTTGTAGATGTACCCACAGTTTGTTAAAACTGTATATATTGTTAACATATTCCATTATTGTGTATTGATTTATCCAGAGTTAATTTTCAATGGTGAGAGCAGTGTAGAGACAGCTGAACTTCTGAGTATGAAGTCTCAAGCAAGGACAATCCAAAGGCGTAGGATTTGTATGAATCAGAATGATGCAGCCTAGTGAACAGATGATATACTTCAACTTAAAAACACATACATAGTCACCCTTATTAATTCTCTTGGGAGGGTCGTTACAAGCTGCATTTATCTCGGCATTGATCATATCAGCACTGTTGTAACGGTATTCTGACAATATGCAGATAACGTATTAGTAAGAGTGTCACATACATCTTGCTACTCGTATGACTTTTGTTACCTTACACACCAATTCTGCTGTGACTGACTAACTTCTATAGCTACTGAGAACAATTGTATGGCTGACTTTCTTTACAGTAAAATAATGCAGAGCCTTTCTGCTGCTCTTCCTGCTGTGCTGGTTGTATGCTCTGAATTGTCTTTTCTACTGATGTATTTCTGCCTGTTTCATCTCATCAGCCCCGTCAGCTTTTGCTCAAGGATCTTGTACTCGGCTTTGTGCATTCTCATCAGCTCATCCTGATTTAAATACTCATTTGCTCTTCCCCACTTCTAATACTTCATCTGTTTTCTAATCCTGTTTTTATATATATTTTTATTGCCGTCTTACCAATTACCATGCCATGAGCCTGGTGTAAAAATTAACTTAAAAAAAAAACTAGTGCCTAATTTCATCCATAGAAAATTGCTGGGATTTATATTTGTAGACTTCTCCCCATAGTCATCCTTCCTAGTCTTCAGTTTCCTTTTATAGCACACGTCCTATGGAGCCTCTTCATACTTTTGTTTTTCTTAAATCTCATTTTCTGTATTGTTTTCTTTCTCTGCCAGCAGTCTGTCATATTAATTATTCTTGTAGCTGTAGCTCTGCCTCCCCAGTCATCCTAAAAACCCAATGGACATCACTAGTGTTCAAATGAGCTAAAATTCACCTTCATTCATAGGTTAAGTACAGATGTTCAAAAAGCCCCTGGCAGAAGTGCTGTAACTATTGTGCTTTCCTTAAAGCACTGTAAGTTAAAGTGGAGGCAAACTGAACAGACATTTGCTGTTCAGCTGGTGGGGGGAGCGGGACTTGGACCCTGCCTGAGCTGCCCAAGACCAGCAGGCAATGGGCGCTCCCCTGCACCATGCAGGAGGATGTCAGAGTGGCTCCTCTCCTAAACCCCGTCAGCTGGTGACCGTCAGCATGGCAGGGAGGGGGAAGGGAGCCCCTATGCCACATGCCCCTCCCGCCCCAACCAGATTGCTGGGTCAGATCTTGGGCTGGGCTGTGCAGCAAGGAGCTCCCTACCCTGCCCCCAGTTTCCAGAGTGGCCAGATTTGGGTCAGGCAGGCTCATGCTGCAGCTGTTAAGCAGCTGGATCAGGGAGGGGAGAAAACCCCCCTTCCTTGTGCCTTCCACCCCCCACCCCCCCAGATTGCTGGGTTTGGTCTTGTGGGGGGCCAGACCGGGCCTGCGTGTCAAGGGGGGCTCCCTCTCCCACCCAGCCATGCAGAAAGAATACAGAGCCTTTTCTGTCTCCTTTCTGTGATGGCAGGACTGGGCTGGTGCTTGCCTAGAGGAGATGAGCACCAGCCAAGGCTAGTAAGCCACCCAGCAAGGGGCCCAGAGGATGCCGGGGGAATGTAACCTACCTTGACTCAGAATGGGATGTGGTACAGACATTAGATAAAGTGCTTTAACCCTAACCTAAAGCGTTTTAATCTGATACCACATCCATCCAGTGTTAACTTAGAGTGGGATCTGCCATTTTTAAAGTGTTTTACATGCTGTAAATGTCTGTTCTGTTACAGCTATAGAGCACTTTCTGCACGTTTAACACGTGATAAGTGTAACGTCTGTACCTAGCCATAAAGTCTGCACAAATCTATATTCCTAGCTTACATCTCCCTTAAACTAGAATGTAAATGGTCACTAGTTTTTCATCAGAATCACATATTTTGTCTTCCTACTTGATGCAGAACAAGCGCTCTCTATAGATAATAACAGAAATGATGGTTTCCTATTTAAAGCAAAGTCTAGGGAATCAGGAGTTCTGAGTTCTGATCTTGCCCCTGACACTAGGTCAAGTGGCAACTTCTCAGTGGTTTGTTTTCTTCATCCAGCAAGGATGTCACTAGTTTACTTGCTTTCTGCAATTCAGCGATACTTAATGCAAAACACCTTGAGAAACTCAGGAAGAAGGTGTTAGAAGTATGCAAGTTTTGGAGGGGTTTTTTAGGCTAACTGGAAAGTACAAACTTTCTCTGCAGGGCTGCCAGTAAGGGGCTCAAAGGGAGTGTGAAATTTTCCAGGGAAGCAAGAGACATCAGCATTACTTACAAATGTTTCCTGCTCTAAGGAATCTGGCAGGAAGCCTTGTACCGTTCAGCTGTCTCCACTGCATCTCACCCTGCATTTTGTTTCTGAAATAACTTTTAATCTGATATCCAATACCTTCAGGATGGAATCTCTCACCTCAAACCACAACTCATGTATTTTAGTGTCTTTTAAGTCTGCCATTCTAGTAATATCACACTTTCCATCCTGTAGTTTTCCTCAGCAATTTTTGAATAATGTATAATGAATCATTGCAACTTTGTTCCATTGTAGCTAGAAGGTGACTATTATAAATTAATGCTTGTTGTGTCTTTGTTGCCTGACACAATAGGTCAAAAGGCAGAAGATCCAGTGTAATCTGCTTCTATCTGAAAATGCTGTTGTTTTATAAACCTCATTTTCTTCCCCCAAACCACCCTTTTCCTCAGGCGCTGGTCATCTTAGCTTCTGGTAGAACTTGGAGAAACCCATAAACCACTCGGAAATATACTGGCCGATGGCATCACCCCATCTCCCCCTGGGTCCGGGAAGGCAACAGCATGGCATACAATGATCTTCCTTTCCCTGTCTCAAATTCTAAGTTTGGCACAAGTCAGGATTCAGCCTGTCATTTCATAGCTCTCCCCCACTTCGTTTCCAATTAATTTTTCCAACGTCTACATTTAGCCTGCTTTTCTGCATTCAGGCTGAGTGCATCAGCACATTCATAAACGAGTTGAGAGCTTCATAATGCCAGTAGTATACACAAAGACCCTTCCCCCTCGGAGGAAAATGAGTTTTGCCACTAAATTCAGCAGGCAAAAGAAGGTCAAAGTGGATGAGGATGAAACTTTCTTTCCACTCATTAATTGCAAGTAAAAGGTCATTCCAAACTAGGGCAGTTGCAAAACAGCTTTGTAGTCTCTTCAATGTTTGCACTTTGAAAATGGCAATATCAAAGTGTGGTTCTGCTCTAAAAAACAACTGTAAAAAAGAACAATGTGGGATTTCATGCTTATTGTGTCTTGGTGACTTCATATGTAATTTGTTCAGTTTATGAGTAAAAAGATATTTTCTTCCTGTAACTGTGAGTTTTGCCCAAACTACATGGGTCTATAAGTCAAGCTGCACTCTTCTTGGCTTGTACATCTCAATCAGGAGTTTAAAAAAAATCTGCAGGACAAATTCTTCTCTTGTTACACTTGCAAAACCCCATGGTCTTCCAGGATTTCACAGATGGGACAGTGCATAGAATTGGCTTTGCAGTTCCTCTGAAAATCAGGAGTGTAAAAGAACAAGGAGCATTTGAATATTTGAAGGGGGAAACCTCCAAAGTGGGAAAGGACCTGCTTAGATTAGTACAAAGAGGTTTCTACTTGGAAATGGGAGGTGTTTACTATGGAATCATATGGATACCTATTCTTGGCTCTTGAACAAATGTTCCTTAAAACATCAAGAGAAAGCTATAGAAAAGCCTTTTGGTCAATCACAACCTCATATTTTCCCCAAATTGTTGAGATGTAACAATCCTTCCTGACCACAAAACTTAAAATTGAAGAATCCATCCTGTATAGCTAGGACTAGTGAACATAAGATAAAAAGAGTGGTAACCATATATTCATATTAACATTCAGTGTATTTGTTTGTCCCTAGAAACCACTATTCTGCAATACTAAACATTTTGTAATAGTTACTATGCTCAGGAGATGGTTTCCAAGAGATTTACGGAAGTTTGAACTAGTTATTTTGTGTGTCTGTGTATAAAAACACTATATTAAAAAGGATTACGGTAATGGCTCGATTTGCCGACATTAGTCTCTCTCTCTCTAACTTTTAGTGTGTTTGTTGCGCTCTCGGAGGTGTTCACTTTTTAATATCCTTTCAGTGTGCAGCTATTATTGTGAAGCCACATGTGCCTCAGTCATTAACGTATGCAAGAATAAACATAAACCTGTAGGTAAACGTTTCAAAATTACAGTGCTTTTCAAAACAGAAATGTTGAGCCCGGGAAATACAGGTTGAAGGATTTTTGTACGTGTGTTTGTAGAAAGAAGAGACTTAAGAATTATTCCCCATTTTCAATTGTTTAAGGACTTAATTAATCGCATGTTCCTGGATATGTAACCAATCAAGGTTCATTAGTAGCAAGGCTAATCAGAAGGAAAATGCCTCTCGTCACAGAGACACAGGCAAGACTAATATGCCAGCGACCTGCAAAGGGGCTTTTATTGCACCAGAACGAAAGCAAAGAAATTCACGGTGGAATTTTATCTGCTCTTACGGGTGAAACCTCGGCACACAACACAAAAGCTGACCTCTTTAATTATTTCCTTAATGCACTTCAGTGTGCCTCAGTGGTGGAGGCTTGCCCTTATCTCGTAGGCTTTTATTGCCCCCCTTTCACAGTATTCATTTACTGCTGGGTTTTGTGTGTGAGAGAATTTATTCAAATGACATTTGCTGCCCTGGTTTGATGCCCTCGCGCAGCACAAGCAAAATGGTGAAAATGGAGACAGCTGCCACATCAAATCAGCTGGCTCCCAGCCACCATTGCTCTGCTCTTTGAAGCCCCTTCCTTTTGCCCTGTGATTCGCTTTCATAATAAGGAGTTCAAAGAAAGGACTGAGCAAAACAGCAAGTGTTGCAAATAAATTGCCAACAATCGAGGAAACACACACACACACACACACACACACATGTGTGTGTGTGCAGTCACATGTGCATATGCCCAGATACAAACACACTATTGAATAGAATCTCTTCAAACACATACACTACATGCTCAGAGGTCCAAAGCAACAGCGCAAAGCCAGTTGTGAGGGTGGGGGTGGAAATCTTATATAATTCAGCCATATTTAAACCAGCCACCTTTTAATGAAGTTGACTAGAGGTCTCAATGACTACTTGAAATAATATCTATAGGATTTAACAGAAAATTATATTTTGTCTCTGTGTCTCTAATGATCCTGTAGCATACAAAAGCAGGATTTTAATTCTCTAGCAGTGTTCAAAGTACCTTTATCTGAACATCTTACAGATAATAAGAAATGAAGCATCATGGTAAAATGAATATATTGTTTTTTTAAGGTGAAGAAACCACTGCCCCAAAGAGACTGAAACTTATTAAAACCTGAATTGGATTCTTTAAAGTCTCAGTGTTTGCCGGACTTGAAACCTTTCTTGTTTCCCCAGCTGCCTGACCAGGACCTGCCATAGTAGAGTTTTGAATTGGATGAGGCTTCTGGATGTGAGCATGACAAATCTAAAATCCTAATTATAGTAGGATCCCATCTCCTGGCTAGCTTTTCACCAACTTAACCTCACTTCTGCATAAAAGCCAGATTTAATCAGATCGTTTGTTCCCTTCATTAAAATATATATATACCCATAATAATTGTAATTTTCAATTAAAAAAAAAAAAAAAATCTCTCTCTGACATATGCCAGCTTTCTATAGCCAGGACTTCCATGGAAAACATGTCTGAGGGTTTCTGCCAATAGACTGTCTCTCCTTATTAGTGTTCATTGTCATTTTTTCCTAAACTCAGATGAACTGGAAGTAGAGGCCAGTTTTTATTCTTAGGACAGATGGCAAGTTTCCCCCTGGTATTGGTCCCTCTGCTTCAGGCCCCAGGCACCTCCTGTGCACCCCTCTGCTACAGGTTCTTCTGAAGGGGATCCTTTAATGTTTCAGGCAATTCTTTCCCTTCCATAAGTCTGTCTCCTGCATCTGCTGCTTTACTCTTTCTGGCTCCTTTTCCTGCCCTATGCTTTTTTCCCAGCAACAGCTGCCACTGCATTGAAATTGCACCAGAGAAATGCCTTTGCTTGATGGCAATGCTGTCAACTAACACTGCTTCTTGGTATTTTGTTTTAAGGTGTTTTTCCCCCCACCTTTTTCTGGAGATTGGCTCTTTGTAAAGAGGACAGAAATAAACTGGAATGAAGTCTCCCTCGCACTTTAAAGCTAACCTTAAAGATACACTAAAAAGTTACATGAATCTTAAAAATCAGTCCCGCTGGGAATTCTGACTTCACAAAATTGAAGTGGTTTAAAACCTTGTCATTGTGTAGCCCGCTTGTCAGATACTAGATCTTTTCACTGGGTGCCACAATAGAGCAGGAACAAAAAGTATGTAGGGCAGATTTATATAGTTGTGATAAAGCATTATGGGATGCATATCCCTCACTCCAGTCCCACACTTATGTGTAACTTGGCAGAAGGCCTGTCATCATCTCTCTGTGATCAAACAGAGCAAGCCATTTTTCAGGGTGCTTAGATGGAGCCTTGGTTCTAAGTAGCCAGGACCTCGTGCACAAGATACAGCAGTGCCTGGACTGCTCCAATTTACAGGCTTATGATGGCCCCTGTGAGTATAGCTACACCATGTCCCCAGACCTCCCATGAAGGGATGCTTTTGAATACCCACTTACTCCTGCCCACTCCAGCCAAACCCAGAAACTCTGCGTTTCGGGGTCCCTACATAGCCACTCACCAGCACACCAGAAATCGATGTCCTTGGGCGCATCTACACATGCGCTTTACTGCAGACTAGACTAATTAGCTCCACAGTAAAGCGTCACCTTCTACATGTCTGCTGGTATTAGGTACAGTAAATTAATTAATTCTGCCATAATATAGTACTGTCAGAAACAGTACTATCTTACAGCAGAGTAATTAACTGTGATGACAGGCATGTGTGGACAGTGACCGCAGGTGTAAATTGTGCCCAGTCAGTCCTGGCACAAGCGGGCTAGACTCCTACCTGCCGCCTAGCTGCATGGCTCTGCATTTCTGGCAGTCTTTTGCCCAGCAAGCCCCTCCACCACCCAATTCTGCCTTTGGGAACCTGGGGCCCACCCCCCCACTCCCCAAGGCTGCTGCCAGCCTGGGCCTGCTTGGTCCTGGCTCAGATTGCTGCTAGACACTGTGCCTGGGAGCAGTCCACCTCAGACAGCTCTGGAGTTTATCTCTTCGCATTAATTGCACATGTAGATGCACCCTGTAATACAGCCTGTATTACTGTGCTCTTGGGCCTATCCTTGTTGCAGTGCACCGCACTTCAAGTTGTTAGTCTTGCTTGACTCTGTATCATGGTTTATATGTTGTGAAGAATGGGTGACAGGAAGGGTTTTTATCATCAAAATCAGAGCAGTTCAACTTCACGGTTCATACCATGGAGGCAGATGCCCCTACCTGGTTTCCCCTGAATCCTTCAGCCCCAGGCTCTCATGACCCCATATATTGCACCACTCTACCCAAGTTCATCAACAGGGGTGGAGGCAGGGCGTGGAAGCTGGAGAAGGGAACAGGAACCCGGGGACTCCAGCAGCAGCTGCAAGAGAGCAAAGCAGGAGTAGCACCCAGACCAGGATCCCAGGTGCTGCAACTTAATCCCTCAGAAACCTCATACAACCCTTGGGCCACCAGTTGGACAGCCCTGATCAAATCATGAATGATCTTTTTTTAACCTATAGGACAATGCAATGGTAAAGGCCACCTGAAGGGCCCTTGGATCAGAATCTCAGCTGGCAAACCGCTGCATTTCCAGTAATTTCGGCACAGTTTTTCTTCTTTCCAACAAGGAAGGATCTAGCCCCAAAAGTACAAACAATACTACCCTGTGTTAGTAGAGTGGAAAATGTGTGTTCATTTAAAAGAAAAAACAAAAAAAACAAACCTCATCCTCTGACCACTGAAGGTCTGTTCAGTGCGAGCAGGAAGAAGCTTACTGGGAAAATATGAAGGATTTTTGCTCAGTTGCCTCCTTCTCTGTGGATAAAGAGAGGACTTAAGTTTCCACATCTGCCAATCTGACACATTTAATGAGCATTAAATTTCACTAATAACATTTGGGGAGTGAGGATTACTGAATTGTCACATACAGTGCAGCAGCTTTAACCAAGCAGCAAAGGTTACTTAACCCCATCTGGTGGTTGAACTTGCTTTGTTGGCCAAATCCTGTAATCCTAAATCAGTCAAGACTCCTGTTTGCAGTCACTACAAATATTGCAAGCACAAAGACAGCAGATTTGGGGTCTTCTGTATACAACCACAGCGGTGGCTCAAATCCATAATTTATAGGAAGCATTTTCCTATGAGGCTGAGGCAAAAAGAAACCTGGTTAAACGAAAGTCAGGGTTATAAGAGATGGGCTGAGTTTGTCTCTGTTGATACTTATGATCTGCATAATGTATACAATAGAAACGATTATAATATCTACCGGTAGCTTTTGGCAGACCAGCAAAAGCGTTTCTCAGTGGCAAATGCTAATCACATAAATTGGACATCTATAATTTTTTGATGAAAATAATTTAGTCTCCTTTATCATAGGCCTGCTTTGTTCCCAAAAGAATGAATCTAGAACGCAGGTCAGCTCATGACAAATTTGGCGGTCTTCATGGTTTAGCAGACCCTTTCACTTTTATCCTGCCTTTCATCCTCTACATACTTTGCCAATTAAAAGACCAAAAGCAATTAAACTGTCTATAATTATCCCTGATACCAAGTTGGTTTTCTGGGCATTAGCCAAATAGCACATTTTACAATCACTTACACTTCAAGTACAGCAATCAGTAATTATCTAAAATGCATAGGCTTAACAATTAACAATGCAAGTTCTTGTTTGCTGGAGGAAGTGAGCAAAGAAATTCCATATCATGGTGACTTGTCTTTCATTACACACTTATAGAATAGCTAAGAGCTAGCACAAATGCTAACTTTGGTATTAGTGCATTAACATCAACTTCAGTAGAAGCAGCTTTTAGCAATGTGAGAAACAACTGACTGTCACAATATTATTTAAATTGAGTGTAGGCACCATTTCTGGTAATGGATAGTTTAGAATTCATAGATAAAAAGGCATGATAAATAATACAAAAGGGGCCGAATCATTCATCTTAGCATTGCCCTATAGAGACTTGCTGACTTGCATTAGCTTTCATTTGGCATAAAGCCTTGTTTTGTTTTTGCAAATTATTTTTCTATCAGTTATGCAGTGAAACATTGTTATTTACTGTTCTTTGTTTTTAATTTTTTGTTTTATTTTGGTAGAATGATGAAATGGTTAGCTATATCGGCAGTTCAAGATTTGCTGAAAATTTCTCTGGAAATGATGTACGTAAAAAAAATAAATAAATAAAAATCCTTCAGTGGGAAGTGGAAAAAACATTAGGGAATGAACTTTGCAGAATTGTAACTTTCTTTTCTTCAACAATCATGAGTCATTTAAGAAATTATTGAAGATATAAGAAAGAATATATATATTTCTATATACACATGCACGTACACATATATACACACATCCTACCATCATAGTTTTATATTTATATATACTTTTATTTGTTTATATAACCTAAAACTACAGATAGGGCCGTTTTTCTGTATTCAAACATAAGTGTCTTTTTGTGAATCTTCCAGGATGATTTTCCACTTACGTCGTGTCTCCTTTCAATGAGTTGTTGTTAGTGGAAATGCTTGAAGTTCAGTAATTAACATTGTTCTTGACCTCTCATATCTACTGTAGACAATTTAGCAGAATTGCAAAAGACAATAAAGAGACATAGGCAGGCAAGGTTCTTTGGGTAGATGCGATATCTTTTATTAGACCAACTGAATAGTTGGAAAATAGTTCTTAGCAAGCTTTTGGGTGCAATCATCCTTCTTCAGCTGCCAGGTGCCTGATGAGGGCAGCCATTTTCAAACGTAGGCCAGCCAGGCAGGGCCAGAAGTTAGCTGCATGCAGCTAAGGGAGCAGCACCATCCAGCTTCCTCATGGCATGGAACATTATGGAGGTAAGGGCAGGAGCTAGGGAGATGGCATGGAGGCTCCTGGTCCTGGGTAAGACCTAAAACTGCACCCTGCTAGGGAATGATGGCCTGGTGGCACTCCCTGTGGTGAGGGAACCCCCAGGAAATGCCAAGCCAGTTACCTCCCCAGTGAAAGACGAGTGTGGGGCTCCTCCTAACCCCAACCCCTACATGGTTGAGATCAGGCAGGGAGACCCCAGACTCCTGGTGAGCTCTGAGGCAGGGCCCAGGTCAGGAGAAGAGACCCTGGGTAGCACCCAGGCTCACTGTAGAGTCCTGTGCTGGCAGAGAGGGAGCCAGAAAGAAGCTCCTGGGAGTAGTGGCCCTGAGAGGGGGCATAGTGAAGAGGCCCTGAGAGTGGGCATAGTGACACTGAGAGTGGGCAGGGGCAACATAACAGCATACGAGTGGAGAGTATGAGTGTGAAGATGCCCAATGAGGGGTGTGAGGGGCAGAGTCAGACCACTGTTTGGAGAAGTGCCTGACCTGGTGCAGATGAGGGTAGCAGGACATACCCAAAAGGCTGCAGGCTGGTCAGCCATGGAGCAAGAGCAGCAAAGCCTGATGGCCAAGGGAAGCCACATGGTTAGATGCCATCTGCGAGACATGGGACACATGTAAGGGGAGGTTGGAGCATGTATTAAGGCCCTGATGATCAGGATGCCAAGATAATCATAATTGTTCCACCTGAGTAACAATTTTCATAATTTTTTTATCAAGGCGTGGCAAGTAAGTGGAGATGAGAGGTTACCCCAGAGACAGGGGGGTGGACAGTGGAGACCTAGCAAAGGAGCCACCCTGTTACATAGACATAGTTCTTTGAGTGGTTTCCTATATACATTGTTCCCAATGAATAATGCTGCTACATACCCAACAAAAATAACAAATGGCTGCTTCAATGGAACATAACTTTAAGCACAATGGTACTTTGGCAATTTTGGTTCCACTGATCTAGACTGGTGTGCTTAGGGCTCTTCTGTTAGGTGATTGGCAGTTTTAAGCTGCTTCCGGGCAGACTAAGGAAGCTTGCAAACCATAGCATTCAAATATCTGTACACATGGCTCTGGATAAGTTTCTCTACCTGGAGAGCAAACCTAAGATAATTCTCCCAAGTAATTTGAATGTGTGTAAGCATCCTTAGAGTCAGGAGCCTATACTGCTTCTTTTTAGAAGCCTATTCAGGAACCTATACTGCTTCTGTCATCCTTAGAGTCTATGCTATACTGCTTATTTTTATAATCTCATTCTACCAGAAAAATAGACAATTGGTGTTATTTCAGCTTCTAGAAGTGTTTCCTCTTTTTAGCATACTCTCCCCCCTTTTCCCCCACCTTTTCCCTTATAAGATGAACCAGGGCTCAGCTGGATAAAGAAAGTGGTGATCCTCAACTCACCATAACTGGATAAACTTGCCTTGCCTTTATTACATTCAAGACCTTAGCTTCCATTGGTCATGCACGTAAGAATCCCGAGAATGTGCAGCTTTCCCTTGCTAAGACCCTTCATCAAAGTAGCATGCTGTGTTGAGACAGCATACTTTTGCAAGTGGATTTTGCACTGTTTGTGGGAGCTGACCATATTTCATGACCTCTGTACCTCCAGGCACATTCTCTCCCTCTTCTCTTTCCTCTGCTAGCCTGGCAATAGTCTGTGCCTGTGATGGACTTTGTGATGATGATTCTCCTCCTTGATATACTGGGCCAGGATATAACCTCCCCAACTTCTGTAGCAGGAACGGTAGAAGATGGCATGGAAGAGTTCTATGTAAAGAACCTTTTCTGAAAGGTGTAATGAGCCCCTTCTAAACACTGCATGGAAAGGAGACATTATAATTTATACTCAAAAGAGTTGAAGAGGCAGATTGGATTTGCTTTGACTTTTAACTCACAGGAGACACTCCAGTGCTAACAGTTAGGGCCATATACAAATCTGGATGTGTTATGTAAATCTATGGCAAATAAGTGGAGAAGAGACCAGTGCTTTAGTAATCCTTCTGATCATGGTTTTCATGAGACAGCTCAAGGATTAAAATGAAAAAGGAGCTCTCTGTCTTTCTGACTCCTGCCATATACTAGCCTTTGCAGCATATCCACTTAATCTCACTGGTGTTAGTCCATCATTCTTTCTAATATCTTTCTTTTCTCTTGTAGACTCTGCTTTTTACAAGTTTCCATCCAGCATTTTACAGAAGCAATTATGCTTATGTTGAGAGGCCTAACAAAACTTTGGAAGCAGATTAAAAATATGTAAAAATAATGATGATAAACAGATAAACTTAAACTAATCTCTCATGTCAAGTCAGTCAATATTATCAAAAAACTGTGCAAAGTGTCGTGTCTGGGCATGTTGAGTTGTACAATTTTAATTGAATGAACATAAACATTGATTACCCCTGGGTATTAAAAACTGTGGTTTTATGGGTTGAAAATATTTCTGCGCATAAATGTTAGTTCTTGTAAATAAGCATATATTTTGGTTTTAATATTTTGAAGTCTCTTAATTGTAGGCATAACTGATTATACTCTGCAATAATTAGGCACTTTCCCGATGGCATCAGGAGTGATAATGAACTAATATGGTGGCTTTCTCATTTCTAATCTATTTGGAATGCTATCTTCTGCTAAAGGCTATATAACTTAAGAGGAAAAAGTGTTTCACTCAAGAATTAGGAAACAAGCTGTTACAAAGAAGGTGTGAGCCACAGGGGAATGCCAGCCAAATAGAGGAGGTGATGAGCTATTGATCTCTCTTGGGAACCTCCTAAAAACCTTGTCTGAAAAGCTATAAAGTGCTGCAAACTAGTGAAGATATCAAGAGTCAAGCAAGCAGCTGAAACCCATTTTTGGACCGATACTCTACTGAGCCAGGGTGTAATGAGTTTTGTGATGAAGGAATAGTAGAACAGTAGTTCTGAAATGTCATTGAATGTTTGTCCATGTACCGTCAGAAACTAACTATAAAACTGAACATCAGTGAGGTAGGTCTGGAAGGCAGCGTGCTCCATTATACATACATCACCGTCAACTTTGATGAAGGATGCCACCGATGCAGTCTAGTCTCCCACTAGAATATCTCATTCCTTAATAATTGATGAGTAGGACCAGGTAGCACTCTGTTCAAAAACAAAACAGGGTCAGCCATGAGACTATCTATACAATCAAATTTTTTCTCTTAATTTCATGCAATTACTTCTAGTTGTATTCCTAATTCCCTCTCCAACAAAATCTTGGGTATTTTCAGCAGCTAGAGGTTTTCCAAACGTGGGATCACCTCTAGAAACCAAATAGTTAGACTTCCCGTAGAAGCCCTATGCTATGTAATGGCCTAGTGCACTGTTCAAGTAATGTAGGCCATTTTTGACGGTCTGGTATGGAAGATCTACTTATAATGGATATGGGTTTATCTTGGGTCTTTCTGGCATGTGTTTCTTACTAGATTCTATGGTGATTGTAAGCCACTATTGTTGTATTAGGCACATCCTTTGAATACGGGATAGGGGAAACTATGCTGGTATGTGCTGATGTTGCTGAAAGTGGGTATTGACTGTATATATGTTCAAAATCCAGATAAGACTATTCAATAGAAATGTTTTCCCAAGATACTAGATGGCTGCCTTCTGGAAAACTTTCAAGGTTTCTAAGCCATGCAAAATGGAGCCACTCACCTGAAAATGAAAATGATCACCAAGATCAACATCTAAGGGTTGATATTAGAAGACCAAGTTGATGTGTGTATCTGTGTTTATCACAGCTTATACTAGCAGCTTATGGGAATACCTTTGCACTTTGTCAGCATACTTTATGAACTAAGACATTGGCACCCAACATTTTGACCCCACCAACTGAATGAGTTGTGTCAGTCCACAAGCCAGGTCCAGTTCATGGGCCTCATGTGGTTCATGCAGGGCCTCAGACCCCAGATCAGCCTGCTGCCCTGGCCCAGGGCCCAGTACTTGATCTGCCAATCAGTTCTGCTGCCGTTGCCCCAGTCCTTCATGTGCCAACTTGTTTCCACACAAGGGCCCTGTCATCTGGCCTGTGAGCATTGGAAATTTGGTGGAGGGAAGGCGATGGTGGCATTAATTGCCACAGCTCCCCTGCCACCAAATTTCTGGACCCTTGGGGAGCACTGTGGGTGGCTCACATGACTCCACAGGCAGATGCAGTGCACACCCCTGAGCTAGCAGAATGAAGGGGTTTGAGTCCACGCTTACAGGTTGAGCCATGGTTTTGGTGAAAAGGTCATTGCTGGAGGGTATTTTTTTTTCCCTTTGGTGTTAATTTAGATGAGTAACTGCCGTGACTCAGAGGCTTGTGTTGCACAGGGCACAGCCCTATTTGTTTCAGGACATTTTAGTGACTTCTGAAGTGTGGTTCGCATGATTCAACATTGGTTCTTTCTCACCTGAGCAAGAAGTATCTAGGTTCTTCTAAGTCAGCGGGCGCAACCTTTCTGGCAGGATTTATGGCATGCCACAAATTAGCCCCACACTCTTCCTGAGTGCTACTCTGATCCCCCTCCCCAGTGTGATCTGCTTCTCTGCTTTCTGCTTCCTACCCCATTTGCCTCTGTGCTGAGTGTCCCTGATCTGCCTCATGCCTCCCACACAGGCTGCCTGGCATGTCACTTGGCTTAGCTGGAAGCAATAGGAATAGAAGCAAATAGAAGAATGAGAAACTGCTAGCAACTCCCCTGGTCTGGAGTTTGGGGTGTATATCTCATTGTCATTTTGGTTTGCTCTCTAGAAGTACTGGCTTTCCTTTTTAACCCTTTCTGTATCACCTAGCAGAGATTTCCAGAGCATCTCTGTTCACCAAGGACCTCTAATTTTCAAAGACCTTGATGAAGCATAGGTCTCAAAGTTTATCTGAATGCTTCCCCCTCTGTAGGACCTGATTTGAAGTCTGCTGAAGTCAATGGAAGTCACTGACTTCAGTAGACTTCAATTCAGGGCTATACTTTGAACGGGTAACATCAATCAGGAAGACAAGCAATTGGAACTGAACAGTGAACACTACTCTACTGACAATAAGGATATTATCACCCTAGTCACTGAATGAATTTAGTCAGTGGTAAAAGGAATTATTACATCAGGAATCCAAATTTGGTGGGGAGGGAATGTAATATCTCCTGATTACACAGGTTAATAATGTTCACTTATAAATAATTCCTATTGTCTAAGGATAAGACATGTTTTATTATTTAAACCTCAAAACACCTCTGTGGGCCAGGTCATTATCATTGCTATAACCATTTTACATATGAGACAGAGAAAGAGATTAATAGCTGTGCCTTCTACAAACATTGAGTTAAAATAGAGCATATTACTGTAGTTCTGTTTTTTCATGCAATTTCCATGATTACTTGTGAAAAATGTTTATTGACATATATAAACGGCAAATCATGGATCTGTCTGTCCAGTTGTTTATACAACTGCCTGACATGTGCAGATAGCAAGATTGTGCACTGAATTTCTGTGCAGTAGCTTGCCTTTGAAATTCAAGTTTAAGGGACTTGCAAGGTCATTTAGTGAAAGAGAATTTGGGAACAAAACCCAGAAAATCTGATGCTGGATTTTCATTTACTCATCACCATTCAATCTTGTATTCTCTAGCTTATTTGCTTATGTTGTTGAATTTATACAATAATCAAAAGGAACGATTATCCGAGGCTTATGCTGCCTCTGCCACAAATTACAAGAGCAAAAATAAAATTGAAAACTGCTTAATGCCTGACTAACGTATGAACTCATCCCTGAGGGATTGATTTGACTCAACTCTTTTCTGCAGTAGCCCACACAAGCAAACATCCCCAGGGATCAACAGGGCCAGGAGCGTTTCAGAGCATGGACGTAAGCTGGTTTCAGAGCTGAGCATTCATCCAGTAGGCTCTCCTACCAACTTTCTCTCCTTTAAACAGATAGGTATCCTGCTGAGTTCTTTTACTGATCAGACCTGAGATGTTTTCTTCCTTGTGCGAATGCGTGTCCCAATGCACACAGGACTTTATAAGTAAACCTGCTGTTGCCCAATCCATTTTTGTATTCTCTATCTGCACAGCACTTAGTACCATGGATCCTTGGTTGTGATCCGCGGGCTACCGCAGCACAGAGAATAGAATTACAAAGTCAACATTTTCTTTGTTGCAGAAAAGTAACGAAGAAAGTAATGAATATAAAGTATTATTCTCTTTATTAACTCAGTCTTCCCATACATACAGAATGACTTCATAATGAATATATATTGTCTTTAATTTCCAATAATTCTTATTTAGGTTCTTGGCAACCTTGTTATCCCACTTTAAAGAAATAATTGTAACATTACACAAGTTAAGGATTTGTATGATTCTGTTTTATTTTCCTAATGGTTTGTTTCCAAGGGAATAAATTCCACTAGGAATTGATGGAATTAAAGAAAATTGTGGTTACTAATTATCACTAATGTTTAGAAACAAGTGCAAATCATAGAGCACCACAGTGAAGCCAACCCATACAATAATCAAAAATGAATCTAAATAATTAGGGAGCAAATGAGGATTGACTAGAACTTAAAACCAATTAAACCATTTATTTCAACTTTATTACTGAATAAATACTTTAGAATATTTTAATTTGCTCTCCTTTTATGCTCCTGTGGTCTGTTTGCTAATACTGTAATGTACAATTGCTACTTAATTAACCTATTTTTGTCTGCATCTCACGTAGTCTCTGTGAAGTGCGTACGCTGAACTTTCCATATCCGTAAAAATAAAAATAATAGACTTGTAAGTGCAAGCAATTTAAAACATAAAAAACAAACTCCCATTTTGGTTTTTATAGTTTGGACCCTCTGCGCGTGAGTCAGAGCTTCATTCTATTCATTACAGTCAGTGGAGCTCTGCCAATTAATACTTTCATGGAGGATATGTCCCATGATTTCCACAAAGGTGCAGATTCAGACTACTATATGTAAGGTGGAGTAACATTACTATTGTTGGTTTACATGTCATGCAACCAGAATTGTTCACTATTTGGCACACACATGCAGGCTGTTTGCTATGTCCATGTTCTGTATTCTCATTTAGATTCCAGGAAAGGTATGCCATGCAACAGTCACAAGCAACGCGTGGATATTTGTAGTGTCTGTGGGAGCTATGTGTCAGTCCACTTGTGTAATGCTTCTGAAGGCCTTGCAATCCTGGTTTGGTCACAAGTGAATTGTTTTGCTTTACTGTATCCTGCCTCTAGTAGGTGGATCATTAGACCGTTTCACACGTTATATGCGCATGGGTCCCAAATATTAACAGTACAGAGCAATAACAGGCATCAGTTCCCATGGGCTATACTGGAAGCTGATGGTAGTCAACCTGTTGGATAGTAGCTGAACAATAAATGAGAAGAGATGTACCAGGAGTTCTGTAAAGAAGCTCCATGCAGTGCTGCTTCACTGCTATAGATGTCTATGGCTCAATTTGTGCCTGCTCTCCCCAAATCATTGTCCTAGGTATTCCCAGGCTTCTAATCTCCAAATCCACATGTGTACAAAGCTATACGTATAAATAATTTGGGGTGTTTTTCTTTGCTAGCTAATGTATAATAACTGGAACCATTATAATGATGAGGCTGTGCTGACTCTATACTTTACATATTCATGTGCGATACGGAAACGACCTTCTAAAAGATTAATTTTACATTAAGTTTGAGCACAGCATTTAAATGGCTAAAACAGCATATTCCCCCTCTTTGTTAGATCGGCTTCTTATGAATGAACATACTGAGCCCTTAAATAAAACATGCACAAAGCAATAATCCTACAGTATATTAAAAAGAAAAATGCATGTACATTAGTGTTCTCACTTTCTTAAGAGAAAATTAGGTCTCCTTGTGATCCATACTGCAAGGAGTGTGTCTTCATTAAAAAAAAGCTGTTCCCCAGTAGGTCACAACTCACCAGAGCTCTGCTCCCCAAAGATTAAACCTGCAAAGAATATAAATATTACACAGGGAAAGCATAAAAATGATACTGCAGCGTATATAGTTCCATGTAATGGTTAAATACTAGGGCTGCAGAGAAGACCTGACACAGACTTGTCGGATTATAGCAGCATAGCCTACTGTACTATGCAAAGCATCCAGTTTAATTACAGAGATTTATATAATCATCTTTCATGTGGCCATAGCAGGATTACAGTCCTTACTGAAACCCAGGAACAAGAGTATATATTTGTGTCCGTATTTTTAAAAGGTTCAACACTCTTGATCAGTGAGCAGAATTGATTTCCTAATCAGAATCTGTGTTAGGATATCCAGTGGAAGATGTGTGCAGCGCTCTCTCAGTGTGTATCTTTGATTCATGTGCTAATTGTGTAGGTCCTTTGGGGGAATACAGCAGCGAAGCAGTGTACTTCCTGATTAATGCTGGAGAAGAGACATGCAGTGCTCAGTGGATAGCAGTTAGGCATCTCTAGTCCCAGCTGAGAATATGGTTCCATTATCTCCCAGCTGCATAGACAATCCATAAGGGCCTGTTCTGCCTGGTTGATCAGTGTAGTGGAAGCGGTGACTTGCTGAGAGCTGAAATCTTTGTTTGATTTGCTGTAACATGTAAAGAAAAACTGGGACATTTTACTTTACAGTTCTGTAAGTACCAGTTTTTCCTCCATAGCTGCATGTGAATGTGACTTTGCCAGCTGCATTTGATTTTCTGTTCCGTTGCTCTTTGTTGAATCTAGCTGGTGAGACAGACTGTAATCTGTGTATAGCTTGCCGATGTCTTTGGCTTTTTAATACAGGCATGTAATTGATTCATTTTGGCAAATTAGCTGCCTTTTTACAAAATGCATTTTGTCAAAGTTAGACCTTGTTGCATTGGGTAGCATTGCATTGTTTCTTAGCCAAGTCTGAATACAACTCTTAAAGCGGGCATTTGAATCTTGTACAGTTATTCCAGGCATATCAATGACAATAGTAGGACAAAAATTATTTAGAGTGAGCAGAATATTTCTGGCTTTTGTATTCTCTAATAGTATGTAGCTGTCCATTCAAGCTACCAGTTTCAGTTTTCCTCAGAAACGCTGTATGCAAAGGAAGGAAAAGTGAAGTGTTTAATGAGTTACAAAGTGCTTTAAAACTTTTATATATATATGTGTGTGTGTGTATGTGTGTGTGTGTGTATATATGTATAAATGCACATGCAAGTGTATGAAATGGTGTTGGCAACATTGATCCATTTCCCTTAAATGCTGAGAAGTGAGAGATCGGTGCTTTGCACAGCAAGATTCATCCTCTGTTTTTTTTCAGGCAGATTGTGAAAACAGATATAAATAATTGAAAGTTTTGAGTGGATGCTTAATCTTTTCTTAACCGAGCATGCACTATATCCTGATACTTGGATGTTCCCATCATTGAAATGACTGAGCAACTATCATGGTAATATTGGTGACTTACAAAGAGGCATTAATATAGCACTGTACTTCTATAATGCTGTCAAGGGATTTTTTTTTGTCATCTGCAAATTATAAGTGACAGCAGTGACATTAAAGATTACTATCAGCATGTAAACAAGTATATGTATTTAATATTTTTCTGAATTTCCCTGACTGTAGTGTCAAGTTTATCTTCTATTACCATACATTTATGAAACACATGGTTTTAGATGCTCTGTCCTGGGACCTCTGGTACTAGGGGTGAAGCCCTAGAAGTGGACCAAAGTAATTTGGAATCATTCTCGTTTGAAGGCAGAGCAGTTGCACAATTTGAATGAAATCTTGCAGTACAGAAGGCACATACAAAAGTACAAATAATTCTTTTCCTGAATAGGCAATAAGTCTCAAAGCAGGGAAAACCACAGGCTGTGAAGTATGAAAGTGTCTTGCTGGTGAGAGCAGAGTATGTTCTCATTAGATTTGGTTGAGGAGAATGGGATAAAAAAGAGAAAAGTAACAATAGATGGTTACCTGTAGTAGTAGACGTTCTTAGATCTGAGGACTCTAGAGAGCAAAATAAGGAATACGTAACCTTTAGCCAGACTATAGAAAAATGAATGTAGTGCCTCTGTGCACCTGGTGAAATAAAAATCCTACTTTCCAAACGCGAACTGGAATTTTAGAGTGAAGCTACCTGCCTCTTTGGAAAAGGGTAAGTCTGAATTAAGCATGTACAGTGAATATGCTTTAGGTTTATTGTTTTCAGCAACTGCTTCCTAAGCATTTTTTTTCACAATTGAAAGAAGAACTTGCCCTCGTTTCAAAATAAAAGACGTCTCCACTGAGCACCAGGTGTAAAAAAAAAATTTAAAAAAAATTAAAAAATCTATATCTGTGCTATAATATGTTTCCTTAGTAATGTAATTTCTGTATTTCTATAATGATTATAAGTAGATGCAGCATGGAATGTGATATTGCTCCAATACGTATCACATTAGTTAAACCAATGCGCTTAGTTATCCGTCAGCCTTTCACAAATATGTACTTTTTTCCTTTAAAAAATTGTTCTAATGTCTTCATTTTCTCAATCTTTCATATTGAGGGTTTGTACGTGATGTTGCTAGAACTTGGCCTCATTGTCAAACCTGGGTTGACCATTCTGACGTTACTCTTTTGCTATTCTGTAGGGCACGATTTCCTCCAATATGATTTTGTATTTTTTTTATTCGGATTTTATTTTAAACGTACATTCTGACGTACTGATTTAATGATAGTGCAGCTTCCATAGTAATTTTTACTATGTATCTGCTTAGCCTCAGCCTGCAGAAGTTTTGAGTGTTAGTGAGTAGTCTTGTGCCATTTCTGTTCTTTTAAGTGCATTTGGGGGGGATGGGTAAAAAATTATACACCTCTTTGCCTGTGACTCAAAATCTTGTGACAGAGCAGGTATGCAAAGTTCTTTCAGAATATTGCATTGCTTTTATAGACCTTAAAACTTAAGTTCCTAGCCAGTGTCCCACATGGGCTGTGTGGGGTAGCTAAGGAGAGCTAGCAAACCTCACATCATGTTGTGAGTTTAAAGCAAAGTGTTAATTTGGATCCAAAATTGCTTGAAAATGT
Organism: Alligator sinensis; assembly: GCF_000455745.1. NCBI lineage: Eukaryota > Metazoa > Chordata > Crocodylia > Alligatoridae > Alligator > Alligator sinensis. Next base: position 1,619,301 of record NW_005842204.1, on the reverse strand, counting down.
ATAACATGGAGAAGAAAGGAAACTGCAGTGCCAGCAATGCTGTAGAACCAGCACCATGCAGCCGCTGTTACTTTCAATACTGAATAATCAAGCGAGAGAGTGGTTTGATTGGACTTGTAAGAGGGAATGCTTTGGATTAAGGCGCTGGTTCCAGCATATGAGGTCCTTTATAAGCACAGGATTAATTCCATTAAAGTCAATGCTTAAAGTTGCGTGGTTGCAAAGCAGGGACTTATATAACAAATCCTGATAAAAATGAGCCTCACCTGCCTGGTAACTCAGTTCTCTTGACATGTGTGAAAGCAGAGCAGGGGTCGGCAACCTTTTCTGGCTGCAGGCAGGAATGACTCGTCCTAAGTCAGAGGTGGGCGAGTGCTAGCACACGTCCACCACTGCTTGTCCCCGCAATGGCACGTGGAAAGCGTTTGCAGCCAAAGCTCCTTTTGCTGAATGCCACTAAAACCCCACACTATAGGCCGGATCCAGTGATTCTGCGAGCCGGATCCAGTCCTTGGGCTGTGGGCTGCCAACCCCTGAAACAGAGGCACAGCTAAATGTGGCGAACGTGATCAGAATCACACTGCAAGTCTTTGATGGAACCAAGAATACAACCTTTGCCTTTCTCCTTTCAAGACTCCTATTGTAACTCCTGGACTAATCGCTTCTGATAGATGGAAACTTTTAGTGTGGCTAGAAACAGTTTTTCTTTGCTTGCCCATTGGTTAGTTGTGTCTCTCCATTAGTGGAAAGTGTTAAATTTGTTCATGTATTTGATACACAGAGATAAGACAGTGAGAAATTATTTAATGAGCTCTTTCTCCAGGAGCTAATACCCACTGATTCATACCAACCTTCAGTACTCTCTTATGTTAATGCAGAGGATTATACATCATAAACAGGACAATATAATATTTTTTCTGTGTGTTTGCAGTGCTTGGCATGCAATAATGTCTAAACGCTCAGTCCACTGAGAGAGACTGCTGTTGTTTCAGGTTCACTGTGCTGTAGTTTAGGATTGCTTATGTCACCCCTGATTAGACTTACAGAGTGCAACATATTGAACCAGGAAATAGTTAAATGTTTTATGAGATCAATGCAGCATGTGAAAATCATTTGCTTTTGGTTTCCCAAGTATCAATATACTTGCTGGACAGCATGGACCCAATTAAGTGGAAGCAGTGATGTAAGATCATCTATACATTTTTTGTCATTGCATTCTTTTTCTCCATCCAGGAAATGAATTTCCATATTAAAGTAAAATATACCTTTAGCTGTATGGTCCCTCTATTATGCAGAGTACACTTGTGACAAGCATCTTTGATTTCTTTAAGCTGTTAATTCCTTTGCTGCAATCTTATATATTGACTTCAGCAACATCATGCAGTTGGGTTTAAACCAATGTATCAGAAGACTTTGGATATTCAGTTCAATGTTGCTTAGTTAATAGTTCCAATGGTGTATCAGGTATATACTGTATGGTGTGAGGCAAAGCTATAAATGGTTGTATATATTGCACATGGGCCGTTTTGTTAGCATCCTTTTTGGCTACAATTAAGAGATGCACAGTCTCAAAGAAGGTGTAAAGTAGTTTTGCTTATAAGGAAAAGGGCTGTACCAGCCTCGGCCTGTGTTTCAGCAAGGAAAAACAGTGATTTAATGTTAAGAGGGGAGCATCAGAAGGACTGCAAAGAAATAAAGTATATCTTATGGCAAGATATAAAATGCAGTGCTGTAGATTTTAGAGGAGATGGCAGAATTTACAGAAGCTGACTATCCCAGGCAGTTGGAAAAAGGGACTAAAGAAGACAGATTTAAGACTTGCCAGAAGGAAACCCTATATCAGTGGGTAGAAATTCAAGTGCCCTGCAAAGAAAATGTAAATAAGGCAGAAGTCTGCAAGTACTGTGGTCAAATGAAATGCTGAGAAACAGCTTCAAGCTGAGGAGGGAAGATGTAGTGTGTATGGAAAAAATATCAAGTATAAGACCACTGGGACAAATTCAAGAACAGCTGTCACATGCGCTGGTAAGTTACTGTATAAATGATTATGAAATTTGAATAGCGTACAGTGTGAAAAGATGTTTAAGAATGCAGTTGCCTCTAGCTCCTTTTTGATGCCTAAACATGTTAATAAAATCACTGCATGAGCTTTTTTTTGAAAAATAAAATGAGAAAAGCAAAAACTGCTACTCGGTGAAAAGTGGCTAGACTGATCTGATGAGTGCTCTCGGATTTTGCTATAAGAACACACAGTCTCCCTGAAATGTTATGTGAATATATTTGCTTGATAGGTGTCACTAAATAATAAACCTATATATATAGGTTTATTACTATATATATATTATAATTTATATAATATATAATAAATATTTATTATAATAAATAATATAATTTATATAATTTTATAAATAAAGTTATATAAAACTTATATATAAACTTATATAATATATAAGTATATATATATTACTTTCAAGGCACGGTCAATGTTTCATTTGTAAGGTCCTGTAACAAGACACAGATCCTTTGCATATGTAATGACAACACAGATATACTAAAATGTGGTTAGTTAACAAAAGACATTTTCTTACCCATTCTGTTTCCCAGCTCATAGTCTGAGAATGAAGAGCAGAGAAAACTGTTTAGGTGTCACAGACTTTAGCAAAATATGTTTTGCCTCTGGACACAAGATTGTTATGAGTGAGATCACTAATTAGGCATAATAATTTGGAATTTGTTTCTTTTCTGCTGCTGTGGGTTTTTGTACGTTCAGGCACTTCTTCGAATGTCGGAACTGCTCACACAGAAACAATTTCATGACACTGTAAAATCGAATCCTTTGGGCAGCTCTGAAAGCAGAGCAAATACTGTGATCAGATATGGTTACACGCTCTGTAAATGGGAGAAGCAAACTATAAGTTGAAATGTTCGTTTGTCTTGTGCAACTCTTGATATATTTATGGGGAAGGAAGCTGCAATGTCTAAGAGAAATTCCTGTTTCCCTTGGCATTCACCTTCCTTCTCTTGCTGAACCCCTTGGGGAAGCTTAGTCTTCACTGTTGTTCACCTGTCTCAGAGTATGGTATCTCTCATTATATCTATCCACTTCAAAGTATCTTGTAAATATGTAAATGTTCTGCATATGTTAGAGTTGTTAGTGTATATTTCTCTACTTAATACAAAATGTAACTAAACTACAGGAGATCAGACTTTACAAAGCTACCTGTTTTGAATGTGCATCCTTGCAAATTAGGGCATCTGTATAATAAAAATATAGAACTATTTAATAAAAATATAGAACTATTTTGAGCTTGTGCAATGTTGTGTATCCAAATTAAGAGTTAATTGAGTGAAAAAAAATTGTATACACATGTAGGGACAAAAATCACAGGGTTGGTAGAGACCTTGAGGGTTATCTAGTCCAGAATATCTGCCAATATAGTGTTTAAGTTGCTCCTGAGACAAATTTGGTATCTATGGACAGCTTCCTGGATTCTTTGTTTAAAACTAAGCAGCTGCAGTTGCAGTTAATGAAGGGTCACCCTACATCTGGGTCATCCTACATCTGTCAGGGACTGTTCACCCAACAGAGTAAAGAAATGACATTAAAGGTTAGTGAGGGGAAAATAAGATCGTTGCTGACTTGTACATACCATTGTGATGCACCAGTAATAGAAACACTATTGTAATTTGTTACTTGAACAAGATCTCTTGTTTTTAAAAGAAACACAGTACAGAATAAAGTCCCAGTAACTTGCATGGAATATCTTCATTGTATTTTGGACCGTTATACTCATGTCTTGCATGTGGCTGAAAAAAACCTAAGAGCCTAAAGGTGAAAATCAGTCAATATTGGTGTAATATGTTGACATAAGGAAAAGGAAGTTTACTAAGACTTTGTAAAGTTTTATATATCTGCTTCTCCAAGCCAGCCACATTTTCTGATGGGCAAACAAAGCCTCATTCTTTTTTCAGGTTTACTGTAAGTCTGGGCAAGTTGACTTTGTCACTGAAGTAGTGAGTGTTGAAGGTCATCTTGCAAGACTGAGTTTAGGACCAGAATGGAAAAATCAGCTCCTGGTTCAAGGTGTTTGAAAAGGGATATGTTTATGTTTGGGATTTGCTGCAAAATTGAAAGAGGGAAACAAATGAAGAGACCCCTTAATGGAAAAGTTGGTTCAATCTTGCTTTTTCTGACTCAGTCTGAAGGCAGAGCTAGTGGTGACTTGGAACAGAAGATGCATTCATAGCTCTTAGGGACGCTAGCAAGGTGGAACAAGATTGCACTTAGGAGCCTAGCAGGCTCAACAGGATTTGGGCCTTAAACATGTGAATCCTGCTTTTTTTAAAAGGTTTTTGGGTATCTAAAGATGTGGGGAGGACCCTAGTGGATGTTTCAAATGTACTTGGTGCCCATCGGTGGGTCCAAGATTTTGGAAGCAACCTGCTCTTTACGGGTGACTGCACCCAGCTCTTAGCCCCCCCCCATTCATCCCTCCCAGCCAGGGCAAATGGCTCACACCACATGTGCAGCAGCAATGGACATTTTGAAGTCCTTCAAGCTGGTAACAATCTTCCCTCCCCTCCCATTCCCTGCCTTCCCCATCCGCTGCCGTCCCCAGCTAAGCCAGAGAGAAGGGGACACTAGAGCTGCCCCTGTCCCACTGCAGCCCGGCTGTAGGTGGTGTCAGGCTCAGCTAGAGACAACAGTGGCAGTAGCATTAGATGTGTTTGCTTCTCCATGGCTGCTCCCGGGCTGTCAGGAAAAACCGGGGAGACTGAGCAGCAAGAAGTGGCATGCTCTGCTGCCACTGTTCCTGGCTGAGCCTGTCTCCATGCAGAGTGCAACTAGAGCTGGCAGGAGTAGCTGCGGAGCCCTCTCTCATCCATCCCTGGGGCAGCCAGAGACTGCAGTGGGCAGACGGGGGGCAGCCGGAGCCGTGGGGAAAGAGGGGAGGGAAGGGTGGACGTGCTGCCAAGCACGGAGGGGAAGGGAGAGGGATTCTTATGTGCTTCAGGAGCTTAAAGTCCCAAGTGGCATCTCCTCTGACGTGGTCAACTGAAAGGCAGGTGCATCCATGCCACTGCACCCCTCTGGATCTGCCCCTGCTAGTGCCTGACTTGCATCTGGGTGTTGGTAAAAACGTTACTAGGACCCTTTTTATATTTATAAACACTAAAGGCCTTTAAAATGAACAGTCCGTAAACCTCTTGTTCACGGGGCTAATCCAGGTAGATGCTTGTGATGATTTGGAGAATCTATGAATTTGAAATGATTTTAGGAAATGGCTGTATCGCTGAACGTCTCAACCATTTGCTGGCAGGGCTTTTCACGTTACCTCCTAGACTAGGAGCAATGGAGAGCTATTAAACCATAACAGCTCCGTTTCTCACAGGAGTACCTTAGAGCCTCATCCTAGATGAAACCGGTTTTTGCTAACCTCTCTTCAGAGAGGTAGGTGTTTGAAAATCCCCAAGTAGGAGAACAAAGAAGTCACTCGCTAACAGGCAGAAGAGAGGGCACAGAGGCCACTCTGCCCTAGCTTCTGACTGATTATTTTAGACTGACACGGATTACCACCCCAGGATACTAACACTAGATCTTCACAAATGCAGAGCCTGAGGGAGGAAGGAGCTTTGAGGAATTCAGAGGGATAAGGGAAATTTGGGCATGGGGTAGAAGCAGAGGGGCATGCTTTTATATAAGGCGAGTCCTTTCTCACTGTCAGACTGGTCAAGAAAGAAGGAAGCTGCCTGGAGAGGAAAAGGAAAGAAAGTCTGTTATGCAGAAGCAGAGAGCTGAGACTCTCTGAAGGACTCTGATCTAAGAAAGCTTGAGAATAGTAGGAGAGGCCAGGCTTTTTGTGATGTCTTGTATTGGACCAACGTTATAACTGGGAGAGCTGTTGGACAAGGTTTTGAGCGGTAAGGAAACTGAGTCCGGGAAGTGCTTCACACATGGTGGTGTTTTCTCTAGATGTGTGTGTTTTCTGTGCTACCTAGGTAAAGGGAGACTTGTTTTGGAATCTGTTGCCAAGCCTGTCTCTGCTTCAATTCTCACATGTCCCAAAATAAGTGAACCATAAGCCAGATGCCCCCATAATTAAGTCCACAAATATCTTCCGAAGTACAAGACTGGTGATAATCCTTGATGGTACATCTGTATAGCGTCCTTGTTGCTCTCGGTAGAGCTGCAGGGATGCACTCCACCCACCCAGTCTGCACTACATGCTCCAAACTTGGAAGTGAGGGAGTGGAGAGAGCTCTAGAAATAATTTACACACAAGTACGGGTCTCTTCTCTCTGTGGCCTTAGAGTGATATTGTGCGTTTGATATTGTCATTGTTTGATATTGTCAGGTGTTCGCTCACCAGGATCTGGGGGAATGTCTGTTCACCAGAGCACCCCAAGATCGAACGGTCACAAACTCCTCCAAGACCATTTCAGGCTGGACATAAGGAAGAACTTCTTTTGTGTCTGAGCCCCCAAGGTTTGGAGTAGACCGCTGCCAGAGGTGGTTCAGGCACCTACATTGAACACCTTTAAGAGACATTTGGATGTTTATCTTGCTGGGATCCTATGCCCCCGGCTGACTTCCTGCCCATGGGGCAGGGGGCTGGACTCGATGATCTTCCAAGGTCCCTTCCAGCCCAAATGTCTATGAATCTATGAACTGTAGCTACCATTTTTCAAGAACAAGCTGCCGCTGTTTTTGTCAGGGGGTGGGGGGAGGTGGTCTGAGAAAGGTAGTGGTTCCCAGTACCAGAAGGCACTATGGCAGCAAAGGGTGGAGGAGAGTTGGAAGCACTTCGCTCTGGAACGGGCAAGGGGCAGAGTGACTGTAAGGCAGTACAGGCAGCTGGCTAGGGCAGCAAATTGAAGGGGGTGGCAAAAACAGTAGGCACACACATTGCACACGTTCACTGTGGGCTGCCTTGGGAGTCCAGGCACGTGCAGACGCGAGCGGGGCAGCTCCAGTGCTACCGAGCTGCTGCTCTGGGGCCTGTGTGATGCTTGCCTCCATAAGGTCACAGACGTGTTACAAGGGAGGGCAGCAAAGTTTGTTTGCCTCCGAAGGGAAAAATCCTTGTGCTGCTCCTGGCACATAGCCCCGCACTTTAGCACCCTTGTGCCCCAGCCAGCCCCTCCGCTGCCTGCTGCTGCCACCTGGAGCCCAGGGCCGACCCCTTGGTCCCCTGCCAGCCTGGGGCTGCTCCACTCTGGCTCAAAGTGCTGCAGTCCCAGGCACACATGCAGATGCTGCACCCAGGAGCAGCTGGCTCTGGTGCAGACTGTGCCAGGGTTAATCATATTGCATTAATTGCATGTGTAGATGCACTCAGAGATGCACAGTTTGGACTCAATTTTGCTTTGAAAACTGTCGTCAGAATTTCCTTCGTTACTTTTAGCTACCTGACTGGAGGCACCGCTGCCTGACTTTTCTCAGCTTTTGTGGACATGTGCAATTGCGTTCGCACATCTTATGCACAAATAGGATGCGGTGAAAAAGCCCATCTAAATTTTTTGAACAAACAGACCAAATATTATCAAATAGATAAAATTGCAATAGTAACATTGTTCCAAGCTAGTTTTCAATGCGTGTCAAATTACAGACTGTTGAAATCAATGGGGCTGAGGATCATCGTGCCACTGAAAATGAGAAGGCACCATATGACTGTTTCTTAGTAGTCGGGAAGCTCCTTATTATGCTAAGTGGCATTTTGCCTGGGATCAAATGGATGTAGTATTTTAAAGTTAAAGATCTATACACGGAGTGTTAACAAGGTTGTTGCATTTTCCACAAGAGACACTAACAAATGATGCCGTCTTAAATATCAATTGATTTAGAATATCTTTTAACCTTACATCAATATTAGGGTTTAGTATAACTCTCCCACAAGAAATGCAAAGAATGATCTTCGTACTTCATATTAGAGTACAGTTTGCATACAACCTGCCTTGTATTAAATATTGTCTCGTTCCACGTCTTATCAGAGACGTTTTTTTCCATTTGATGTTATTGTGACACATACTTTTCTAGGCACAAACGTATAAGTGTGACATCGATATCGAAGCGGGTGGACTTCAGAAACTTACTATAGTGTCACACGTCTTAGGATCTGTATGGGGTCTCTCCACTAGTACTTTCTCCAGGGCTGTTCCAAAGATTGCAGTTTTAGGACAATTCATACCATATTATAAGAGTTCCCTCCACCCCAGGTCAAAACTGGATAACTAATCTTAGGCATATTTTGTTCAGAAATTGCGTTCCCTCTGAAAATAAAAAACCCTGAGAGAGCACTCAGTTTAGGACTCCCAAATCAGTAGTCACATTTCTAGAGTTTGGCATCAGATTAACTTTCTTTTCATACTTGTCTTGTTCATTCTGAGAAGATGGAGGAGTTTTGAAAAAAAGCATCTGTACTTTGAGATGAGTGAAATCATTAGGCTGAATTTCAAACTTTATGAACTTGAAAGTTTGACTTAACCACTATTGGGTTTACGTTCCACCAAGAGGAGATGGGTTGGGGGCAGGAGGAGTAGGGGAGAATTGGAGGGTAAAATACATAAAGACTGTTTGTTTTATTGTGTTGAATTTTGGGGGAGGAGAGAAAAAAATACTATAAAAACTGTAATGAGTAGGACGAGGTTGTGAAAAGTAGGTGATAAACTGCAAATTTATGAAGTCCTGTAATAAACTCTCTCTAAATGGCACCTCTGACCACTTCCCCAGGCACTCTGTTAACTTATCCATCCTTTCTGGTAACACCTCCAGTATTCCACATTTGGAACATCTTCAAACATTTTTATGCAATATTTGAGAGAGCTTTCTTCCTTTCTCCAAAATATGCAAATCTATTGTGCTTCTTTAAAAAAAAATCATGGCTTAAAGAGTTAGAGCAAACAGTATTCAAATGTAAGGTTTAAAGACTCATTTCTTTCATCATATTGCACCTAGAAATGGGAATTTTATACCACAAGAAGGTGAATTTTCCAGTTTTCCTTTGTGTTATACAGAATGTGTAGGTCTCAAGACGCCAAACCTTACACTGGAGAAATATGACAAATCATACTGAATTGTACAAGTACAAATTTACTAACCCTCTAAGGTTTTTTTTTTCCCCCTTAATATAAAATGTGTGGTACACAAAGAGTGTTAGACAGTATGACATAAAGATTTTATGGGCACTCATACAGGCCATCCCAAATAACTCACTTCTGGCTTCACCGTTAGCATGTAATCCATCCATCATGATATGAATTGTATATGCCATCACAAGGCCATACGCTTTACAAAATATAGGTTATATCTACACTGTGCACTTATCAGAAAGGTAAATTTGACCCAACAGATTTCTGCAGCTAGGATGCTTCCAGTACTCAGGTTGGCTTGGGAATCTCGACCCTGTATGGCGTTGTGCAGTGGAGACAGTTGGGGCCATTTTTAGGATAGATTTTGAATTGATCCATCAGGAGGCTTAGGGTACAAGAAGAAAAGATATGCAAACTAAGCACATCTGAAGTGTTCATAAAGCCATCAGTCCTGGGCACTTAATTCAGATTATTTTTTCAAGTTCTATTAATTATGATACCGCATGGCTTTTACTGATGGTCAGGCTGATACCAACCTTGTCTAGATTGGCTAGTGAGGTCCAGAAAAGAATAATTTCTCTCTCTCAGAGATGAAAGCCACATGTTCTGCCTTTGGAATTTATTCTTTATCCTCTTATTCTGGTTTATGTTTCTTAAGGGAAACTTTATTGTCCTCTATTGTAGCATTCTGATGTGGCTAACCAGGCCTTGCTAGGAGCTTTATATTGTGTAGCTTCCAATAAACACATTTATTTTTCGTGTGCAGTATTGCATATTTCATTGCTACTAGTATCAACACTAGGGATAGAGAGACATTTGTTTTCCTTGCTATTGTGACATGGTGACCACTGGGGAACAAATAAAGTGATTTCCTTTTAAAATTCTGCAAATGAAAGTATTTTTTGTGGTCTGCTTTAATAGAAGTTTTATTCAGAGTAAAAGATTTTGAAGTAGTTAAGTTGCATAAACTGAGAGTCCTTGTTCAGAAGGATTTATACTCATACAAGCTTATGGAATGTGACTTTCTTATCTAATTCATGAAAGGTCACATTCACCAGTTTGGATTATTCACCTTGCAGGAAAACACTACCTGGCCAATGAAAGGAGCTGGTATGAGTCCAAAAGGACAGGGAGAATGAGGATAAATGGAAGCCTAGTTCAAAGGCTACCATAGCTTATGCAGGTCCTGACATGGGCTCTCTCAAACCTTGACTGAATTAAAGGGGAGTCTGAAAAATGAACCATTCTTGGTAAAGATGCCTGGAGAACAGTATGCAACTCAAAATATTTTTAGGGTTAGGAATTCTTGTATTTCCCTTATAGCCTCTTCATGGGTACATGTTTTTCTTCTGGTCACTGTCAGGAAATTATCGGTTCAGTTTCCATTCCTATACTTCCCTTCCCTAACTAGGACCAAGCCACTAGGAGTATGTGAGGAGAGCAGAACAGATAAATGCAATGAAATCAGAGGAAATTAAGTTTTTTGTCATTCTTAGGTATTTTGGGAAGTCCTACAAGGTATCAATCCGTATAAAAACCTTTGATGTTTCAGGCCCATGTTCTTTAAGTACTTTACAGTTATCACATTTTCTTTCACCTTGTTTTTACTCATAGTCTGGAAGAGAAAGACCAGCTTTCCTGCTTTTTTCAAGCCCCAACCAGTTCCTCAACTTTGAATGAATTAGTCAAAGTGAAGAAAATATTCTCTTTGCACTGCTAGCTAGACTGTGACCAAAAGCCAATTAAGTCAAGAGCTTTTCTGCACAACAGAAACTGTAAATAATTGCATCTGAAGGATGTATATACCAATATTAGGCCCATTGTAACAGCTGAACATAATGCTGCTACTTATTTAGTGCAATATATGACTTTTTGACAAATTTGAAATGTGTAAGTTGATCTGGAAAGTTAAAGATATTTTCCTTCTGATTTGGTATATAATTAATAACAGCAATGTGCTTTAATACATTAACATTTGAGGGAGGACTCACTGACACATCCTATGTATTTTAAATTTATTGAAATGATTTTAATAGCTTGCAATAAGTTTAGGCCTTAATATAATCATCATTTCAAATTAAATATAGAATTAGTTTATGTTGAAGACAAAAATGTATTTGATTTACATAAAAATCCAATTTTAAAAAAATAATTGGGTTTTTTCCAGTCTCGTTAGTATTACTATCCCGTGCAACTGAGAACTGGCTAGTGGTAGCTAGCTGTGCTTGTCAGATTTTCAAAAATACTTGTCTCACAGGACAATGAGAGTTCATGGGTACTGAGAGGATATGGCTACTTCTTTTGATACCCAGCACCCAAAATGTCTTGAATATTATGCAGTCAGTGTGCCCATCCTACTGCATATAAAAACCCCATATGATCAATGTATTAGAGAACAGAATAAGAGTGGAATTGTTCCAAACAAGCTAGAATAGGATTAACATAAAATATCAGTCTAAGTGCAAACCAAACATTTTTTTTTATTTTAATGTACTGAGTATCTTTAACTACCAGGTTTGGCCTGGGTCCAGATCAACTTTAGAAAGAGAGGAAGACCTTGGATATTAAGATGCTCTAATTAAGAAGTAAATTCCTACGCTCTTAATCACAAATGTCAAGAAGCTTACTTTCCAAAAAATACTGAGCTCACCATCATAGTGATGGCAACATTGAATACCGTAGCCAGAGACACGTTAAAGGCCCAGATTCTGCCATGGTCGCTCTGTTAGGGAAGCACGTAGCTCCACAAGCAGTCCCATTTATTTCAGCAATGGTGGAGGAATGGAGTCTATCTCTATCATAGGCAACATGTAGGGGGACACAGGGAAGCATATGCCCCCCCTGAGATTAGCCACCGCCAAAGCCGCCACCAGCTTCTGCAGGCAGTCATCGCTCGCCACACCCCCTCCTCCCCACTGCTTATGTGGCCGCTGGCATCTGTGGGCAGTCCCTGCTTGTCGCTTTGCACTGCCAGCATGACCACTGGCATCTGTGGGCAGTCCCCGCTTGCCCCTCACCATTTGCCGCCCCTCACCCTTGCCACCAACACCACCTCTGGCATCTGTGGGCGGTCCCCACTGCCACCTACAAATGGTACCCCACCCCATCCCCAAGTCTCGGGAGGCACCAGTCATTCGTGATCTCTATAGTTGCCTATAGCAGGCTGAGCAGAGGCTTGGTGAATCTCCCCACTGTATTTGTTTAGTAGTTGAGTATTTCTCACGGGGAGGAGTCTTGCTGTTGTTTGTGGACTTGGATTTAGACAAAGCTAAATAAAAATGGCTTTCAGTGCATTTAACATGGAATACCTGAGTCTCCTGAGTTAACAGTGCCTGGGGTAGTTTGAGAGGCTACATGCGGAATCCCTCAGTGGGAGATATTTGACAGCAGATGGTTTCTTTCTTCAGTTTACCAGAGCCCATATTTTCTCATCTGGGTCACAATCAAACACCAATTTGTTCTT
>NW_005842204.1:1599272-1606717 GCF_000455745.1 Alligator sinensis | reverse complement strand
TGCTGAAGACGGTTTGAGTTGATAATGTGGATGTGTTGAGGAGCTTTAGGAGTGATGTGGGCCTTGGAGAAGAGTCAGTTTGTTGATCCTAAACATTGATTTTTGTTTTTACGTTGACTATATGCAAGCCCAGACTACTAAACACACATTTGTTCCTAGCATAAAATAAAAAACAAGCATTAACAAAGCCAAAAGATGTTGGATTCGATTTCACTTTTCAGGTATATGCAATACATAGTTATTTAGTACAAAAAATAAATACCATGCAAAATATTTAGACTCTTGCAATAATTATCCCTTTATTTTTTGTGTGTGCTTTCGTTTTCCCCCAGGTTGCTAGGAGATGTGTTTCTAACAAATGTTCTTACATTCTGAAAATGGGATTGGCAGAATTGACTTTCTGTCTATGAGGTTTGAGGACCCGTTTCATCGAGGAATTGTTGCAGATTAAATGAGTCGATACTCCAAATACCATAGTAAAATAATTTGAAGCTGGGATATTTGGGGGTGTATTTGTTTTGATTTTTGGGTCTGATGAGAAAATGTGTAGCTAGTCTGCTTCACTTGTATACTCTCAAAAAATTTGCTGCTACTGTAACAGCCACAATGGGGTGATTTTTTTTTTTTTTTTTTAAATTTCAGCAGTTTCATGAACATTTTCTCACTTCGCATGTACGGAGGCTAATCAACATGCAGCGACATGCACGTGAGCTTCAGAACTTAACAGAGCATTGCAGAAAAGCTCGCTCCGGCTCCACACAGCCTTGCTTTGCATTTCTGTCCGAAATAATTGAGAACCTCAGAGTTTCTAATTAGAGGCACAGTTCTGATTGCTTTCATGTACCTGCCATGAAAGATGTGGGCCAAAGGGGTGCACAAGCCAGACTTCCCTCTGCCCCCATCCTTGGGGATTCTTACTTCCCTTCCAGATTCGACTCTCCCAGTCCTTGTCTTCCAGAAGAAGGTACCAGTGGCTTTGACTCACATTACCTTATGCTTATATACTCATGTATAGACTTCATTGCCTTTGCCAGGTGTCAGTTTTTAGCTTTTAGGTCTTGAACCATATTTTACCAGAGTACAAGCATGCATTAATGATGCTTTAATACCCTTGGTCTGGAGGCTGATTTGGCTCAGTACCAGGATTCATTATTTGATACGAGTCTATCAGCTGCTTCTTCATTTTTTTTTTTTGCTGTCATCTGATACTTTTAAATATTCTTGCTGCATTGATTGGAAGCTTTGAGTTGCTAGCACTGCGTGTATGTGTACATATAAATATTTAATACAGATATAAATTCAGTTCCCATGTCTGTCTGCGGTATATTTGTTCTGGCCCTAGTTCTGCAATTTGTGTAAGGAGGCGAGAGTAGGGAATTTAGTCTAAATAAAAGATCTAGAATATAATCAGGAAAAATTGCTCTGGAGAGGCTGTTTTGTAGTCCCAAAGCTCTCTCTACAAAACCCAAAATTCTCAAGAATTATTAAGAGAAACCTGGATAAACCCTACAAGGCATCTTTAAGTGGTAGGAATAATCCCGATTTAAAAACAAAAACCCCAAGAACCTACAAAATTACATTTACATAGACATAGACAAAACCTACATTTACATAGACATACAATACTATTCCTGTACATGTAGATAGACGGACCTCAATTCTCTGGGTAAATGTGAAAACCCATAAATGAACTGAGTTGTTGGTTGTAGCTGTGTTGGTCTTAGGACATAGGCAGGCAAATGAACCGAGACTGTTGTTTGGGCAGGTTTGAAGGAAGGGTGTCATATTTTCCCTTAGTCAAACCTATGCTGGTCACAGAGATGCAAAATGAATGTGATGCCACTTCAAGTCGAATAAACTTTGCCTGGTTTTGAATTGTGTAATACATTGAAAACTTGGGCCTAGATATCTGGATGAACTTAACCTGACAACGGCAGCTGAAATTTTCTAAATCTCTCATTGCTGACCTACCTCGACTCTCACTGAAGTGAATGGGAACGGTGTTTCGTGTTCTTGACAACTCCATTCTTATATTAAAAACCGTGATTTCACATGGGTACTAAAAAGCAACCCAAATCTGGCATAGGCAAATGGGGTGGGCTTAGAATTTGCTTTTAAACCTGAAGTCAGAGGGCAACTTGGAGCGAGAACTTGAGGACAATTGTCTTAGAAGTAAAAAGATCTTGCCAGCCTGCAACCAAGTATTTGCCTGTCTCTAGCACTGACATGATTCAATCTGTGATTATCACTGAACAGAGATGCCTGCTGTGCCTTTTCTGTCATTTTCTTTGTCATATGCAGTGACTTTAAGAAAAAAAAAAAGAGAAAGATATAAGTTTCTTCCTTCTCTCCTCATAGACATAGCCTGTGTCAGCTTTGCTCCTTTGCCATCTGTCTCTGGATTCTTTTCAATGAGGCCTTATCCTTCACTCCCACTGCAGAAACAGCATAGCCTATCTGCAATGTATATAGCATCCCTGAAGAGCCTGAATCCTATCTCAGTTTATCTCCTGCTGCCCAATGCCTGAGTCATGTAACAGCACTGAGCTGGCTCTGTTACAAGCATCACTTCGATTGAAATATTAATCTTCCTCCTCTGTTATTTATGATTTCTCTGGTTCTCTTCAAATAATGCATTGAGTCCCCCTGAAGAACTAGCATAACCATGAAATATTGGGGGATTTGTGGGAATTCCTGTGGAAGACGCTTTAATTTAAAAAATAATAAAGAATGCTTATTTACGGTAATTTATGGAGAGGGTTTACTATCTGTATATGTCAGTCCATTTCTTCCCTGCTGGATATCACCTGTACGTACATTATCCATTCAGCTGACAGGCTTGATATGAAGATTTATCTCATAGCAATTTTTTTTTCAACCAAATACAGTTGTGTATAAAATGTTTGGGTTACTGCTCTGATCCGAAGCTCATTAGGACTTAATAGAACTTCAAAGGTCCTTGGGAAAGGCTTTAAAGTGAATCACTGCTAGAAGTGCTCTTACCCGTTGGTTCTGGCTGGTTGTGATCATTTAACTCTCTTAATAGAAATACATTCTGCCATTGTACTTCAAGTCCTGGAGTTTAATGTTTTATCACATGTTGTAAATGTTATAGTACAGAAAAGGACAGACGCGATGACAAAAGGTAATCCGAATCAGCCTCCTCTTGCTAACGCTGAATCAAGTCATCCCTTTTGTAAAGCTGCTTAAAAATGAGCCCCTGAAAAACTCTGTTTTTCTAGTCTTTCCTGTCTATTGTAAGATCTCCTCGGCCTCTTGCGAAACCCCCTCCTTCCGCTCATCCATCCCTTTCCTCCCTTTGCCTAAGTTCATATTTGTCTCTTGGGTACAAGATCTCCTCCTGTCTCCCACAGGTTTGTATTCTGCTTCTAGGTTTCTCTCTAGCAGACGGCAGCTCCTGCCTTGTGTGCTTATTCTTGTCTTCCTTGATATTGATTCTTTCCCAGGCTGCCCAGTCACCCTAAGTGGTTTTGACGTCTTCTCAGGAAGGAGTGGTTCCCTGTGCACGGTGCTCTGAATCTCCGCTAACAGAATTGCAGCCAAAGAGCTCTATTTCCATCCTGCATGGGACCCACTAGACGAATCCATTTGCATTTAGCCTGACACTTTTCTGGTTTCACAGCAGATGTATCCTCCTAGGAGGATTCTGTAGTAGGAATCCCCTTAATGATTAGCCCGAGAAATCTCTCCTATTCTTTATATTGAAACATTGAACCATTCCAGCTGAAACCTCTTTCCCCAGTAAAGGAATTATTCACCTCTCAGCGACTTGTTTAAGGAATAATGTTACCAAGAGTCAAAACTCTCTGGAGTTTTAGATGACACTATTAAGGTCATGGATCAGGTACGGTCTGGGTGTCTTACGTGCAAGCCGAGAACAGAGCCGCGAGATATTAAATGGTTTTACTTTTTATCCTGCTTCAACTCTTGCATTTGTGATAAAGTTTGGAAGGACTGAAGCCCAAAGCTCGGCTGGTTTAAACTGAGCTATGCTGGTTTATACCTGCTGGAAATCTGGTCCTAATATCTTGCGGTGATTTATGGAAGTTATCAAGGAGACAGTCATAGGAGGCTCAGATCAATGAGTTTCAAACCTCTAAAGCTGAAGATGGTAAAATATTTACTGAGATGTATTTTTATCCCCTTCTTACAGTCCCAGTTTCCTAGTTTCAGACTTGTGGTTTGAATCCCCGGATTCCTGATTTGGACTGTTAAAAAAAAAAAAAGCCTGTTTTTTATTCAAACTGTTTTTTAAACCATTAGCCTGTAAACCACAAAGGAGTTCTGTTAAATGTGGAAAATATTAACTGAGGGTGAACAAATATATCCACCCAGAATAAATGGCTCAACTACACTGGTGCATTAAAGTCTGTAGGTAAGAGAGAAAATTGTTGAAAAGTTAATAATCACCACCTGAATGTATGTTAATACTTTTGGCTTTGAAGAGGAACACTGCTACAACACCATTTAATCTCATGATCTTAGATTTAGTCTCATAGGTTGCTGGAGCTTTGTACACATTTGTCAACAATGAGCCATTTTATTTCTCTACAGAGGAATATCCTAAATTGGGGAGTGGAGACTGTCTCAGTTTGTACACACAGCGTGCATCTACACATCACTGTATGGTGACATTGCTACGGCGCTCTGCTTTAGTGCTTCCTTCCAAGTACAGATATTACACTTTTACCAGTAAAAGTAATCAGAAACTGGTTTATATATGTAATGGAACAAAAGTTTGGCACACAAAACTGGTCTGTACCCATAACAGAAGAGAAATTCAGCACTCATAGACTGGTTTAAAAACAGTGGAACCGGGTCTAAGATTTGCTCTTCCACCAAAGGGCAAATGTGTGTTCTGTTTGCTACCGATCTACACTAGGCCACTTACAGAAAATCGTCTAACTTAGATCAATTCTGCCTTGGACTTTTTTGAATGTCTGTAACTAGCCCATATGTCATCTAGTCCAACCCCCTGCCTGAGGCAGGATCATCCCTGTCCAGCCATCCTATACATCTAAGCCGTCCTATTTATCCAACCATTTCCTTATAAGTACTCTATTTATGGAAGATAGGAGAAGGGTTAGCCACTCAGCAATGGGTTTAAACTTGAACACTTGGGGTTCCACTGAGATGCTGAGGGATTTCCTCTGTTGGCACGGGGTCTCTACATATAAGCCTCTTCCTTCCCCTCTAAATCCAGTCTCTTTATGCTTCAATTGTGTCTTCCTCAGTCTTAGGGTCTTATTACACAGTAATTTTGGGCATCTTCTGGAGCTCTTAATCCCTGGATTGTCTACCATTAATACCGTAAAATGGTTTTAAGCACTTGTTATGCAGCTCAAAGTTGTGCCACTCCAGGGCAGGATTATCTCTGATCTGCACTACCCAGCTCCTGTTCCATTAACACGTGACAACTCCCCATATATGTGCTGCTCAAATTGAAGTCCTCCAGTATCCCAGGATGCAATGTCTGCTCTCCCACCCTCCTATTCTGTGGGCTCTCGCACTCCTGGCTTCATAGTGGAGCAGCCCAGGGACTAGAGCCAATGTTTGTCTACTTCTCCCTCCCCAGTCCAGGTGCCCCCGGGGCACCTTTCCCCACCAGTGCTGGGCCTGTCTGGGTAAGTGGCCAGTGCTGGACCTGTTTCACCTCCCCACCGCCCCCCCAGCCTGGGGAGTGGAGGAGAGCATGGTCAGTCCCAAGGAGCCCCCAGACCTGGCTGGGCTCCAGCAAGCCCTGCACTCCAGCCCATGTGGCTCCAGCAATGCCATGCTCCATGCACCCCATCCACACAGAGCATGGCAAGAGCTGGCGGTGGCTGCTCCAGAGTGCAGGGAAGCCACTGCTACAGGCAGTATCAGGGCGGCTCTTGGTAGATCCAGGCTGTGGGTGCACAGCTCTGCTGCTGCCTGTGTGGATGCAAGAGCTAGTGGGCTCCACTCCCAACTGCAGAGTAAAGCCAACTTGGCAGGGGGAGCTGGTGATCCTCGGCCAGCCCTGCTGCCTCTGCAATGCCTCCTGCTCCTTCCCTCCCTTTGCACTGGTGTGGGCACAACTGCCTGCCAGGTAACTGCAGACCAGCTCCAGATCTGGACCCAGTTTGCAAGGACAGCCATCCCCAAGGGGAGCTGAGGACAGCTCAGCCACTGTGCTAGGTCTGGGAGCTCTGGGCCCCCATCTCAACCCCCACCCCCATTGCAGCTGGTGCTATGCCTCAGTCCCATGGAAATCGTCCCAGGGGCCAGCTGATAATTTGGTTTTTTGGGACTTGCTTTGGTTTTCTACCTCCATCAGCTCCCACCCACCATACAGCAAGCACAGCCTCAGCCTCCCTCTGCTTGCCCAGGGGAGCTAGGCACTTGCCCTCCTAGCCTTTGTCTTAAAAGCCTAGAGAATCATAGAGATGTAGGGCTAGAAGGGACCTCCTTACTCACCAGGCCTCTAGTGGCAAGTCACAGCTGTGCAGGTATGGGACAGTCAGAGATCGTTGCTAGACTAAAGTGTGACTGCTCCAAACTCCAAGCTAGCACTAACACCGATCAACTTTTGTACAATGTATAACAAGGCCTTAATATTGCCAAAGCGCGGTAATTCAGCAAATCCCCCTCAGCCATTCTGCAAGTCTTATGAGGATTTAGGAAAAATGGGAAATATGTAGCAGAAGTCACATTCTCTGTGGCCACAATTTGTGGGCTTCCTCAGCTCATGTGAGTGAAGGGGAGCATAGACCCCCTAAGCCAGGGATAACTAAAATGTGTGTTTTTTTCTTTATGCATCATGAAGCTGTTATACATAAATCAATGATGCATTCAGGTTTGCAGACCTTATTTCCTTTCATCTGCTTCATGTGACTAGAAAACCAAAGGATTAATGTGACATCTCGACAAATCCTCGTGCTGCTAGCCAGCCATTCCTGAAATTCCATGCAGTTCAGATCGTTTGACATTGTTATCTTCTGCAGATATATTTCTAGCCTTACCCAGCCATGGGGTCGCTTCCTCCGATAATTGATATTCCGGACTGGGAAACCAAACAGTATACAGTGCCCCTCTTTTGCATACCACAGCTGGTTGCTGAGCACTCACCAGCTTGAGAGCCTGTGGCTATGAGGGAGCATACAGCCATTCTTATTTTTTCCCTAGCAGGAGCCAGTGCTTAGTATGAAGATGTCTTTAAACAAATACATTTCTTCGATGAAAAATGAAAGAGGCAGAAAAAAAGCTATAATATCACATAATCTGCATAGCCAATATGTGCAACTGCAAGCATGTTTTCAGCTCTCTAATAGGGTATCATAAACAGGCAGGGTTTTATGGCATTCAGCTAAAGAATAGCTTACATAAATTAAATGCAGTGCAATTTCTTTGTTTTCATCTGAAGTTTATTTCCTTTTATGTTTAGTAATTAAACCGGGGGGGGG
>NW_005842204.1:1554176-1599241 GCF_000455745.1 Alligator sinensis | reverse complement strand
TGTTTTTTTTTCTTTTTTTGTGTGAAATCAAGCGGGGGGGGGGGGGGGAGGGGGAAGCATTGCATCGTGGAATTTACCAAATAATAGCTAGGATTATACGAATGTGTCACAGGACAACTTCCTTCTACTCTGAACTCCGTATATATTTCATCCTTAGACAGTTTGCCAAGCAAGACCTCACAGAGCTGAGACAGGATCACCCAACCTGAAATAGTTTTTCCCTGTCACCCTCCCACCTCATCCAGGGTGTTTGGCTGGCAAGGTAGGGAGAAAGGAGGGAGTCAGGTAGTCAGAACTCCTTAGTCATGTAGGATTTAGTTGTATTTTTTTGGCCAGGTACAGACATTACACTTTTACCAATATAAATGATCAGAAGTCTATATCCATAACAGAACAGAAGTTTGGCACACACAGACTGCTTTAAAAATGGCACATCCTGGTCTAAGATTTGCCCCCACCCCCACCAAAGTGCAAACATGTATTGTGTTTGCTACCAATCTAAGTGATGCCGCTTACAGAAAACCACGCAACTTAATTCGATACTGCTGCAGACGTTTTGAAGTTCTGTCCCTAACCTTTAAGATCCTGGCCTTCGTGGCAGATACTGGAGAGACGTATTGCCCCAGTAAGATGGGTGCTCAAGAAGCTCCAACTTACACAGGGGAACTCCATGACTCCTCCTCACTCTTGAGTTATAGAAAGAAGGACTGGAAGGGACCTGTAAGATCATCAAGTGCCATGGGCAGGAGGTAATTTGGCTCAAATTAGCTCAACTTTGCCTCATCTTTTATCCCTACCAGGCCTCCCACTTACAGGCTGGCTTATGGCTGCTGCCTTCTGCTTGCTGATTCACCAGCTCACTAACTGGTAGGAAGAGGGGGTAGGATCTTGATACCCCCATTCCTTTGGAGTAGGCAGGCTGGTGGTGTACCAAGTGACATTATTTTTCTATCTGCTTTCTGAAATTTTGCAGAGGTTTTGAAATCCTTAATGTTTCTCCCGTGCATTGAAAAATCAATATGTTGTTATCATTTACTGCCCTGAGTTACACCCCTGAACCACTTACAAGAGCTTGACTTCTCTGGAGGATGGCTGAGAATCAGGGCTCACTTCCCTTTCTGTTCATAGTGCTGTAATATATTTGCTTCTCAATCAAAGTGTATATCACCTTTTCTCTCAGGAAGGCATGGAAGTCTTTTTTTTAATCTTTAAGATGAGAATGATCTGAAAGTTATTTAAGTTATGTTATGGACACCAAAGTTTTATCCTTGAGTCACAGTGGGGAATAAGTCCTTCCAATGTACTGATTTCAAAGATAGTTCCACTCTGCTGCCAAAAATACAGAATTGATTATTCATTGATATACCTTAAAATCCTTTGTCCTCTGCTGGTAACATGCATATAAGAAAAACTGGGTTAGGAAAAAGGATGCAATAGGGAAAATACCAATAATAGGGCTGGCCATTGGTCATGAGGTCTTATTTTTGTTGAACAGTAATAAGCAGATGGCCTGTATCTAGGAAGGAGCTACTGCTTCAGCTTTACTCGGACCAAGGTAACCTTCAGAACATGTGGGTCAGACCCAAACATAGGAGTCTGTTGTGTGTCCATTGAATGAAATACCACTAAGATTTTCTGATACTCATTTTTTAAGATACCTGTGTTTCAAATTGCCTGTGTGCCTTCACAACACAATTGGATTACTTTTAGACAACATTCAAAATAATAATTTTTTTAAAAGTAGAAATTAATATTAAAATGATGGTGTGGAGTGTTGCCTACAAATCATAAAAAAGGTACAGTGAATGTCAAAGTTATAAGGCATGTGCATGCTATAGATGCCTCTGATGAGAAACATTGCATGTATTGTAGAGAAGTTTGGACATATGGGAGATTTCCCTTTTTGATACCAATTGTCAAACCTTTGTCAATAATAATTTGTCTGCAGTGTAGCTTTTTCACCTCTTTGAAGGCATTAGCTAATTGACAGTAAATGGCAGAGGGTTATTGAGAGATGTTTCAAACAAGCGCACAGAGTTGTCCGTAGATAGGATGTAACTACGATTGCTGC
The DNA here is from genome assembly GCF_000455745.1 of Alligator sinensis. Taxonomy (NCBI): domain Eukaryota; kingdom Metazoa; phylum Chordata; order Crocodylia; family Alligatoridae; genus Alligator; species Alligator sinensis. The sequence continues at coordinate 1,597,170 of NW_005842204.1, read as the reverse complement.
AGGCAAAACTGTGTGTGGAGAGTTTCTGGACTAATGCCACATAGAGTTACAAAACTCTTAATCTGCTAATTAACTTGGAATGAGATAGGGAACAACCTTGACTTGAGATTTATGCCCATCTCATATGGACTCTAGCTACACTATGGGTCAGTGACCTTGGCAATGTAAGTCTTTATTATTTTTTATCTAAAATGTTGTGAATATAAATGAACAGTACAGATCATCCTGTCCTACTTATGCTAGTTACAGTACATGATTTTATCCTTTACTTTAACCTTAAAATCGGGAAGAAGAAAACAATAGAGGCAACCCCTGCTTAATGCTGTTTCGCTTTGTGCTATTTCGCTATAACACTCATTGTAAATTGATACCTGATTCCACTTAGCGCTCAGCAAGTTTCATTATAACGCTCGTGGTTGTCATCTTGGGTCATTAAAAACACGGTCGCCATCTTGGGTCATCAAAAACTTTCAGTTTTGCTTAATGCCCAGTTTTTCAGGAACCAATTAAGAGCGCTAAGCGGGGGTTGCCTGTATGGTAAAAAGTTTAGCTTAATAAAATCAAAATACAAAGCATTTTAATTTAATTCTCTCCCACATCAAGGTTAAAGTCTCAGATGTTAATGTTTATAGAATTTGCAATATATATTCTACAACAGATCTATTTTGTTATACAACATAAGCATACATATATTCATTTAAATAAGCATATGTACGAATAACCTATGTGTGTAACAACATTAGTCTAGGTCTGGTGCTAAAAGAGGCTAACAGTTATAATGGTATAACATACTAGAAATTACTAATGGAAGAAATAATAAACTGAGTCAGTTTTTGGCCTCTCTTTTCAAGTGCCGTTCTTGAGACGTGTGGGTATTTTGCTTGGACGTTACCAACTGCATATATAAATTAGCCATATATGTTCACCTTACTTGGCTTTGTGTTCAGCAGAGGTAGGCTAAGCTAATGGTGCGGACTTTGAAACAAGTTCAGTTTTTCACTCTGTCACAGACTTCCTGTGTGGCTATGGCAAACTTGGCCTTTAATCTCAAATCTCATATGTTTTATTGAATAAAACTTTTTATTGTTTTATTGGGCTTTTATTGTTTAAGATCGAAGTATATATCCAAATAAAACAGCACTTGAATTTATAAAAAATTACACATTTAATTTTGAAAATGTAAAGGAAAAACATTTTGATTTTCTTTTTAAATAATGTATTTGTTTTTTAGACTGAAACAGCTCTGCAAAATCAACACAAGACTGCAAGCTGTTTCAGTTGACCCAAATCTGCATTTTTCAATGAGAGGAATTTAAGGCAAACATTTTTGGCCAGATCTACTCTGGCACTTTACAGCAAGATAAACAAAATATTTTCCCCCTATTTTTGAAATGGTAATAAATACTGCACAGAGAAAACAGCTACGAGGAAATGACAGCAAGTCTAAATTTGAGAGACTATTTTGTACCATTAGGTGATCTGATCCATCACTTTGCCTCTACAGGGCTGTTCCTTGCAGGGCTTTCTGCAGACTATTTTCTTGTATTTCAAGGAAGTATCTCTTTGAAGAACCCTGCATCTTCAGCTATTGTTCTTTTTCAATCACTTGCTGTTTCAACTTCAAACCATGTGGAGCCTGAAACAAAACTGCTTTGTCAGAATGGAAGGCTGGATGTCACTGAGGGTGCTGCTCATCGTGAAAACTGAGGCACAAATAGTAATAGTTCTAGGACAGGGAAATAATTTCACGGTATGAGAATCTTATTGTACCTGATTTGCTTTAGGCAGTTTCAGTGGCTTTTGTTGTAAATATTGCCAGAAGGATATGAAAGTACCATGTTATTAAATGAATTGGAAAACAAAGCCAGCCAGCTTGGTGACACATTGGCAGGGGGAATACATAGCAGGCTTTCATGTGGGACACCTACATTTTGAAGTGTGTAGAGCAGTCTCAATGTCTGCTTTTGTTTTCAGACTTCGGGAATATCATTTTCACCATGGAAGGAGGGATAGCGCTTTGAGTCCTCTCTCTTAGCAGATGTGAACTGTTGACTTAAGATGCTTCTTGGAAGGAGAATAATGTTTCCTTGCAATTTTCTCCTTAATTACTGAAGAGTTGGAGGCAAACACTGTATGGCTGTCTACTGATCTCTAAGTTTAAAGTAAAGATTAGTATTTTATTAATAGTTAATAATCTCAACTATTTGACGAGGCCTTTGTTGTTCAAGAATTGTTTTGTTGAGCAAATAGTTATTTTATTCTGTGTATTAATGAGATAAATTATTCAAATAACTTGAGGTCTGCGTTGCTGCTGTTGCAGGTATTCAATATTTGTTTTATTTGGATGACATGCGAATGTCACACGGTGTGGCCCTCTTTCCAGTATACAGGCAGAATGAAGCATAAAAAGTTCTTAATTGGAAATACGCTTTATGCAAATAGTTTGCCCTGTCTCCTTAAAATGAAATGATATGTAGGACCATTGTTCGTAAAACATTACTGTCAAAGAATCTGGTCACAAAAAGACTGGATTTGTCTGATACTTGGACAAAGTCACGGCATGCATACGTTTTCAGTACTCACCCAGCCCTAAACTCAAACAATGTTAATTTTATGAAAGGTCACTCACAGCTAGAATTGTAGGTCTCGATATACCAGTGGATGCTGAGAGATAAATCTTCCCTATTTACTTCTGCTTCCAGTTGCTCTAGGAAGCCTATTTTTGTCAGCAAGAAAAAAAAATATATGGCTCGCTGGATGCCATTAGTTTGAAAAATAAGGGAGGATGTCTTTTTGTCTGAAAGGAGTAGAACTTTAATGGCATCACAGCAGTAATAAAGAGCTAAGCTTCTAACCTTATGTTTGAAAAAGTCTTAGGGTAAAGACAATGCTGTTCACTTAAAACACTCAAATTCGGAGGCAGCCTTTTAAAATAAATTGGGGGCGGGGACGAAACAATCGATAAGCAGATAATAAGGGTTACCAGACTGTTCTTTTCCCCCTCTGTGGGAACAGAAACTTAAAAATATTTAGTTGGATCTTAATTTTCCTGGTTTGAAATTTTTTGCGGGTTATGGGTGAGCTGGGATAAACTGTGTTGATTTGACTGTATGTGGGAATGTGCAACACAGATGGCATACAACAAACCTTCCCTCTGTTTGAAAAGTTAATAAACATGGGATTTTTTTCTAGATTGCATTTTATATTCATGAAAGATGCCCGGTTATCGCACTGGAGACAAACAGTTGCCTTGCATACTACTGTCTTGATAGAAGGCAGGGTAGAGCTGCACCTTATAGACTAACTGCATCAGAGGTGCATACGGTTTTGTGAGCAAGAGCTCACTTCATCAGATGCTGTGCATCTGATCAGCAGCTGAAGTGAGCTTTTGCTCAGGAAAGCTTATGCAATATGCATCTCCGATTTAGTTAGTCCATAAGGTGCCTCTCTGCCGGGCCTTCTGCCTGACTTAAGACTGACATGGTTAACTGTCTCTCTCTCCTTATTGATATGCAACATGCCAGTTAGGGAACCACCAGTTTGATTGCACCATCTGTCTGTGTAATGTCTTCTTATCATTTATGATTTCTTGAGTGTATAGAATATCCATTTACTTTCAACTTGCACGTGGCTAAATTGAAAACCTTTTACTAAAGATAATTAGGAATTGTTTGAAGGCTAAGCAGATAGTAGGCAGTGTTCAGTAAGAACACTGTTTCTTCCTGAGACTAAATGTCAACTTATAGCCCATGAAATTCAACTTTTTGTTTGTTTGTGTTTAGTATAATAATATTGCTTCCGTTTGGAGGATTGGAGTGCAATACACCCAAAATATGGCTGCCTAATGTAGGGAAAATTGTTATTTTCTCTTTGTTAAGAAGAGTTACATGATATCTAGTGATCCAATGGTTCCTTTAAAAAAAAAAAAAACAACTTCATTAGTGTTGTTTTCTTGACGGCATCTCCAGTCTGCTTTACAGGTATAAAGAGTAACATTATGCAACTGGGAATATTTAGCACTTCTTTGAGGCACAATATTGATTCTATTAAGTTGTTTTTCTTTACAATAAAGGAGAACAGGGAATACTGTAAGTCATTAGTATTCTTGGTTTTTTGTTTTTGATTGGGAATTTCACAGTGGTGGTGTCCAAAGACTCTGATCTTGGATTTCAACTCAGATGTGCTATATATAGTATAGGAGTAGGGGTAATCATCTCCTTAGATCAAGGCATTTACAGTATAAGAAGATGCATGCAAAAACTAGGGGGTAGTGAGTATTGCATAGATGCACTTATATTTTTTACCTTTTTGCCATTTTTATTTGCATGACTGTTAAGGAGTTCCCTTAGCAGTCTCTCCACCCTACTTCAGACATTTAGCCAATTTCTCCTAGGAGATAAACTATGACTACCCAATATCAGACCTGTGTGTTCTCTGTTAGGCAGCAAGAGAAACCTGTGCATTGGGTCCTATTGATCAGGGGTTCCCAGACTGTGATACATGTACCTCTGGGGGGTACGCGGGAGAAATTATGCAAAGGCCAATTTAATTTTCATTGTAATAATAAATGGCATTTAAGGAGTTAATATTTAAAATGTATGCTGGTAGGGGTACACGGGCAGCTAGTAAGTCTGGAAGGGGGTACGCAATAAGAAAAAGTTTGGGAATCTCTGCTGGAGATCACAATTCGCCACACTGAACATCGTCTCAATTATCTGAACATCCCTCCAGTGAAGCGTGCTAATATTAGTTAGAAGCATGTATATTCTCTCATTGTATTTTGAATATTTCAGTTGTTATTTAACAGCTGAGGAGCAAGTTATGCATTGTACAAAAGGTGGCATGTGCTTTGTATAACCAGTACCACCACTTGTGACACCCATATTATCACCCATACGTCACCATCATCTGGTCATTTTTTCTCTCATTAATGGATCTTCTTGGTAAACCACCATAAGTTGCGGGGAGGAGGAGCAGGGGAAAGGACTAGCATGTGGACAAGACTGAAGATGGAGTGAAATATGCCATAAAATTATGTCCATGCATCTGCTCACTAACTTCCCTGGGTTCATTCAGGAGGAAGAAGAGTCATGCAAATAAGAGGCCTACTACTTTTCAGAAATATGACTGATTTTACTGAGTTGCCTGTCAGTGGTCTGTGCTTCCTATTGAAATCAGTAAGATTTGCAGATAGAAACTTGAAAAACTGACTCAATTGTGCTAGGCATGTTCTTGTCATGGAGTATCCACATGGTAGTGCAGAGTGGAAACAATACCTGGTATCTTTAACTTGGATTTGTTTGTCGAGTTGAAGGAGACAACTGACCATACAGTGAACAGAACAAAGAAGTGCAGAGGACTAGCTTTCTTAGTGACAACTCTGTACCTGTTCATGTTCTTCAGATCATGACCGAGACGTGTGACAGTCCACAACAGATGCACGGTAACAAGTTATGCACTGAAGACCAAAAAAGGGCTGACAAATATAAATGACTAGGGTGAACTGGGAACTTGCATCTGTTGAGGTCTATAACTTCTTGTGATGCCGTGAAATGAAATCTCTACCTAGTCAGGATAAATACATGTCCAAAGGGAGAAAACAGACAGAAAATGTGATGAGATTGTTGTTTTGTTTTTTAAGACATTTAAATATTTTCTTAAAAAAGCATCTGCCGTCCAGTTATCAGGAGCATATGTTTAAAACATGGTATATGTGATTTCAAGGACTGTTTGCTTTATCACCCGCCAGATATTAATATGAATTGTATAAAATGTGAATCGCGTGTCGTTTAAGTGCACCTCTAAGGAGGATAATTTCAGCAATGTAACTTGAGATATTTCAGTATCTGACGAATGCGGTATGAGAATAATGAGAAGTGGGTAGAGCTCAGCGAGAGAGGCCATTGGCACTCTTCTGTTACCCTTCTTCTCTCCTTGCCATCTCTTTTTATTTCTTCCTTCTTTTGTATTGTGAAAGGGCTACCTGTGAAAGGCCAATTTTTATCTCAGAACTCACAGCAACAGCTATAATAGTAAGCAGGTTAAAAAAGCCAGATTTGAAAAGATTAGGCTTTGTAAACGTAGAATACGTATTATTGTGAAGATTTGGATTTTATAGGACACATGTTTTAAGAAACTTCCATTGTGGCTTATCATAGTTTATCACATCTTGTATGCGTTAATGATTCCATCTCTGAAAATATGTGCGTAATACTGACAGTCTGCAGTTTGGAAACACTTTAAAACCAGTGGGAAACTATAGTTGTTTCATGCATATTATATAAGACCTATGTGCTGTGCTACGATGCATATTATATAACACCTATATGCTGTGCTATAATAGTTGATTTCTAAGTACCAGTAAATATTAGACCCTGAAAAACCATCTATTACTAGAATGCTGTACACTTTTTAAATGATTCAAACCAGCTCTTTCATTAATTTAACATGAGTGATGATTTTGGCCTCTGCTGCTGGCCCGTTCACAAAAATACAGAAAAGTTCAGCCTCACAAGTCTAGAGAAGTAAATTATGAAACGGGCAAAGACAGACTCCCCTTTCCTCTTTCTCCCCAATATCCAGTAGCCTAATCAAAAGTACATTAAGTTGCAATCCCATAGAGGGCCCAGCCAGGGGTGGTTTATGCCACTGTTAGATCTGACTGTTGGATCTGCCTTCAAAGCCAAGAGCATGAGCCAAGAATCTTAAAATTCAAAATCCCACTGTTGTCCTGAATGTACTTGTGTATTCAATAGCAAAACACACATTATGTTTCTTTGTGTGTATCCACAAGTAAACAGCATGCCTTTTGCCCCCTCTCCCCTCCCCAGTTCCTATGGCTGAAGTAGAAGACATCTGAGGACCCGTGTGAAGTGATATGTGCATGTGTTTTAAATGTTTGTACAACCTCCTGGAGTAATAGTTAAAATGATTTTATAAGTCAAATGTTGAAGCTTGATGTTGCATTATTCTTTATCTAGTATTTTAGTGCCTATTTTTTGGCTGATAAAAACTATCCCTTGAACAACGGGGCGAAGCACTTTCTTGAGTTTGGGAGCAGCGGCGGCACTGGAAAACTGAGAGAGGGGGGGGTGGGTTTTCCAAAGAGTGCAAAACACAAGTTGCAAAAAAGGTCCAAACTTTATTTAGTAGATCTTTCTGAAAGATGTACCATTAGCGCTTAGGTGGGACCGAATGCCTCAAGGTCATCAGAAACACAAAGCTCTTCCAGATAATGGAAATATGGTGGCTCCAAACAGCATGAGTTCCAGCCCTGTTAGACTCACCACAATGTTTTTCAATTCACTGTAAGATTCAAGGTTGAGACGGTCTTTTGCTATATGTTCATACAACAACAGGGTCACAGTTTTTGGTTGGATCTTCTGGCATTAGCTCCTACAAGAAGGGCCAAAATTACTCTATGATAACTGCATGACAGCTGTCAACCCTGGAATTCATCAGATGTACTGAAGATGGCCAAAGAGAATTACACAGAAGACAAACTAAAGATATATTCTTATGCGGGGGGAGAGCGGGTTTCTTTACAATGGTTTTGGAAATTAGAAAGCCGGTAGTAATGAACCAGGGTTTTGATATAATAGTTGTGAGCAACTGCAATGTTTGAGCTGAACCCCCACTGGCTTTCATGAGAAATCAGGTTTGAGTTTATAGGGTGTTCTCAGATAGGGTATTCTTAGAAAGGGACTTTTGACTCTGAAGTTCACACTCTTCCCTCGGCTTGACAAGACCTGGACTGAAAACTTTAGGCAACCTTGGAGAGTTAATCTATGTCCCTATGGTGTTTAGGAGGAAAGGAAAAGGAAGATTTTTGATGAGGTTGGGTTTGATTTTTAATGGGTTTTTTTATAAATATTGTAGAGCCCTTAGAGTCCTGACCAGAAACTCATTTGAAAACAGAAATGATTACTGCCGTGTGTACCAATAAGGAGAAAGTGCTTATGCTACAAGATCAAAGTAGAAGCTTTATGTGAAACAACTTGTAGCAGGTTCAGTTTTGAATAATATTTTGAAATACAGAACTGCAAAGCATTAGGTAACAGAGCCCCCATTGTTAAGGCACGTCTCTGAGCTGCAGAAGGCCTGATCCCCCAGACATTTACTGGTATGAGTAATAAAAGGTAAGTAAGGTCTGCTCATTGGAATAAGGGTCTGAAAGAGCAGACCCCCCCTCAAAGGGTGAACATTCCCAGCACTTCTCCGAGCACTTGAATGTTTCTAAAGTAACCCACCCCATTTTTGCCATTGTCTTTCACTTATAGCCTCAGCAAATTGGCAAAAAATAAAACAACCCACTACTCTTGATTACTGAACATATAAACAACTGAAAATAATTGGGACCTTATCCTTGAAAATTACTAGTTGGGTTTTTCATCTTACACAGCTGTTTGTTATTCTCAACAGGTAGTAAGATCTCCTGCATTTTCTCTCTTATACAGCATGCTCACAATGCCAATTTAAATAGTTAGATGTGTGTTATGGCCCCAAAAAGGAGTGCTTCGATAGTGCCTCTCACACCTGAGTTTTAATTATTTTATTTTTTTTACAATCTGAGTATTACTGTGTCCTTGGGAAGACCACAGATGACTAAACAAAAGAAAACAAGCAAACAAAAAACGCTCAGAAGGTCTTATCTGGTTTATTTTCTGTCTGTTCTCATACAGAGATCTGCTCATGGTTTAATCTGACCATTCAGCAATATTTTTAATTAAATTGCCATCCAAGGATAGCATAGGCAATATTGATTGCATCATGTGACTCCAAACAATATTTTAACTATTTTTTCTAGGTTTTTTTTTTACATCATAGCAAGGCTTTTAGGGATTCTGGTAGCAAGTAGCTATTGAATAATCTCTGGAAGGCGATTGAATCAAGTGGGTAAATATTAAATGTATTCCACGCATTTCAACTTGTCTATTCCATTAATGTTTATTTAAAGTTTGTGTCATATTAAGAATGAGAAGGCACGAGACCTACTCTCCCTGGCACTAAAGACATGTAGTCGGTGTCTTCAAACAGACAAGAAGACTGCATGAGACTGAGCAAGTAACAGAGGAAGCAAGAACATAAGAATTTCCATTTTCTGGGTCTGACCATGGGTCCTTCTTGCCCAGCGCCCTGTGTCACAGTGGCAGAATGGATGCTGAAAGGGAGAATGAACTTGGTATTTCCAGGGGTGGGGTTTCCACTGTTTAATCCATTGGGTAGAGAAGGACCTGGGCTTTCTAGTTCTGTTTGCACTTCTGCCATAAGTTTAGATGTGTGACAACCTTTCTGTGCATCAGTGTCTATATTATAACTGCTAATATGAAGTCATTTTTGAAAGAACCACTAGAGCCTTGAGTGCGGGTTCAAATTTTCAAATTATTTATTATTATTTACTAGTATAAATCTAAGAAGGGAATTTAAAAAAAAATAATTGGGTGCTGCCCTGCTAAAATTTGCTCCTTAGATTCATTGCCAAACAATGCACAGCAGAGCCCATCTCAGTGGGTCTTTTTTGGGTCTGGATGTTCCTGAAAGTAACAGATCCAGCCTAAGTCCATGGCTGATAGGAAAATGAGGCCCTGTGTGGCCTGTCTTTAACTCTCAGTTGTACTCCTTTGGCAGCTATTGCAAACTCTGGTGATGACATGGTTTGGGATGAGTAGGGGGCCAGCCTGTGATGTGTTGCGATGCTCTGGTCATTTCTCTGAACTCAGTGCTCTGGCTACAGGGGTTTGCAATACTGAGGCCACAGTAACAGCCAGTGAGAGGCTCCTGTTCCTGTGTCGAGCCATCGTGGAAGGAGACCACCTTCCTGAAAGAGTACCAACCCCTGGTATTCAGGAGGACTGGAACTTGCCCTAGATCGTGTGCTGCCAGCTGGTACATTACTACATGGACTTATGCCATAGACTCTCTTACTGCTCTTGACATTCATAACTCTAATTGCTGAGAGAGATTTTTTGGCTGCAGATTATGTGCAGCTGGGTAGCAATGAAGAGGTTAACTCATCTCTCTCTGTTGGTCTTTGGTGCTTTCTCTTGGTTGCTTGCATCCTAAGTTTGAAAATGACTTTTATATTTCTGGGGGAAGAGGACTTAGAACCCATCGTGGTATGTCGCTTGAAAACAAGGATGTAGAAAGTGATGAATCAACTCCCAAGCATTTGTGCTCCTACCTGCACTCAAGTAAGAGCTGCGAAAGTCATAGGGTGCGTGCCACTTTAAATCTGACAACTCATATATTAGGGTTTAGAGTGTTTCGTGCTTACCTTTAGCTCTTCTTTTGTTTAGGTGATTAAAAAATGCCTGTTGCTGTCTGTATGTGCAACATGCTTCATTAACAGTGATTTATTTTGGAGTTTAGCAGAATTGGCACTCTGCAGCACACCAGTGGGCAGAAGAAAAACAAACGTGAGATGTTTGCTAAGAAATCTTTCTTGCTGCTATTACTATGGGAGATACGAGCCTGAGGCATTTTGCAAATTTTACGTTAGAATCCTCACAAAACGAAGGGTTCGTACAATGAAGTCTGTGCGCTAATGTTCCCAACAAAGACTCCTGCAACTCTCCTGGTGAGTGGGGGGAAAGAGGCATCCCATCTGTTAGCTTTCTTTTTCTGTCTAACGGCACTCACCAACCACAGTACCCTGAGAGCTATTGGCATGCTTTTTTCTTCTCCCCAACTTTTTTGCACCCCCCTCCCACATCACCCCAAAGTGCCAAACACCCACAATTGCAAATTAAATCAATTAATGAGAACCTGGTATCCTTAGTGCCCCTGCAAAGATTAACCCCAAATATCTCCACTTTTGTGAGCATCTTGTTTCTTCTCTTACCTTATCATGCTCAAAGCTCTTGCAGTCAACTTTTCTGTATCAAAATCCAATTACAAACAGAGGTGCCTTTCAAAAGAATTTGCTACGGATGGATGGCATTACCAAAAGTAAGGTTAGCAAAGCATCTGCACAGGTGTGTCAGAGTGGGATGTTTCAGTGGGGATACCATTAGCATTCCAGTCATGGTTATCTACTTTCATCTCTTTAAAAAAATAATTGCATATTCAACTGCAAAAATAATTCACTTTCGAAATAAAAATGAAAACTTTTACAAGTTTTCAATCTTGCTCTAATTCCTTCTAGAAGTGCTCTCCAAGCACTATACAAGGAAATGTAGAAATTAAAGATAGGAAGGTCCTATTCAATCATCTAAATTAGACTCATGCATGATTGTTTCCTGTTATAAGGGCGTTGTAATAAAAAGTCGGCATGTTTCAACGGTTATGACAGAGCTGTCAACAATGGGCCTACTGGTGTGAATAACAAATAAGTGTATTAGAAGAAGGTTTTTGGAATCAGGCTCATTAGCGGAGCCTGGAGAAGAATCGGAAATTGTAAGGAGAGGAGAATATAGTAGTATCTTAAATCTTGTCATGTTGTAATTCTTGAGAAGTATTATTTTTAATCACCTATATAAAAATGTTTGATTATTTAGATCTTCTAATCTGTCTAGCTCATATTTTACTGTCTCATAAAAGGGGGCTAGCATTTCTTTGGGAGACATTCCTGCAGAACCAGTTAGGAACTAGGTAGATATTTTGTGGCCTCTTACAGACACGGGGAGGGGGAAAAAAAAACCTAGTACTTTACTGAATGACGAAGCACATTAGTTTGACCTGGCTCCCCAGCATCTGTATAGATTGGGCGCTTCAGTGGGGCTTTTTTGGTGCTGAAAGCCGATTTAATCAGCTATTACATAAAAGCACCAAAAAGCCCTGCTGAAGTACATGATCTGTACAGATGTTGAGGAGCCAGATCAAAGTAACATGCTACCTCTTCTGGGCATGCATTGTACTTGGTGCGGGGACACGCTAAGCTGAAAGTAAAGCGCTGTTTTTGTTTTTGCTATTCTTTCATGTCTGTAAGCAGCCTATTATTATGCAGTGCCAGAGCTGGGATGCCATGCCAAATATCCAAGTGCTTTTCTTCAATGGGACTTCTGGGAAGACTATTATATAGTACCAGAAAGATAATGCTCCTGAAACTGTAATATCATTCCAGGAAATAATTGCTTTCAGCAATAACATTTCTGGGAATAACATCAGAACAAGGTACTGGTCCATTGCTTTGGTGGATTTCATATATCTGCTAACACATCCTCAAAGAAAGTATTAGAATATCATTATTATAGATCATAGGTTTCCCAAATAGGTGCATGGAACTACTTTGACATCACTGGAAATCCTGAAGGAGACCAAGTGCAATAGGGCCTAGCCCTTAGTGATAAGACCTTCAGTGCTGATTGTCTGAATATCCTTCTTCCTGAAACATAGTCAGGTCGTGCCTGATGATTAGACAAAATATATTTCAGTAATCAGAATTTCAGCTAATGGGAGCAATTTCAACTTTTTTCATAGTATTTGATTATTAGCTGTGTTGAATATATCATACTTTTATGTTTGGCTAAAATCAGTGCAGGTAGATGCATTAAACTGCTTTGATAAATTGGAAAGAAGCTTCCATCTTGCATGCCTTTTTATAATGGGTTTAGTAAATTCTGCCCAAAGCGGCGGGGCTGGACCCGATAATTTCACGAGGTCCCTTCCAGCCCTAAACTTCTGTGAATCGGTGAATCTTCTGTGAATTTACAGGAATAACATGGGTGGGAGTAGTCATTGATCTTTGCTCACATTGCTATGCACATTATTTTTTAAAACCTCTAAAGTTTAGAAGATATTCCCCCAGAGATGTAATGGTTGCATATTGCACTGCCATGCCTACTTATAAACCACCTTAACACTTCTACAATCCAAAGTGCTAAGACTAGGTTCAGCACAAACACAAAGGGCACAACTATGAGAGCACCTCTTTTTCCTTATTGATTGCCTCAGAAATGATGGTCCCTTGTGGGCCTTGTCCCAAAAAGATCAGCATGTCAGAGAGGCAATAGTGAGAGGAGGAGTTATAAATTGCAGAGTAGGCTTCATGAATGACACATACTAGACTACTTTCTGATGGGGATGGTGAATGAGGAAAGAAAATGAATTGAGATAGAGAAGAGAAGTGTGTTGTAACTATGACCACAGGATTTTGGTTTCTGATATGCTGTTTGTTCACTACTTCAGTCACCTGGAGTTTGATCTCCAAAGTTCACTGAATAAATTGAAACCTCTCAGGATAGGGACAGAAATTACACATAAACCGGTATAAGTGATTGGAAATCGGTTCAACTCTGTAATACAACAGAAGTTCAGTGCACATAAATCACTTGCTAAATAGTCAAAACTAGTTTAAGATAAAACTGGATGGATGCAGTATTGGACATAACTGATTTAAGTTAAATTGGTTTATTGAACTTCTGTCCCAGATCCCCTCCAGATTCAAGTTAACTCATAGTCTCCCAGCATCCCAGGATGCTTTGCGCCCGCCCTGCAAACCCCACCTCGCGGGGTGGGCAGGCTAGCCTTAGCTCACTATCTGCTCCAGCTGAGCAGGGAGGCATGCTCTAGTGTCCTCCCCTCCCCCCCCCAATCCCAGCTTCTGGCCTGGGTCACTGCAGGCTTGTGGCTGAATTACCAGAATGCAAAGTGAATGTCTGTTCACTTGCTTATTGATTCAATTTACGCAACTTAGACTAACCTGCGAAGATTGAATTAATTCAACCTTGGGCTTTTTCACTGTACTTAGCCTCAATGATCTTTGGATGGAGACTTTAATCCTCAGTTTTTCATAAGCAAATGGATGTTATAATAATTTCTCGATGCAAACACCGAGGTTTTTGCAGACCACTCAGAAATTGGTGCTGCCATTATCAGTCTACATAATGATAGCTGTATTGGTTAGTCTTTCTGTATCATGATTTCTGTGTCTTTAGGTAATGGCTCCATGTGTGCATTAGATATATTTTTCTGGCAGGAGGTGAAGGTTATAATAAGTGTTATACCTCTTGTGTTCTTAATTGGGTATCAAAGGAAATGCTATGTGCAAGTGATTGTTCTGCTCAAGTTCCACTTAGCTTACTCCACAGTGAGAAAAATAATTCTGAACCTGAATTGAACTGCAGTATAATAGAGAGGAATTTTATAAACAGCCCTGGATGCCATAGAGATATCTGCTTATTGAGGATATTATGTTGGAAAGCCAAAATACTTGAAAGAATTTCAGAGGATGATGTTAAGCACAGAGCAAAATTCCCCTCTCACTTACACTGATATAAATTAAAAGCAACTGCTCTGAGTTCTGTGAAGTTTCCTTGCACTTGCACTTTTGGAACTGAGGGCAAAATTTGGCGCACATGGAAAAAACAAGCAGTTTACTATGTTGGCAATCTGTCTTATGCTATTGAATACTTTTCTCGAGCTCTCTGAAGGTGCTGCAAGAGAAACTGCTTAATGCTGTAGATCAGTTCAGAGTTCTGATGACATTTTCCTTATAAAATTAATTATTAATACCCTAATCATTCACTTAAGATGTTATTAGTTTTCATTGATCAGCACTTCTTGCTTATCTACAGCCAGTCTAATCACTGTGCATGTCAGAATATCTGAATATATTCAATTGGATTTCACCCCCCCTTCTACTTACATCTGCAGATTAGAAGATAAGGATCCTTAGTCTTCTCAGCACATTGAACCTGGCTTTATTAGAAGAATCTTATCAACTCACAGAATTTTAACTCACAAAAGCAAGCAAAGACCTCTAATGATACCACTTTACTTTCTATTAGTTATGCAGCTTGTCTTGTAAACATGAAGGCCCCTTAACATCTAGGCATTGGCTATATGAATAAATAATAAGAATGGATGTTTGGATGGACTTATTTATTTGTGAATATATCAGTGTTTCTTTTGGTTATTTCAGAAGAGGAGCCTGAATATAAAGGGGGTACACCACCCTAGATTGTAATTTGGATGTTATAGGGAATGGTTTGCTTGGTGGCATTTACTAGGGGGAATGGAGGAGATCGTTTGGAAATCCTTATACGTTTATTGATGCGTTTCAGAGCCAAGCGTGGGTAGAAGGGATTGTGCTTCAGACAAAAACCCTGGGGGCCATGAAGGAAAGGAGCCAGGCTTTCCTGAAAGCAAACTACGTCAAGACAAATGGATAGGAGACACTCAAATGTTTTACAGGATTTTGCCCCCTAGCTGGCCTGCTGGTAGCACAACGTGGTGTCATGCAGAAAATTGGAGTTACCGTGTAGCCAATCAGTCCTAAGCTATTTATACCATTTGAGATCTGGGGAAGCAGTGTCCTGGACTGCTGATCTCACTTCCCTCCAGCAACAATTACCCTCTGGAGGTAGCCACAATCGGGCACGCTCAGCAGGGCAGCTCCAGAGATACCGAAGGCACTGAAGCTATCAGACGAGAGAGGGATGATAATACGGTTTTGGAAAGTTCTTCAGAGTGTCCTACGCAATGAGCTACCTTGTGGAAGTAGTTCATAACCCTCATTGTGCCCCAGCAAGGAGAACAAGTGAATTTTAGAGATGGGAACGTTGATTAAGATGGCCAAGGGGTGTAGATGGCTTTCTCAAAGCCACAGAGCAGGTAGATCCTATTTTATGCCTCTTAAATATGGGTTCTGTAGCAAATACCAAAAACATCCACAGTAGCCGCTCTTTTTTTCTCCGTAATCTCTCTGGGTGACTTAAACAAACCGACCGGTTTCTCTGTGACCCTTCATATGCAAATTTCATTGATATCACATGGAAAGATAGGTTCTCAACGAGCATACAGAGCTGTAATCTGAAATCTTATTGTAATGTGTCTCTTTCTTTTTTTTTTGTCTCCCTCCCCCCACAGATTAAAGGTTGTATAAAATTTTAAAGAAGCAGCATTCTATTCACTAGTTATTGGACTTGAGCCTCCTTTGACCTCGGAAACTGAAAATGAGGTTGCTATGGGAACTGCTTGTGCTGCAATCATTCATGTTGTGCCTTGCAGGTAAAGTGTCATTTTAAAACTTTTTTTTTAATTTAAAAATACCACTGTGTTTCACACTAATTCAGGAGTGTACGGAGTTTTGTATGCCCATGATAAAACAGCAAAATAAGAACCTGCTCCATGACCTGCATTAACGAAGATTGCTGAATAGACCAAACTGATGCTCTTAACCAGCTCCTTTAATATTGATTTGTATCTCCACAGCTAGAGCTTGCTATTGCAGATATCTGTTCTATCCATTTTTAATTCAGAGTTGCTGTTGACAAAAGCTATTGTTTTCCCCATGTTCCATGACAAGCATTTCAATGCTCAATTAAACACCCATAAACTAAAGCCTTCTGAAAGGGTATTGTAAGGAGTGGCATAGCTCAGACCGGCTTCATTTAGCCAATAATTAGAATATTATTGTGCAACACTCTAATCATCCTTTTAAACTCCTATAGCACTGCCCTCATTGAAGTGAGTTTTCAGTGAGTCTTCCCTTGAAACACCCCGATACCAAGAGCAGTAGAGCTGATTGAAATGCTCTCGAGAAAATTAAGTGATGCTGAAATATTGGGTTGGAGGTGGTTCATATTTGGGATTTTTGGTGAGAGAAACTGACTTTTTCATACTCTATCATTTGGTGCTAAGGGCAGTTGCTTTGGCTGCAAGACCCAAATTCAAACTCTTTACCTGCAAAGAGTCATCTGTGATGAAGCACCGTACTCTGAAAGTGGGACAGGGACTTGAACTTCCACCTGACAGGAAGTCATCTAACCAGCAAGCTTTAAATATGCTCTGATAATCACACTTTCTTTCTGTCCTCTCACTTCCTACTATTTCCCCAAGAAAGAAAAGTTTTATTTTTAATCCAATGTGGAATGAAAATGAATTTCAAAGTCTATTCTGCCAGGCAGTTCTACCCAACACCCCTCCAACCATCTGAGCCATCCCATCAGATTCTCTTGCACCTACTAAGCCCCTCCTGTACTTCCTTCTGGCCACCTTGCTGTTCCCTGTGTCCAATCTTTATTAACTTCCAGAAAACTCTCTCAACCAGTTCTGTTTTGTAACTCAATGGTCTTATCATCAGTGCATAAATGGAAAAAAAAATGCTGGACAGTACATAACCTACAGGGGTAGATGTTGGAGAAGGGGAGAAAGTAGGGGGACAAAGAATGTCTTGACACATTCTTAGGAAAAGGATTCTAGCGCCATCCCTTCCCAGTGCAAAACCCCCTATACTATGATCCCTAACTCTCCCCTTCAAACTTGTAGAAATATCTAGTCTCCAACAAAGAAGCAACTGCTTTCTGAAAGTACCGATCTTCAAAATTACTCTGAACACCACATTTGTACAAACCCTCCTGTTGTGAGCGCATGCTCCCAGATAAGCCTTTCATAATAATTTTTTTCCTAGATTTGATGCCTGCTTATTTGTTATTTCTCTAGAGGGATGAGTAACTTGTCCTAAGAAGCAAATGCACTTAGGGATTGTAGTCAAAGCAAGCATGCCATAATTCAGACAAACACACAGTTCCTTTACAGACAATGGACTTGATGCTAATCTCACATGCAGAGGTGTAAAGCAGGGATAGCTGCACACAAGGCATAGCCAGTGTAGAGATCAGAATTGGGTTCAAATTATTATGAAAAGCCGTTTAGAAGCCAGAACAATAAAATTGTCCATGAATAATGAAAAAATACACTAGGGCTGGTTAAAATGCATTTGAATCATTATTTTCCCATTCTGCCTTCATTGATGGCTTTTTCATTACATTGTATTAATATTCTTTAACACATGCTTTGTTCTGAGTGGGGGCAGTTAGGTTTTAATTAATGTTTTTTGTCATCTTGTTGTTTGTCTTGATTATTCTAATTTATCTGATGCTTGGTACTTGGAATTTTTAACTAGCTTTTTTTTTGTTAATAATTTGTGTCTTCTTCCCTTTTATATTTTATACATCCATGGTACTTTTTAGCATTTTGTAGGAGTCAAACCATTTGAAAGTGCCTTTATTCTCTTTTATTTTGCATCACAGGCTCAAAGCCAGGTTTTTTCAGGTACCTAACTTCTGATGCTCAAACTGGAAAAATTTCACGATTTTGTTTAGTTCACCCTGGCAATTTCTGAGCTGCACAAAAAGTAGCTCAATAGAATCTGTTGTATACTCACGTACGGTTCCAGAGATTTTAATATTATTACTAGTGTTTTTTACATATGAGCTAAGCATGCTTTTATATTGTTTATGAAAACAATAAGCCTGTTATTTCCATGCTAGTAATTCACCTGTTAGCCTGTTCTTCGTTATATCTAAAACAACACAGTAAAGGAATGTTTCAGGTGGTAGTGGCTGGGATGTTAGGCCTCACCTTCTTTATATCACTAGTCATTTAAGGATAGAATATAAATTAAAACTAGCATAGTAAAGATGTTCTGCAACTGAAATTCTTCCTACTCTTGGGCTTTGCATTGTCATGCCATACAGCCAGTTTCTCAGGTCTGGTTAAATGGTATTGTGTATAGGGATAGAGGGAGGTATTTTGTGTAAGTTTGGGGTCAGGTGACAAATTAATTAGATTTGACTTTGTGGCAGGAAGGAGAGGTGCTGCTGATAGGGAAATGTTTATGCCTTTGAACTCCTGCATTATTGAGCATGTCTACACATGGCAGCACTCAGAGTACTTTGGAAGTACTAGAAGATGGTGCAGTAATAGTCTGTACTGCACCGTGCCAGCCACGCATGGTTATTTTTGGCTGCTCCATTGCTGTAGCAATGCGCTATAATGAGGAAGCTCATTGCAACAGTGACATAGTGGTGGCATCGTGGTTTTTGCTAACGGATGCTACAGTGCCGTACTGTCTTGTGTAGACGTGCCCATTGAGTCTTTAATGTTTGCCCTGCATGTCTCATGTTTGAGAGGTTTGTTGGTTTGTTTTCTCTAAGTGACATCTAAATTAAGTAAATGAAATGTGATGGACTGAGGATGTCTTAACTTATTGTGTAACTAAGAATGTAGCAAACAGCCTTGTGCTCAGGCCATATTCCCTTTCATGGGAGAAATGAGACCAAACATTGGGAATGGGAGTGAAAATTAATACAGTGAATAGTTACTAATTCAATAGCAGCTTTTAGTGTATAGATTTCATGTGTGGCTGTGCACTCTATAGTATTACAAACAAGAATAAATCCAAATGTCAAGGACACGTTCCAACACTTAAAAATAATCATTTCTATTGCAGCTTAAAGAAAACTACCTTTCTACCACATTTCTAGCTGTAAAAATAATGTAAAAGCTATCTCTTCTGTTGCATTACTGTAAGCCAGACGTTCCTAGGAAGCCTTCTGGTAGGTAATGAAGGTGGAATGTGAAAGTAAATGGCTAGCGGGAAACAGTTCACCAGTTTTGAAAATTGAACTTTTGTGCGTTTCGTCTTGGGAAAGATGTCAGACTGACAGGTCAGGGTCCTACTGTCATCTTGCAAACTACAGAAGAGGAATATCTTTGCCAAGATCACCCCATCAAAGACCCACCTGGAGGTGAAAGGGTCCTTCTGCCTCCATGATTCTTTGTCCCTTGCCTCTTTTCTGAGGTTGGTGATGAGTGTCAGAAAGCACCCATTTCAGTGTTAGTTTGGAGTTTGTGTTGTGTTTTGCTCTGTTTTTAAATGAACATCTGTTCCCTGGAAATTGTGTGAATGCTTCCAAAGGCGTACCGTGCAGGCTATTAAACAGCTGTCAGAACTAATGCAACCATTGTCATGGTATTCAAATGCTACCTCAAGGTACCAGTTTTCAGGCACTACCAGTGTGCCAGGATCCTAAAAGAAGAAAGTGCCAGAGAGTCCTTATGGTCTTTTGCTATTGATTCTCCATGCCAGATGCTCAGTATGGTGATGTGCATCAGTATAAAACCCAAGAGAGACAGGTAGAACAAACCTGGACTTTATGTTTAAACCAGTTACCTAGATATGAAAGTCTCTGGTAGTAAGCCATGAAGCCATGCAGTTTTTACTCATATACAGCATTCCTGGTGGTTCTCTTAAAACTAAATGAAACTCCCAAAATATCACATTCAACAGGTACTGTATACCTGGGATCAGATCTACAGGGTCCAGGTCTGCTTGGCAGTCCAAGATCCTTTTGATCAATACACTGCACATTACAAATGTTATCTATCCTCTTAGGAACGTTGCTATATTTTTTAGCATCATTCCCTTTAAATGCCAACTTTGGAAAATGTTACACCCAATAATTGCTATAATATTACTGTGCCAAACAACCCTGATTTGTTAAGGCTGTAAAATTCCTCAAATGGGTATTGTGAGGCTAATAATTGTAAACACAATGGGGAATCGCCAATAAAAAAAACACTTAGCTGGATCTTTGTTAATGCCTACTCTCTTTTCCTTGGAAAGCGTGATATAGCCATATGTTAGAGGATATAAGCATGAAGATTAGGATTGTGAAGATGAAGCTATGGTGTGCAATAGAACAAATTCACTGATGGCCTGAACCATAGGTGTCAAAGACATGGCTCATGGGGTGGATCTGACCCGTGGAACCACATCATCCAGGCCCCAGTACTGGTCCTGGGTCTCAAGTGGACCTACATGCTACATGCGGGATGCACCAAACTACCACCACATGTAAGGCCTAGGACATGCACCACAAACAGCACCTGCTCCAGGACCCTCACTGCAGATGGCACCCACACAGGGCCAATCCAACCCCTCCCCTCTGCATGCCAGATCCACCCACCGTGCTGCCCACTTCCGCCAGCCAGGGACACAAGCCACGAGCAGTACCTGCAGCACACGGTCCAGGGCGGGCTGCATATGCATTGTGGGTCTTTCAGTGGGCGCTACATATGGCACAGTCCTGGAGAAGCTGGAGTGGGTGCTGGGTCTGGCATGCAGTGTGCAGGGGTCTATGGGTCCCCAACATGCCCGTTCTGACCAATCCAGGACTGTGTCCCCTCCAGCCAGTCTGAGACCCATGCTGTACCCACCACCCACCTCAGACCTGCTAGAGCTGGTGCCACATGTGGCTCACTGGATCTAGCATGTGGGGAAGGAGTCTATGGGCCTGCTCACCTGGGGGATCATATAAGTTCGACACACCTGGCCTAAACTCATCTAAAGTCAAAGGCATGACCCACAGCATGTGTTGGGTCCAGACTGTTTGCCACATGCTGAATTTGAGAAATATCTTCTCCCCTCCTCAAAGATATTCTCCGTGCTTGCAACCAAACACGAGGGAGAAAGGGAACGGGGGAAAAAAAATGAATATTTTATCCTTGTCATAATGTGAAGACAGTTTATAAAATAGTGAAGACAGTTTATAAAATGTATTTTTGATTGGATACAGTAGTCAAATGACTTGTGGCCTGGAGCCACAAGTCTTCCAACCCCATAGCAACTTAGTGAACTTGGACAAACATAGAATTAGACACAGAGATAGACAGTTAGATTTCTCTCTTAAAACCAAATCCAAAATACAGAAATAGCAAAGGAGGCGTTATTTTAATGTAAATGATTCCAGGTTCAGAGCCTTGATGAAGTCTGTCAGTATCTGAATAATGAAGTAAATGAGTCAATAGTTTTACTAATGGAGTGGGAGGGTCTGTGTTCTTTGGCTGAGTCTAGAAACTTTTGTAGGACTTTGAATATCGGAAAGCATGTTGTCTAAACTTGCACTTATTTAATGTAGTTTTAACTTTTTTGTTAATTAAACACAAATGATGTTTCCAGAAAAATTCTTGACTGCTATCAACAAAAGGCTTTCCTAAAAGGACATTAGTCTCTCTTGTGGCTGAGATTCATGTAGTATGTAG
This sequence comes from Alligator sinensis, assembly GCF_000455745.1. Taxonomy (NCBI): domain Eukaryota; kingdom Metazoa; phylum Chordata; order Crocodylia; family Alligatoridae; genus Alligator; species Alligator sinensis. Next base: position 1,575,402 of record NW_005842204.1, on the reverse strand, counting down.
AGCCAAGTCAAATTCCCATGGATTCATAAGGATTTTACCCAAGATATTTTTTTCTGGGATGAACCTGTGTGTTCATGATGAATGCTAGACTGACAGTACTGAATATGGAAGTCCTCCTAATTTATCCATGGTAGAGTTAATGCCGCAAGAATAATGCAATACAAATTTCCTCACACAGCCTTAATGAGTGACTAGACCTTCAGAATAAATTGCTCCATTGCCTTCAGTATAGTACCATTATTTTTTTGTAGAGCTATGACAAATTATATCCTTTGGTGATCTGCCTCAGTGTGCCTAAAATCTGACATAAAAACTTATTATTAAAGGTGCAAAAGCAGTTCTCTTAACACGTACAATGTATACTTGACCAACAAGATGCTAATGCTGGATTGCATGCTGTTAATTAATTCCTGTTGCATCGGCCACTAGAAAGGCCTCAGACATAAGTGTATCGTCTTTCTCCCATTTCAGGTGGTTATCACCAGCAGCTGCAGTGAAAGGGAGACTTGGGAAAACGTATTTGTAAACATGCTTGCCATGAAGTGCAATATCATATATGTGCACTTTTTTCCCTCCACAAAAGGAATATAGGACTCAGCAGACTGGGTTAGACCTGTAGTCCATTTGGAGAGTGACCAATACCAGATGCTAGCGTTTAGAGAACCTAAGAGTTGATCTGCCTCCCGGAATAGGTGTCATATTGATCTCTAATAATTAAAGATTGGCATAAGCCCCAAAGCATGACATTAATTATGATGGCTAAAGACATATTTGTTTGATTTAGATGTTCTTGAGGCAGGGAGAAGAGAGAGAAGTTCCTGTTTTTCTTTCTCCATATTGTTTATGCACGTGCATTTTGAATGTCTCCTTTTATTCATCTCCTTTCTAGGACAGTCAGCGTTTTTTGCACATCACATTGAATAGAAGCACAGTATTTGTTCAGACATGACTCTTCACATTCATATGCTGGAAAGTATATTCATCCTCGTGTATTCACCTGCATATGGAAACCTGCATTACCCCTCTGTGGGCGCATCTATACAAGATGCTACATTGCCATTACGACGAACTGCGGTGATGTAGCGTCGGTGGGCACCAACCATGACACTGCCGCTACTGCGCAGTAGAGTCGGAAACTCGTGTGCTGCTGCAACTGCAGAGAACCAGTGGGGACTGCACGGTCATTTAGTACTGGCTAAAGCAAGTGCTAAAGCAAGTACTAAGTGACTGCACAGTACCAACCGCACAGTCAAGGGCATGTGTAGATGCGCCGTGTGTGTTTGTAAAAGAAAATGCACACATTTACGCGCGCGTGTGTGTGTGTGTATATATGTGTGTGTGTGTGTGTGTATTTGCGTGTATATGTATTTTTTCTTTCCTGATCTAACATTCTTCCAGTTGTACAAAACTTTTGTTCATATGTGTGTGTATATGCACACATATACACACACATATGTGTGCATGTGTGTACACCTACAGGCAAAAGTTGTGCACGATTAGGACTAAGAATGTTAGAACTCAGGAAGGAAATAAGACGGCCAGAAAGCAAATGGCTTTTAAAGATTTTTTTTCTTTTTTGCTTCTGTTATTTGTTACACTAGTATCCTAGTCTCCCCCAGCTCCTTCTCTGAGAGGTTTCGGTTTCTCTTCTCCCTGCCTCAAAGCATCTGGTTCTCTCAGTGTTTACTCAAGAAAAGCTTGTTTCCTAACAAAACCTGTCAAGTAAAATGATTTACCTCCTTCCCTTCTTTAACGGAAAACACATAAAGAGATATGCTCAAATAAAAGAATCCACCAGCAACAACTTGCCGTGCAGTTTTACGGTAAAGCTCTTGTTTCAGTGCGTTTGTTTTGACCAAAGGAAAATTGCTATTAAGGCTTTATCCATTTAGCCTTCCTAAGTGGTATGTTTTCAAACAAAAGTAGCGGTTTAATACAACATAAAGGCCACAGACCCAAAAAACCAAAGTCACAATGCATCTCACCATGAGATTTTCCCGATTGATTAAAGAAATGTTTTTTTCTCCCTAATGACGTGGTTTGCAAAGGAAAACTATTGGGTTTTTTGTATACGCCGTTGATTTGTAACAAGTCAAGTGAAATGTATAAAGATTAGTTTGTTGCTGCTCGTTTGTTAGAAAATGAGGTCTGATCCTAATAGCCACTGAATAGCTGCAAATGTCCAGAGTAGGATGCTTCTGCAATAGAATAACTGGAACTGGGGAGGGAAGATATCAGAGTCGGGATACAACTTTGGAGCCCACATCCTAAAGTGGCCATGAAGACAAAAATTCCCCTACCCCTTTGGAGAATATAGTAGAGCTTCCTGGATCCTAGCTTCTGTTTTCAGAGATGCATAGGTATGGTGCCTTAGATAGTGGATAAGGGAGAAGGCAGACCCCACTTGCCCCATATGCAATGGGGATTGCACAGAGGGCAACATTTTGCATAAAGTGGGTATCACAAATTACTTCCTCCACAAGAGCACTCTGGAAGGAAGGACACCCCCGCCGAATAAAGAGGTTTGCACATGAACATAGAATCAGAAAAAAGAGATGTCTAAGAGGTATGTTTTTTCAAGTAATTTTCAAAACTGTCTTTTAACACAAAAATAATAATAATAAAAAAACCCTCTTGCATCAGCATGTCTAGACATTCTCTTTCTCTGTGACATGGTAGTACAGTGCAATCAAAGACCTCAAGTGTATATTCATCCATCAATAAAAGATGAGGCAGACCAATATTTTTTAAAGCATAACTCTTGTGTTTCATGGGAAAACTCCAATAGGTTTTCAAGAATTTTGTCTTTTCAGACAAAATTCAATATCATTCATAGTAATCAATTTAACCCATAAATGGACTGGTTGTGTTTAAGGTGAGCGTGCACTTTCGAGAATGTTATGAAGAAAGCAACGCACCTGACTATACAGGAAAACTCTGCAAGCGGAGTAAATTAATTCAAGGGAATATTTTTAATGGGTGTGGAGTCAATGTTGCAAATATGGATAAGTACAAACAGTCAAAAAGCCCGAGGCAGAGTCAATTCAATCTAGGCAGCTTCCTCTAAACTGCGTAAATCGAACCGATAACCAACTAAATCGACGTTCAGTTTTCAATTAGGAAAGACGGGGAGGCCTGCACTGACCCAGGCCAGTAGGTGGGGGATGCTAGAGCACGTCTCCCAGTCTGCTGGCCATTGTGAGCCCTCCCAAACCCCCCCCAGGTAGTTTTGCTGCCGCTGCTGCAAATCTGAGGCCAGGGCCTCCTTGGTCCTCACACCCCTGGGGGCCTTGGGAACTCTTTCCCCATCCCTCCTGTGGCACTGGCTAAGGCAAGCAGGGGAGGGGGTGGTAGGGAATTACCCCAGCTCCCCAGGCTGCCCCCAGCAGGGAGGGGGCTATGGAGGGGCAAGAGGCCACCACTACAGGGACTCCCTGCCATGCTGTGTAGACCCAGGGTAGGGAGGTCTAGGGGTCTGTTCTCCTACCCCCACCCATGGGCTGACAGACGCAGGCAGGAACAGGCTGTGGGGCACAGGGACGGGGCAGCCCCTGCTCCACTGGAGCAGACAGCACAGCCCAGGGCTGCAAGGCATCCTAGATGCTGGGGGACTGTGAGTTAACTTGAACTGGGAAAGGATCTGGGACAGAAGTTCCAACCAGGCTTGGCTTAAACTGGTTGTGGCCATTTTGAAAGTGGTTTATATGAACTGAACTTCTGTTCTGTTACAGGGTTAAACCGGTTTCTGGTCACTTGAACCAGTTTATATGTACCTTCTGTCCCTAGCCTATATGTTTATCAAGCTAAAAGCATTTCACATGCCACCAGCATCGCTGTAGTCATCATACCTATCTGTACTGATCTTTAAATCACCTAACATTTAGACAAATTGAGGCAGTAAGCAAAAGACCTCTAAACACATGCACATACAAATGCACCGAAATATGCGTATTCCAAAGCATGCACCATATACAATTCAGGAAAATGTTCAATACACAAGTGGGAGTTTCTTGCCCAAATTCCATTGAATGTCAATGAAACCTCGGTGCCTAATTCCTTCAGGCTTCTTTAAAATGCCACGCTTTGCAGTTCCCAATTAAATTGGAAATACTTATTCAGTTTTAATTATTTAATTTTTGTTCCAGCCCATTCTGTTGCACTCAGCACACTGTACCTGCCTGTCTAGCCTATTAGAAAAGGTATTGCACTGTGTAACTACATATAGTAAGCAACGTACTATATCCTCCTAATGGAGATAACAGTATATTTAATATATGGGCACATTTTGCCACTAAAAATTGAACGCTTATCATTATTAACCACTCAGCATTATATGAGAAAGCACAGTACCAATGATGATGGTCACAAATACAGTACCAGCCTACTTTAGGCAAGGTTTCAAAGCTGGTACCTCAAATTATGCTTAAATTGCCTCCAAACAGAGAGGCTAAGTGCCTAGTGCTTCCAAATTTAGGGCTGTTGTTTAAGCATCTAGATAAGGATTGAAGGGCCTGACTCTCCTGGAAAATCTTGATCTTTTAGGAGCAAACCAGAATAGATTAAATAGTCCTAGCAAGTGATTTGGTATATCTCATTTGAATAAGTGCCATCTCATTAATTATTTGTTGAAAAGGAAGGTAGGCTCTGTTACTTTTCCTAGATTGATTTGTATGCTGCTGTTTTTCCCTTGACAAACATTTCTTGCATCGGTAAGTATTTAAGCAGGCAGGCTGCTAACATTTTATTCATATCTTGGTTACCTCAAGAATTGATTTTTATAATTCCCTTTTTATGGCCTCTCTCACAAGGCTCTTTCTAGGTCATGATGTGTCCGAAGTCCAGCGGCTTGCATCCAGCCCTTTTGAGCTGAAGACAGCATATTAACCTGCCTTTGATTTACTCTTTATTGACTCCCAGTTTTAACTCTGATTGTCAGATTATTTTTTAGCATTAATAACACCAAAGAGACTTGGAGCTGGGAGGGAAGAGGGAGCATTGCATTCTGTCAAGAGATATTATTAAATGTACAGTCACACACCTTGGAGGATCTTGCTGTTATAAAATATATCCTCTGCCTTATTAAACTATTTTTGGAAGAAAAACAATTCAAAGCATTTCCTGATGCTTTTTAAAATTCTAATCACAGTGGCTTTGAATTTTCAGAGACCAATTTTAATCTCACTATTTGACACATCTCTATTTAAAATTAGAGTCAGAATGTGAAAGTGTGTGTAATATTTTGAGCTGTAATAAAGCTGGAGCACATGACTGGACTGTAATTTTTTTCCCTGTTAAAAAAAAAATAAAAGAGTAAAAGACTTAAAAGGAAATAGCTTGGAAGCAGAATAGAAAAAAAGTGTCTAAAAGCCAATGCTGCATGTATTAGTTCAATTAGCCAGTATATTTATGTGCATAAAGATTTGACATACATATCTATATAAAGCTGGTGAATAAATGAGATTTTAAAATACATTCGGTTTTCCATATCACTTTGTTTCTGTATCACTAGGTTATATAGTGAACTTTCTTCAGTATTTGAAGGCAGCAATAACATACTTGATGGTGACACTCACCTCTGCCTTCTACAGTCCAGAAGTCCTGCTTTGGGCTGTCTGTCTGGTCCAGAGGATAAGGAAGGCAGAAAGACAGATAGGTGAAGGAAGTGTTTTCATGCTGATCCAGCATTAAACATGGTGGAGGGCAGTCAGGGCAGCATGTGGCTTATGCACTCGGTATTTATACTTTCAGTGGCCTCTACACAATGCACAAATGGCAAGTGAGAAAAGCAATACCTTACACTGAGTCCTGGCTCATGCTGGATAAGAAGATTTAATCTACCAACCCACTGACACTTCACTTGGGAAAACCCCAATTGCTTGGGATTTACATGGGGGAAGTTGCATGTCTTCTGTACAATTCTTCCAGCCTATAGCACTCTTCAGGTCATTGGTGTTTTTTAACACGACACAAACTTCCTTTCCCCTTCGAGCCGAGCATTGCATTCTTATCCCACAGCTCTTACCTTCACAAACTTCCTGTCAAACAGGTACAACCAATCATGTACTATTTGTTGTTATTTATTGTACCTTGAGTGCCGCTAGGCATTTGCGGGGTTGAAATACAGATGATGTCCTGTCCCAAAGGAGCCTTAAACCATGTCAGCCACAGCTCATGCAGCTCTGACAAAAACTTCAAGCAAGTCAGAGGGCAAGTAGTCTTGGAGTATCATAAAGTGTGTCAAAAAGTCATTGGATTTTTTTTTTTTTTTGCAAGGTACTGTGAGAGAAGTAAGCTAAAAAGAAGCATTGCTGATTCCCATAGAAAGAGTCAAAGGTAATTCTGAGCATCAGAGGATTGATGGAATAATGCATAAAGAGAGAAGTCAGGACACAGAGGCGCAGGGTAGTTGCTCCAGTGAATAAAAGGAAGAACAGTTTTTGTGGGAAACTTTTGGGAATGCCTGTGGCTAATTTTAAACTAGAATTTGCTCCTGTTCATCTATCTTTATGAGGGGAGTGGGGAACATGGGGATTGTTGAAAGTATAATAAAATACATGATCAACCACAATGTGACCCAGATTGCAGGGAGTTGTAGTCAGGACAAGTATTGCGTTATCTGGTGAATGGATTTACATTGCCCTGATGACAGTCCTCCCACTCCCGCCCTCCCCCTGCTACGGCTCTTGAGATCCTTGTCATCAGAGTGCTTGTGAGCAGCTGTGGAAGCATCCCCAGGGAGGCTTAATGGTCTTGTTTGGCTTCATTTGGCATATGTAAAGCAGAAGCGGGTGGGTCAGGCAGTGCCGCTTAGAAGTGCTTTTGAGTGTGCTCTGGATGTGGTATGCACACGTACCAAGAGCAACAAGAGGGTTGGCGGGGGAAGTCATAAAGGTTTTATCACCAACACAGTTAAAACGTGAGACTGACTGGTAATGTAGACTCAACCTAACCGTGTCCCAAACAATGTTACAGCTTGTTAAACATGGTTACGGTCTGATCTATGCTTAGAGTATTTTTTTTGCCATGTCTGGGGACAATTTTGTTATAACTGGAAGTGGTTGTATTGTAGACAGAACTCACTACTATAAATGTAATTGCTTGTGGCAAGAACAACTATGGGTGATCAACCAGAGGAGACCAGACATTGCAATTTCCAGCTGACAACATTTAGCAATTTGGGATAGCAAATCATGTAGTGGTTCCACAAATTCAAAGCAGTCCTTTTTAAGACTAGGGACCTCCCAAGATTAAAGCGACTCCCCTTCTTAGCGCAGGAAGCTTTCAATGTCTTGGGGAAATGGTTTTCGGATAGCCTACAAAGTACTGTACAGAGGTACCTGCATAAGGAGAAATACTTCCGCATGCTTCTGTCTGAATAAAACAGACCAGGGGAAAATGAGAACATATACAGACATTAAATATTTCCTAAGCAAATGAAGGTAAACCTGTACTTAAAAGAACTCAGTGTTCCTTTACATTGCGGAAAGGCTTTTTGCTTCTTTTTCACAATCATTTGTTTGAAACTATGAGAGTAAACTTGATAATTTTACGAATGCTAGCATCTGTAATTAACTAACATTCGGAACGTTTTTGAGCAAAGCAGGTTTCTAATTTTACATTCAGGACACTGGTCTTTCTTTTTATTCTTTTTAATATGAGTGCTGCCCTTTTGTTTTCTCTACAAAGATGCAGTGGAAAGGCTATTCCCTACCTTGCAGTCTTTTTGACTTCGTTGAGTACAGACAGCAGCATAAGATCCATCATGAAAGACTGCCATATAGGTCAGTTACAAGAAGAGGTGGAAAGGTTTCAGAAGAAAATCGCCCCAAAGCCCATACATTTATCTGCTTGGCCTTGTTGGATTCCCTACAACTGAACTAGAAATCTTAAAGAACAGAATTTTTTTTTTAATATTTCTTGTTCTTACTTTCTATTTTTGATCGTGATCCAAAAGAAAGTTAGTTTCTATTACTGCCCAGAACCAGGAAGCTCATAGACGCATGTTATGGGAAACCTTCCCCTTATAGCTTTCCAGCCTTTATAAACTTCAAACTATTTCCATTGCAATTCTAAGACTTCTGAAGGGGAATTCTTATTTATCCAAATGTAACTTATCTCTTATCAGCTCTATCCTTGAGAATATGTCTACACTTTAAGTTAGCTCATGTACTAAAAGCTGTCCATCTATGAAGCTCAGCTCAGGCTATTTTGCCCTTTTCTTGGCTATTCTCCATGGTAGTTTGCATTGTAGACATATCCTGTGCGTTCTGGTTCCACTTCTCCCAATGACTTGTTGCATATGAACTGAATCCAATCTATTGTACAGGCATAATGTGAAGCTTCTTTAATTAATATTTGTGAAGTGCATTGATTTGAAGACTATAAAGGTAATAATAGTAATAATGACTAATAACAATAATGCTGAATTCATTGGTAAAGAATGGCAGTAAGAGCCTGAAGTGCAGTATTATTATGAAACACCCTTTTGCTCTGTCATGCCCCCATTGCCTAAATATGCCTAAAGGACTCCTCTAAGTGGTGCTGGTGTGTAACAGCCAAAGGGGTCCGAACACCAACCCCAGGGTCAGTAGTGTAGTAAAGTGTTACCCCAGTGCCCCAGAGCATCTTTACCAGGATATTTCCAACTTTCAAGGGTATGAGAGGAACAAGTGGGTGAGGTGTTTTTGTGCCAACCAAGGCACACTGCCACCACAGTGTAGTCATACCCTTACAAATCAATTAGACTTTCTGGTATGTTAAAAGCTTATTATTTGGAAACAGCAGTTGGCCCATCCCCATCTCATGTTCCTAAGGCTGCATTGGCCTGTCCTACAGCTTTTATTACCAAAGTCTGCCAGAAGTACACCATAGAGTTGGTCCAGTGTGGCCAAGAATCTGGCCCTTAATTTTCATCTTGCAGGCACTCCAAGAGAAAAGAAATCACCTGAACATTGTAGAGAGAAGCAGTACTTATATCACTTACCCTGCTCTGTCTTATGCTCAGATGACTAAGTATTTTGTGGTTCTCTCCCTTTCAATTCCAATTTCATCTAGTGCATCTAGATGTGATTAATAGCACATTCTTCTAACAAAATTATTGAGGCAAAATAATGCACTTTTAATAAATGAAAAGATCCAGAATATAAAGATCGTTTTATAAGGAAATGTTCCAACTATCTGGTTGTATATTGATCTCTTGTGCATTATATACGACGCCTTTTTCAATTTAGCGTCTTTACTTTAAAATTAGTGTGTGGGCACTGAAATTAAATCTCAGTTAGAGAGTTATAAAATATCCTCTCCTCCAAAAGTCCATCAAACGAGGGGAGAATGAAGAAGCAAAGTATCATGCTACTGTTAATAGGTATAGACAAGGCGGTATAGGCAAGGTTGACTGGTTTATTATGGAAAATCAGAATGCTCTTGGCATGGGACCTAATAATGTAATCCTTACTTAGAAGGCAGGGTAGATTTGCATCTTTAATTTAATTTATTTAGCCAGTGAAGGAAATGAAAGACACGGTCCAGTAAATAGGATGGCAGGCTGGGATTATGGGTACCTGGGTTTATCCCTGGCTTCATAACTGTTTTTTTTTATGACATTGAAGAGGTCTCCGTCTCGTGTTGACTTTGATTACTGGCTGTTTGGGTCAGAGAAAGTTTTTGAGTCCAATCTAAGGGCTGCAGGATCGGGTCCCTACTTTGTTCTGTATAGAAGCAATGCTGTTTCTATATATTGTGCCGTGCAATGCCAAGTGTTGGCAGCTCTCTTACAAGGGTAATGAACATCAGAACTACATTTGTTTCTCTTAATCGCCTGTGCCCATCTAGAATGCCTAGGAAAACACCAGTACTCCTAATGAAAGCACTGAACCTATAACCGCCTCACAGTCACTTCAACTTCTGACTACCTTAGAACGGAAATTACTTTTTCTTTCCGTTATTAAATAATTCCACTTTTATAACAGTAACAATTACAAGTGGGGACATTTGGTTTAAGTTAGTAACTCCGGGGGTTCGGGTCCCTTGCCTTTGCCTCGCAGCCTCCCGTCTCTCAAGCGATCATTGAAGCCAGGGAATGCAATTGACATTGATCCTCGTTGCTTACACAAAGGCCGGTCAGCCGTGTGGCAGGCGAGGAATGTGTCAGTCTAGGGGAACCGAACAGTAAAAGAGGCATTTCACACTTTGATAATTAATCTCTCTGCAAGCCTAGGGAATGACAGAATTACCCTTCACTGGCAATACCACGTTAAATATTGGACTGGCAAAATACTGCTAGCTGATATTATCCTAGGGGGAAAGTGAACTTTCCGCGCATCCTTATTTCAATGCTTGAGGGTCAAACTTTGCTGTCATTACGCACCTATTGCTTGACTACCAATGAAAGTTTTTTTCCTGACAGTGTGTGTGTCAGGATTCCTTGATTTTTACCTGTAGTCTGGTCAACAATAGCAAAGAGAGGACATTGGTTCAATCTACATTGTGCCATAAGTAAAGGCCTGAATCTGAGAGGTGCTGGGTGCCTTCTATGCCTGTAATGTCACTGGTTCTTGAGGGCACCGTTATTTTGCAGGATCAGGCTCTTAAACTAAATAAAGATATTCTTCCTCACAATTTTTTTTTTTCCTGGAAGCTGATATATGGCAGCTAAGAGAGTTGCCCACAGTAAATATTGTTTCTAATGAATAGAGCACAGAATGTTATAGTTCAGTTCAGTTGTTTGAACATTGTTTAATGCTGGTTTATTGAAGCATTTGTCAAGCATTCTGACAACGTGCAGTCTGAAATTAAGTATTTGCTCTTGATGTGGTGCGGTGGCTCATTATTGCAAGTTTTAGAAAAGTTTTCATATAAATTTTGATGAAAAAACAAAACTTGCAAATTATCACTTCATTGCTTCAATTTATTTTTTTCTTGTGCATTAGAATTTTTTATTTAGCAATAAAATATACAGATTTACCTTCATAAATCAAACTAAGACACAATTGTTAAATAGTCTATATCATATTAATTAGGCTTTGGAACAAGGCAAGCATTACAACCATTTATGATCGAGTACTGCATAAGTTCCTAATCAGTGAGAGAGGCAACTAATTAACCAGCTAGCAGTCAGCATCTTGAGCAGAAGTTAGTGACTTTCAACTTAATTAAACTTCGCAGGTGTCAGGGAAGCCAAGACAGACTTTTTACTATGTGGAAATGTCTTAATTCCACCTTTTTTATTTTTGAAGTATTAAAGGTCCCATCTGTATTACAGAAAGCAAGGTGGCTTAAAAAAGAGGTTCATGTATTACACATTTTAATACAAATAAAACCAAAGCAACAGCCATTGAAGCCATTTATTTCAATTCTACATGCAGTGCACCTCAAGCACAGCTTAAACAGAAATGTTTTCATTTTAATGTCTTTACATTCACTACATTTTAATTGGCCCTTTCTAGGCAATTTCATAACAAAAAGAGAACATTAAGAAAGTTTGGCATGTTGTTACTGTTATTTAATTGCAGATATTGTGTCCAGTGCTGTGAGCTGTGGGAGAATAAGATGGCTTTTCTCTTGCAAGATTGCAGTCATCATTGATGGATCTCCCTGAGACCCAGATAAAAGTACTGATCCTGGAGTATTTGCTCTTTCCTTTTTTAATGTGATATTTTCCAAGATGTGATACTTTCCAAGAGGTGATATTTTCACCAAGTCTATGCTTGGAATATGAAAGATTGAGCACTGGACGTGCTGAGTGAGTTCTGGATGTAGAGAAGCAAGGTGAGAGCAGAAACACAGATAAAAGCAAGTGAAGGGGAATGGGAGGCTGAATACATGCATGGGAGTAGAACAAGAACTGAAGATTCAGGTTTTTTTCTGAATTGCTTCAATATCCTTTCCGTGTCAAACTGTTTTCTGAAACAGAGATTTTATAACAGTAGGCCTCTTACTGCTGGGAGTAAAAAGCAAAACTCACTGAGGATGAGTGTCCTATTTCTTAGTTTGGCTGTATTAATTAGACCTAACCACTATAATGTTGTAACTTACTTTCTCAACTGTTATATTCTTGGGCTCACCTTGAGGAAGCAATGCAGACCCAATACCAATAAAAATATCTCTAACCTTGATTCTGATTGGCACAAACAGCATGAGAATAAATAAAAGCAGTGCTCACTGAAATGGTAAGCCATGCAGGAGGGGAAAAGAATTAGGAAATGAGCTTGGTTCTTGCCCTGTTCAGCTCACGCTGCCAGTAGTAGATCCAGAGCAGCATTGGAAAAAGTGAGGAGAGGGATCTGTGGATGAAAAGGTAGTAATGATGGTTAATAACAATACCTGAGATGCTTCAAGAGAAAAGTTGAAAAGGCTCAGGATAGACTCCTGATGGGGGAAAAAAGGAAGAAACACCTTAAACAGCAGCCAGAGAGGTAGGGACGTAATTAAGATGGCATGAGCTGAGAGAGATTACAGACTTATTTGCAGAGACATTCATAAATGTGAAGACAGTATCTGCCTTCAGGCCATGGAGGTTAGGTATATCCACATGCTTTCAGCAAAAAAGGAATTTTAATAGGTGGCACAACAGCAACAGGAGCTGGCTGACAATGGTTCTTTTTTGGAGTGCCTTCCCCTACTTGGACTAAAAAGTGCTTTCTGGGGTAACGTTGTTGTTGAATGGACTGTGGCAGTTGGCCAAAGGCATAGGGAGTATCTGTGCCCTCAGGCAGTTGTGGGACAGTGATAGCAGAGCATTATTCTGCTTCATTCAGCAGAGGTAGAATAATTCTGATAGTAGAGCAGAGGGCTCTGCTCTCACAGGGCAGCTTTGGGTATGATGGACTCTGGTTCCAGGCAAAAGTTTAGTTTGGAGAGTAGTCCTTTGCAAATTGAGTCACTTGAACATGTGATTGTTTCAATGATTTCCCCATGTAGGGCACATCCAGATGAGCGCAGGCATTTGTTTCCCCAGGGACAAGTAGCAGTAGCATTCCTTGTCCCCCAGGGAATGCCTGGGATCCAGGGGGCCTCCTGGGGCTGGAGTTGCAGCAGAAAGCCTGGCCAGTAACCAGAGCGTGACTTTGGTTTTGGGTGGCACATGCTTCCCTGCCACGTGTACCACCCTCCTTTTTTTCAGCATGGGTTTTTTGACCCTAGAATTTCCCAAGGTCAAAAAAGACCCCCCCCCCCACACACACACACACACACACACTACAAGGTAGCAGTGCATGTTGGGTGTGTGGTGCTCATCTGGACATGCCCATATGTAGCAATGACAGGCCTAAGATATTTGCTTTTCCTATTTTCAAGAGCATAATACAACTGTGCCTAATTATAAAATGTGTGTCCTTCCTTTTCTTACTGAAATCAGAGTCTATCGTTGTTGTTGTTATTGTTCTTATTATATTAAGCTGTGATAATACAATTGACCTGGCAGTTTTGCAAATAATCTAGATGAGATTCTTAATAGTCCTAAGTGTTTGCCTAACTTGGCTCTCATTGAGGTCAATGGGAGATTTACCCTTCATTTGCATTCCTGGATTCTTTCTAGTCTTTTTTGGACTGTCGCTTTTGGATATGATCCTGAACCGACAGCTTTGAATATGCATGCTATATTGTACTAAAGTACTAGATAGTGATATGTCATCAGCTAGCTGGGAGAGACACAACCTAGCACTTTCCCCATCTAAATTATATGAATACTGGAAGTTAGCCAGGCATTCATTTGGTTACAATGGGGTTTAATAATTTAAAGTAATTTAACATCGACCCTGTTAAGTTGTATTTTATTGTTCATTTAATACGTTTGTATCAAGCTTTTGAGAACTAGGAAGTGGCTTTGTAATATGAGTTGTTACTTATAATTTGTCATAGATCCAGACCCAGAGGTAAATGTTAATTCTGTTCCATGGTATCTGTTCTGTGCCAATATAACGTAAGAAAAACAGATTTCATTTCACACACACATATGTATATCTTTGTATGATAACATATTTATTCTGGTTCTGTATTAGAAAATGAGATTTAATTTGTTAGAATATGTGAAGGGATGAACTTGGGTAACCTAAGTTTGTGATTTATCCTCTGACCAAACTCTCCTCACTTTAGGGGAGCGGGGAGGAGAGAAAAGAAAAAAACTCATGGAAAAAAGCAAAACACAACACCAGTCCCTTGCAACAAGAGCCAACACAGTAGAATACCCCCCACAATCTCTAGGTTTCCACATATAATGCCATTTTAAAGAAGAAAAAATGTTGAGCTGGTCAGGACATTTAAATGTACTAAGCTAAGGCTTGACAGTTTGGGCCAAGATCCTAAAATCAGCATATTGGTTTCCATCAAGTTGCACCAGTTTACATTACCAGAAAGCCAGGCTTCTAGTCTATTAAAATGACACCAGATTTCAGTGTTTCAACTGTTATGCTCTCATCAGCGCAAAAAGATTGTGCACAGACAACGTAATCACTCAACCCAGGGCAATGATCACCCAATGTGATGTGGAATTACCCTTAAAAAAATCAGGCTTAAAGTTTGCTTGGTTTAGATATTGTCCATACCAAGGTAATTATTTGCTGTCCAACCTGCTCCCCATCACATAGAGGAGACGTAATTGTAACTACCTATGGTTTCAGATGCCCTCATAGCTACCTACTAGGCCTGTGTGAGTATGCAGCTATTCGATCTGGCTTCGAATCTCACTGCGTCAGACACCAGAGGTCCGATCCGGAGCTCCAGACTGGGTTTCCGCCTCGATCCGGCCAAAGCGGCTCCGAAGCTTCGGAGATCTGGCGATAGGGTATAATGGGGAATCAATGAAATGTATATAACTTTGTTGGTTTTTGTCTCATTTGGATGTACCTTTCAGGGATGGTAGCCTCTGCTTAGAGCATGAAGCCTGCCAAGCTTCAAGAAGATTGGTACAGGAGGTTCTGGGGAACCACACCCCAAATTCTTGAAAGCAAAACTCATGTCACATGTATATGTTAAGCCACAGTGAAGTTAAAACTGCAGGGATGGTAGCCCCTGGTAAGACCACAAAGCCTGCCAAGTTTCAAGAAGATCGGTGCAGGGGTTTGGGGGGGAACTGCACATCAAGCTACTGACAGGCAAAACTCATGGCATAGATGACCCTGTGTGTGTTAAGGCGCAGTGGGCTGAAAACTGCAGGGGTGGTGGCCCCTGCTCAGGCCACAAAGCCTGCCAAGTTTGAAGGAGATAAGTGCAGGGGTTTGGGGAAACTGTACCTCAAGCTGTGGACAAGCAAAACTCGTGAGATGGGTGACACTGTGTGTATTAAGGCGCAGCAGGACGAAAGCTGCAGGGATGGTAGCCCCTGCAGCAGCTACGAAGCCTGCCGGCTATTGAGGAGATGGTTGCAGGGGGGTTCTGGGGCCCTGCACCCCTAGCTGCTGACAGGCAAAACTCATGACATGGCTGCTTGTGCAACTGTGTCTGTCTTGGGGCAGTTGATTGTCTGTATTAATTATTTCCTCTCCTTAGTTTGTGGTTTTGTAGGTGTTAATCATTGCTTGTTAACTCGTTAACACCAGAAACCCACAGAAACCCCTGCACCAAAGCGTCCAATGCTTCTCCAGATCCGAAGCATGGTCCAAAGCCTCACGCAGCCCTACTACCTACTGTTTCAGCTGCATGTCTGTCTTTTCCAGATCCCAACATAATTTACATCAATACACAAAACCAATGTAAAGTACACTGGGTACGCGGTCATCTGCTCCTTCCCTTAGAACAGGGGCGGGCAATTATTTTGGGTGGAGGGCTGCTTACTGAGTTTTGGCAAGCCATTGAGGGCCACATGACAGGCAGTCAGGGGCAAATAAATATTAATTTTCTAAAATTTTTAGGGGCCCCATGGGCCAGATAGAATGGCCTGGCAGGCCGCACCAGCCCGCGGGCTGCATTTTGCCCACCCCTGCCTTAGATAGTTACCACCACCTTTCTGTTTTAGGTGTAATAAAGGCTGTAAGATAATATTGTTTACTCAGCTTCAGTGGTAGCTGTCAGAAAGTGAATGGGTGAGAAAGGTCAAAGGATAATTAAACACAGATATATTGTGTGCAAGCGAGCATAATCAATACTCATTTCCAGGTGGTTCTTATGTGCAACTTCTATATTAGCAGAGCAAACATGGGGCATGAATGATGAGTCACAGAAGTTTTCCCTGGTGAAATGGCAACAAGAGAAAAGCAACAGTAACAAGGTAGTTGGGTTACATCATTGGACCTGGGAATAGGGCACGCAATTTAGTAATATGTATATCAGCAGCGATGAACTGTGTAGGTAAGAAAAGTGAGATGCAATAACTGAGCAAAAAAAAGTTACAGTAGAGCAAATCTGAATAGGAAGATGCAAGGCATGATACAGGGTATTATAACTTAGTACACAAAAGAGAAGCTAGTAACAAAAATAGGTGCATTCAGGGCTTCATTTGTGACTGAACTCAGGCATAGTAAGAAGTTTGTATATTGGGCTGCTACCTTATAAATCTGACCACACCTTGCTTCAAGTGCAAGGTGCACTCATCCGCATCCCAATCCATAATACAAACATGGAGTGCAAACCAAAAGTAAATGTGCTCCTGCCTATTCCTCCTACATGCACCCTGCTGGTTCAGGAGGAGAAGGAGAATGTAGCAGAGGGTAGTCAGATGGCTTAGTGCACCTTTGGGAGGCAGTCTCTGATACCATGGCAAGGGAGGCATACAAACTGATATACAGTAGATACAGAACAGAATGTGTCCATGTTACAAAAATACCCCACCAGCAGGAGCTGACACAAATGGGTCCCTGTAATAGCCTCCTTATCACAGAGCTCAACAATTGAATGGAACAAGCCATTACTTCCCTCTTCTCATCCAAAAGTAGTGAATCTCCTGCCTGCAGGGGAGATGCTGTTGAATAATATTAGGGTCCAAACAAAGCAGATTCTCCTTCCCTGCAAGCCAGATGAGATTTCAGAAGCCAGACTGGATGCAATCTGTCTTGGAAAGCACAGAACAAGACCACAGATGAGGTGGAAGCAGGGCAAAGGTGTTTCCTAACTATAGTACATTTGCAACTTCTTTACTCTGAACAGAGTCAGAGCCCTGTGCAATTACCAGGGAAGCTACAGCAGTTTTATATGGCTGCCTTGAGATTGTTCCACTACTGGGAACACAGGATTTGAGCCACTCCTGCCCACAGTCTTCCCCTTACAACCTCTAGCCTATATTTATAAAAAAAATAAAGAATTTATGGACTACTACTGATAGTGTTACATTGCTCCTCCACTGTGCTAATTCTTCGGGTGGATATCTTACTCCCTTTATGCTGAAGAAGTGGAATAAAAGTGCCACAGCGGGGGCCAGAATTTGACCCCAGGGCAAGGAAGAGAAGCCCTTCCTTTCAATAGCTGCCAGGCTTTCATGACTACTAAAATAAACCCATGGGAGGTTATCCTGTGAGTTAATTTTAACATTTGATGTTGATGTACAGATGTTCTAACTGAAATGGCCATTCCAACCCCTAAATAAAGTTTGATTTATGTTTCCTAATTGCATTATTTTCTTTGTTTAAAATGTTCTATATCCTGACAAACCAAATATAGCCCAATTTACTTTGTAAAGTCTGTAATCTCTCTGTTTCAAATAATTCTGGCAGCCAACAGGTCGAGGGCTTTTCTGGTGGTGGCGTTACTTTTGAAATAATCTTTTTATATGCAAAATATAGGGTTTTTTTATATAGCTTTGCTTTTTTCTTAGTGGCACAAGTTAAACCTGTCTATCGAATGAGTTAGCAAGGCTGATGTGTGAAAGGTTATTAGCCATCTGTGAGGTCTTACACATTTGAGTCAGCAGCAGAATTCACAGCCATGTGTGAAGTGTTGTGGTTAAAGCTATCACACAGACTTTCAATGCTAGTTTTTAAGCTTCCTTTAAGGTGGTAAAGCCGACCCGAGTTTTTTCTCCTATTTTGAAATGTTGTAGGTCTCAAAAACCTATAACTGATGCTTCAAAAATTACTTAGGAGATATATATTAACCTACCATTTTCTTACAAATGTTCTTGCATTCTAAAGTGTCTTGAGGTATTTTGTGAATACATATAATGATGATGATGATGATGATGATAACAGTAGCAGTAGTAATCGGAATAATAAAATTTATCAAAAATATATTCTGAAAAGATGGGTCCTGGGGAAAAAAACCTAGTCTGGTTGTGAGACAAGGCACCCTAGTAGACTGGTGCTGACATTGCCTGCTGGCCATCTGTGCTGTAGTCGCAAGTAGTTCCTATGTTAACAGCTGTCAGAAAAAGTGGAGAGAGGCATGGTGAAAAAAAAATGGAAAAAGCATGAATTTTCAGGTGCTACTGATGGGTCTCCATCAGTAGTCCTACTTGATAGAAGAGATAAAGATGTGTTGACATAACTCTGTAGAAATGATATCTCATCTCTTACAATCATTGTTTTCTGTGAACAGGAGAATATAGTAGTTTAAAAACGATTTAAATTGTTTCTGAGGACTTTGGAGGATCTCATGTAAATTCATTAGTAACTCTGCAGTTGCCTGCACTGCATTTAAAGTAATAAAAAATGTATTAGTTTCACTATACAAATGTATTAGCATCCACTCTGTAGTTAAATGAAAAATGTATTAGCTAAACTATACAAATGTATTACCAGCCCCTCAGTAGTTAGATGTGTATTTATATGATGCCTAAGTTCAGCAAGTCATTGAAGTATAAATTCCATTTAAAAAACACAATAAATGCTGGATTATAAACGGCTTGTTTTGATTTTAAGAGGCAGAAACTGAGTTCACAAAATTTTTGTTTATGACCATAAATATTTTTTATCATTCATATTAAAGTTGATTGAACAGTAAATTCCCCAAAGAACCAAACAATTCCTGCCTCATTTCTAATCTTGTGAGTAAAAACAGGGCAATATCCTCCTGTACCTATTAGGTGCCTAAATAGATTTATGAGCCTAACTAAGGTGCTATTGTGCCCAACTTAATTCCTGGAAAAACCACTAACCATTAACTTTTTGAATGTGTCATTATCGTAACCTTGAGATCAAGTAAAAAACAGAGAGCAGGAGGAGGACACAACTATATTTTTCATTAATGGTTTTTTAGGATTAACTAGGGGGAATAGGATTACACTTACATATCTAAAGCTGCTTGGGCAACTAATTAGTGGAAAAATCTGGCCCATAACATTTAGTTTGCTCTGATTCATTGTTTCATATATTTTTGGTGGGAGAAAAGGGCATTTATTGTCATGAAAACCCTTCCAGCTGACAATAGTTTTTTTTCTGTTTGAACATTTGTCACAAATTCATTAATTCTTTTTTCATTGCTCTTCCATTTAAAAAGTTTCACTTACCCATTGCTAGGAGCAGATACAATACCATGCAACACTGGCAAGCAATGGAAAAGGAAACCGTTTGTGTTCCTAGTTCTTCCAAGGATGAAAATTATTTGTTAAACCATTGACTATTATAAATGGTAATGACTAGTAGTGGACAAGGTTCTTTGGGTAAACCTGATATTTTTTATTAGACCAACTCAAATAGTTGGAAAAATTCTTCTTTGCAAGCTTTCAGGTATAAACACCCTTTGTCAGGCAGAGGGAGACATTTGAAGAACCTAGGACTAATTTAGTTGTCTCCTAAATGTATAAATATATACGTAGATGTATATATAGTCCGAAAGACAGCTGTCATTATTGAATAAGGTCTAGTGTAATTCTGTAGAATGTAATGGATAGTTCTGTGCCTCTCACAAGTTGAAATGTAGATAAATAAAGACGTGATCCCCTAATAAATGTGACATTGTAATTTCTATAAAACCCTGCAAAGGGTTCAGTCCTTTAAGGAATGCTTATTTGTAGTCAGCGGGAATGAAAGGTGTTGGCACCTCTCAGAAATGTTCAAGACATTGCAAGACAAGGTTCCTTGGGTGAATTTGATATCTTTTATTAGACCAACCCAAATGGTTGGAGAATAGTTATTAAGCAAGCTTTCGGGTTCAAAAACCCTTCGTCAGGCTAAGGCAGCTTCAGCAGTTGGTGTGTGCTCTTCCTGGACATTGCAAGACATTCAAGACATTGCAAGACCTTTCTAGGTTTCTACCTGATATATGTTTGTAGGACTTTTCTATGAAGGGTCAGCCTAACTGAAACCTGGCAGGCAGCTTGGGCAACCCCAAGAATGGGTGTTGCAAGGAAGGGGATTAGCAAAAGCAGCTACAGGAGTTCTCATATGGAACAAGCAGTTCTCCTGTGGAGCCCCGAGCTGGCCACGGTCTGAAGCCGCCCTTCACTCGTGGAAGTCCTTGGGACTCTGCAGACACCAGCTGGTTTCCTTGGGATTTGGAAAAGCAGGATATCTCCCTAGGGCACAGCTGCCCTAACTGGCTCAGGAAAGCAGACTGCCTCATGTCTCTGGGCCAGCTGGAAGGATCAAGCCCTGTGGCCTCACTCTTAATTCAGTTGAGCTTACACTGGTTTAATAAGTTGTCATGTGGCGGCGATGGTTTTATCAATACGGTCATTTCTGTTTAGTCGCATACATTTCTATACTGCCCTAAGGATTTGTTACAGTAGCCTGCCTTTCTCTTAAACGTTCCTCCAAGGGAATGTATTCTGCTGTCAGCGGGTAGCTTTCTGCTCCTGTCTGGTTTGACCTGCTTTGATACAACTCTACTGGGGTGACAGCATTAAAAAAAAAAGGCCAGTTAACTTTGTGGTTCAGCACAGGCTACTGTTAAAGTAAATTCAGGGGCTGTAGCTTGTATCTATGGTGGGGCACGTGGGGATGATGTGTTTTGGTATGAGTCTACAGTTTAGTTTTAAGGATGAATGAGTAACCTTTTTATCCACATGTGTCACATGAGCCAGGTTTGGCCCTAACTGTGTTATGCTGCCTTGCCGTTAAAAAAAACAACCCAAATGTTTGAAACAACAGCATACTTTCATGTGAGAGATGTTCATTCATGGACATGAATTTGCACTTATCCTGAATTTATTGCATAGCTTTTGTTTATTAAGAAGCTGAAGGTGATGAAGCTATCAAGGTCACCGTGGATATAAGCCCCATTACTATGACAACAAAGCAACTCTTAAAGCACCAGCAAGGTGCAGTTATGCTACAGTCTGTGAGCTCTACTTTTGCAGTAAGCTGGATGAGGATGACCATTCTGCACCATTGTATAATCTTAGTTATTACTCGTTAAACACCAA
>NW_005842204.1:1514539-1554166 GCF_000455745.1 Alligator sinensis | reverse complement strand
AATGCCGAGTTAAACTCCAAGGTAATTAGTCACTGTACACACTCCCTTTGGCATCTTGAACTAACAGACCAATACAGGGAATACTAGTGTAACGCTACCGTTACATAAAGCATTTCCTCCAAGGGCCCCAAAGGTCACTGAAAGCATTAATGAAGCATCACAGTCCTCACTTTGCAGGGATGCAGTGATATCTCACAGGGGATTCGTGCTTTGTTCAAGTTCTAAAAGGAGTCTCAAGAACATGCATTTAAGTGCAACATAGAGACTCTGGGTCCCAGTGGATAACCATTTATCCCTGCTTCCCAATTTATAAATATACCTTCCCAATTAATCCTTGCATCGTTCTGAACTGACCTTCCCACAGAATGTAGTTGAATTTATTTGAGCCATTGACTTTACAGTAGTGAAATGGCGCAGTGAAGAAAGAGCGAGAGGATATATCAGAATGAAGAAAAATAAAGCACTGAGCATCTCATATCCTAGACAACAGCTGCCCCTTAATTTAGCAAAGCTGATTGCCTCCCCTCTTTTATTTTATAGGATTCCAAGATACAGGAAATATGGGTCACGTATTGATTCATTTCTAAGTACCCCTGCAGAAGCAGAACTAGCTTTAGCTTCAGCCTTCTACTCTGAACGCTGAAGGCACTTATGCAGGAAGGAAGGCGGCAGGGTTTTGGATGTGTCTCTGGAAAAGAGAATTAATCTGCTTTAGAAGAAACTCACACACATGCATTGAAAATGAAAGCGAAAAATTAAGCTTAACAACAGCTTATACATTCATTAGCCCTGATGTACAAATGTGCTGCATCATGTCCTTCAGTGATTCATTCAGGAGAGCAGTATCTCAAAACCCCTTTTAATTAATCAGGATAAGCTAATCTATTTGGCATAGAATAATACAGCTGCAGCCTGGTCATGTGCAGTTGGTGATAGGGTAGTTTATGGTGTATTTTTTGTGCCCAGTAAAATAAACTCACCCTGGTTTTTTTTGTCAGAAGCAGGTGAATTTGAGACAAGAATGGCAGTCCTGGGGCACTCTTTCGCCTTAGGCAGGAAGACATTCTGCAACTTTCAATGCACAGTATTCCCTTTGCATTTTTATATTGGGGTAGCAAGGTGCTCGTCCAGAGAGATGTGTGAGAGAGCTGCCCTCAACCTCGACAAGTCGAGTGCTGAGGGTTTGAAACAGGCTCCCCCCAGAGGCGGTATAGTCACCCACCCTGGCGATCTTCAAACAAAAGTCTTGATGCCCATCTTCCTGGGGTCATCTGATCCCAGCGGTCTTTCCTGCCCAAGTGCAGGGGAGCTGGACCCAATGATCTGTAAGGTCCCTTCCAGCCCCTAACATCTATGAAACTATGAAACATACTGGTACTTTCTACTGATGAAAATCTGCAATGTTCTCTGTGGCCTAAAGGGGTAGTAGTGCAAACGAGGATAGCCCTAGATCTACGGGGTTAGGGTAGAAAAGAAGTAGTAGCCCAGCCCAATCCAACATCCTCTCTTAATCTGTAGCATTTATGTAGAGCTGTGGGAAATGGAGCAGTAGGCTGATCCTAAAGCAGAGCCCTGCCCGGGTCAGCGGGTACACTCAGCTCTCCACCCGGATCCAAAAGAGGTGTTATGGGAGCACTTAATGGTACATGATTAATTGCATCCGTTTGTAAATCCCACTGTTCCTGTTTAAAGCAAGGACTGACTTGTTTTAGGTTGAAGGAACTCTAGCAACAGACAACAAGGGACAGGTAAACGAGTTAAGAAAAACTGGACCTTTTTCATCTTTCAAACTATAAGACGACCCTTTAAATCTCTGAAGGAAAGCGATAGTATCTGTGAAGCTTCCTTCTCACTTAAAGTACCGCAAGCAGTAAAAAGGTGAGGAATTATGACTGCGTCAGTAAACTAACAGTTTATTACAGTGGGGAACCAATAAGAACATTTATAAGAAGGATAAGCATAACCACAATCTGCCTGGCTATTAATGTGACTCAGGGTTAAATGTTTACGTTCAGCGCATACATTCAAATCGGGAGCGTAGGCGGGTGCGTGGGCGGGAAGCTTAATTGGAATGCTGTCACACTTTCTAAAGAAGCTTTGCTTTAGTGTTAAAAACTTAATCCACCGTGGTGCTCATCTTTCATTGGAGGATGAACATTATTAAAGATCATGTTAGATTTTATCCAACGTAATGCTGCAGTGTGCATATACAGTGATTATTCAATTTTCAACAATGAACACTGACATGTTACCTACAGAGATGAAACAAGCAATGCTGGTAAAGTAATTGTGATATATTTGGCTACAGCTGCTGCTTTCAAAATCCAAAAGGTACGAGATGACACTAAAATTGCCTTCCCCACTGATAAACACGTACAGTGGAAACACCTCTTCATTAAATTGGACATAGTGGAGCCCGGCACACAAAGAATGAAAGTCAAATTTGTGCCTTTGTGAAACAGCCTAAAGATTCACAGTTTCTTTCATAGTTAACTTTCTATTGCAATGCAGATGTGGGAAGCAAAGCAGTCCTACAAAGCCTGCTCTCCAATGCAAAGATTTGCTGGCATAGCTATGTTGGCCAAAGGTATGGAGAGGTCAGACGTAGCATGCCAGCAAAGGCCCTAATGTATGTGCAGCTATGCTAGCAAAAGAGACGTTAGCCTTGTGGTAGCTACGTCAGTAGAAAAGTGGCTTTCATTGCTACTGGGCTTTGCCGACAGAGCCATGCTGACATAGCTGTAGCTGTGGATGCTCTGTAGTGTAGATGAAACCTAATGTAGGCCTGATGATTCAGGAGAATGGGCTTTTCACTTCAGCTAGTGACTGAGGATGATTGCTCATCAGTTGCCTCTTGAGTTCTTAACTAATAGCTGCTTTCATATTATCAGTAGATGAAGTGAACTGTTTTCCAGATTTGCAACATTTTTGTGTGGGCCCGAGTGTCACCACCTTGATCCATACGGTCACAAACTCCACTATAATTCTAGGTGTTTGTGGAGTGGCGCACAGATTTTCTTGTGTTTGTTTTACTGATATGGCGTGTGTGGTCTCATTGAAAAGCCAATGTTAAGTTGTATCCATTTATTTCACTTTTATCTCTGTATGGATTATGTTATGCTGTCTGTATATCTTCATGAGTTTGGGTGTGGTTAAGTCAAAGGAAGTGAGGGATGCATACCTAAGGAAAAGAGAGTAGATGGAACTACTAAGTATTTCTTCTTGTTGTGCTACTAGGGCAAGAAGAGTTGCCTTTCCCAAACAGACAGAAGGGGCTCCTGTTGGGATGAGCACGTAAGATACTGTCTGACTATAAAGGGAAAATCAACTTTCAACAGCAAAGGCGTCTCAAGGGAATGGGATTCCAGATGCCTCCGGACAGTGAAATTTCTGCAGGGTCCTGACACGCATGAGCAATTTGAACAATGCTGATGGCTGGCTTGAAGGTTTTTAGGGGATGCCTGTGAGAGAGTCCTGGTCTTTGGATGGTCCCAAGGTTTGGTGGAGTCCAGGCCCCCAGCAGTCATGGCTGGCAAGATCAGCAGGGAGTCTCCGGCAGCAGGAAGTCTCAGGACTCTCAGAGGGGCTAGGTTGTAGTCCCTTGTGTACTAGATGAGAAGGGAAACAAATGTACCTGTAAGTTTATTCTGTATTCCAGCAATATGGTCAGTTTTTCTTCTATAATTCTTTTCTCCTTCCTGCAGAGGAAGGCATCGTCTGTTCTTCCTCCTCCTCCCCTAAACAGCGCTACTTGCTGGTCTTAGGTACCTCCTGCCAGAACCATAGAGGGAGCTGCTCTAACAATAAAATGGTCTCTGTGGTAGGAGGAAGAACAAAGTAGCTTGCTGTTGATTTTGACATTTTATTTTATGAAGAGAGACCATCTCCAGTTTAGCAGGGAGAGCATCCATTTAACCCCAGGCCTTACATAAGACCATTGAAATAATAGCTCATGCCCCATATGGGAGAGACTTGAGCAACTGGAAGTCTCTTTCCCACCCCAACTTCTGGCTGGGAGCAGGGTTGTGTTGCTGTTTTTAATCTCCTCCTGGTACCTGGATAGCTGTCCCTGCTCCCTCCCCGCTGCTGGGACTAGTTTCCTGTTTGTGAGAGATACCAGCCTATTGCAGCACTTCCTGGGTGAAAGAAATCTTGAGGTCAAGAGGTCCCTTGTCCTCTCTTCAGATGAGTCAACTCTGCTGCAAAGCTCCCAGCAAGGGCGACTCATTTGTTGCAGACTATTTGTGGGGTGGGTTTCATCCACAGAGAGCCGTCCTTGTGTTTCAGGGCCGACCTAATGTTGAGTAAGAACGTAAGGCAGGAAACCCGGTGGGAGGTCTTTGTGGTTGCCTCACCCCCTTCATATTTCATCCTCTGGGAAAGTTCTGGTCTTGGAGTACTTTTCTCTCTCGGTTTTTTTTCCTCTTGATTTATTCTTTTAAGAAATGATCAGTTTGCATTTTTTAAATGATGGGTGGAACATTTTCTTTTTCTCCCAGTTGTATTTTTATCAGAGATGGTTGAATCATTTTTAACAAATATTTTGATTGCTGGCTATCGCTTCGATGGGCTCACAAATTGTTGGAAAACAGATTGGAATTTTCTGTGTTTCTCCTGTTGGTAGAAATTATTTGCAAAGTAATTTCAGCAGCTTTGTTCATAAGCAGCTTGTTTAGTAAATATTCATTACTTGGTATTTGAGCTGTAATGGTTAGCACTGATTGAAAAACACAGGTGACATTATATGTATCCCTAACTAGATAAATTCAAATCTTAATAGGAAGTTTCTGTTTTGAACATGAACATCTGTAAGTTCAAATACATTTCCTTCAATATCTTTGTCAAAGTTGTGGTTCCCTTGACTGTTTGGCCAGTAACTCTTTTGGGGAAAAAATTATGGAAACACCATTGAAATCAGCTTTGTTTAATAATTATAATGAGGAGACAATTTTGAGAGCATACATTCACCTCTGATTGTTATTAACAAGAAAAATTCACGATACTTATTTTAATTAGCAGGCCTGCTCTTGAGAAGTTGATCACAATGCCATCTCAAGATACCAGTGCAGACGTAACTTCTCCTCTCTGAAAAAATGTGAACACTATATTAGGACCATTATATCTAAATTGACTCTCATGATCAGGGTTCGCACTTACTCCTTATAACCCCATTGACTTTATTACCTGTGCACTAACAGCCCTCCACTTGGAAAAGGTGGTTGTGAACTGGCCCACACTTATCAAAACAGTCCCTCCAAGGAATTATTTTCTTTTTCTTGTTACCTAGGCATTTTGTTAAAATGGTCTGTGACTACTCCACCTTACCCCCGGCTCCGCTTTTGTTTTCTTCAACCGAATAGTAAAAGATAATGCATAAACTAACTTCTTAAAGGGATCGTTAAATGTACTGAACCGGTAGCAATTTCAGAATCAGAGTTTAGTGTTAAAGTCAGATTGGTAAGGATTCACGTAGCCTCACACCTCATTCGTGTGTGTTTGTGTGTGTGTGTGTGTGTGTGTGTGTGTGTTTTACAGTCTCTTTTTCTAAAGTCATATGTGAGAATAACACAAATGTTAACAACAACAAGATTGTCTTTTACTGAAAGTCTGGCTTAGCCTCAAAAGCACAGTGTGTTTTCAAGATCAATGTGCTTACGTTTTGTCTATAGCTGACATAAAAAAAACTGGCAAAGTTGTGACAGTGTTTTAGTATGTACTTGAAGACTAATAATGCAATATTGTAAATCAGTACTGGAAGCAGGATTCCTTTTTAGCAGGCATTCTTGACAAGATCTTTGAAGAGCATTGTATTATTAATGCTGACAATGACTACCTTTAAAATATGGCTTTCCATGGCACTGTTGTGCTACAGGTGGTTATTTAAGACAATCAATTTACAAAGAACAATTTATTCTTTTTCATGCTGTTAAAGCAAATTGGTATGTAATTAGATTTATATACTGAATAATCTCATTTGCATATCCAATTAATTCTTCCTGTTTTAATTTGCTAGGGTTGAATTCACATTAGTAGTAAAAATAACACTTAAATTATCAAGGCCTCAAATTTTCGTTTGCTATAATTTGTTCAAGATGTTTCATTAAAAGTTGGTCCTGACCATCCTTTTTTTCTTTTTGAGGCTATTAAATAAAATAAAATAAAAAGCAATCTCACAGACGCAACAAAAAAATCCAACCCAATGTTATAAAGGTCTTGTTTAAGCTGACCAAGGCAAATACATTCGGAGTTCAGAATAGTTAAACATCCTGCTCTGCTTCAGTGTTGTAGATGTTCAAAAGCTGAGCAGAGTTTAAATCAAATGTATTGGCAGACATGGTAATAGCTATGATCTGAGCCTTCTCCCATGGATATTGATGATAAAACTCCCTGTGACTTCAGTTGGAGCAGCTGCATCTTTGTCTAAAGCCACTGTTGGTAGTGTTGACAGCTCAGGCATGTTTTTACAATTGTTAGGAACCCTGGCCTGATTTGCAAATGTTTCTCAATATCTATCCGTTCCACTGACTACAACAGGAAATGAAGTTAATTATCACCTATGAAAATTTTGCCACTCTTACTTAGACCGTTAAGAAATTACTTAATGAATTTACCACCCCTTTTGGAAATATTAACCTAAGGTCCTTTTCCCTATATTCTTTTTTTTTTCTCTCCCTATTTCAATATTACTATTGGTTCAAACATTGGCTAGAAAGATTAGTGCCTTTCTTCGCCTGCTTTGGACCAATGATTTATTTGCAGACTGGAATGATTTCTGTTCAAGTGACTAGCACAGTAGTTTAAGCTAACATCCTGAAATATTCCAAGCAAAACTCTTATTGTGATTTTCCCTGGGAGTGGGAATTATCAGAAATATCATGGCAGGGTCTGTGCTTGTGCGATTTTCAGCTAGGAGCTTGATAGTCGTTCGTACTTTCAGCTTTAGTCCAGAGGCCATTGATGTTGATGAAAGTCCTGGCACTGATGTCCAGAGAGATTTTCTTGGTGACTCTCTTACTCTTTCATGCCATCCCCTCCTTTGCTGCTTGCTCCAATTTTTCCCAGCCTTAGTGGAGGGTGACAGAAGATTTAAACGAGCTACAGTAAGGGCCAGAGGAGAAGCAGGGATAAAAGGGAGAGCTTTCAAGCAACCAGCTCCCTCTTTATGTGAAGATGTAGCAGCACAGTAAGTATGTGGGACACACACTTGTCTTACTTCTAAGCTCCTCTTTCTAGCAGCTACTATTTCTCAGGGTGATGAAGATGGACCTAACCAGCTAGAAACAGAAAAAGAAAAACCCCTGTAATCTCTGGGAAATGACGAAGAGCTGTAAGACGTGAACAGACTGAGGTGTGTAATGAAACAGATTTTTATTTTTAGAACGTTTTCTCACCGTATCTCAAATTAATGAGGTATTTCCAGCACCATGACAATGCAGGCATATATAAAGTGACCTGCAATTTCTTACCCAGATTCGAGGAGTGCTCCCAACTGGAATACTGATTGGGAAAGCGCATTTATCTTTATAAAAGCGGTATCATTCAAGAAAAACACCTGCAGCATGCTGTAGTAATACAGCGGAGGCAAGCTTCAATGCGGGCTTTAAACCTCTGATCTTTGTACAATTGCCGAGAGAACCTCACTGGTAGGGTGGATTGAACGTTGTTATCAATACGAGATTATAATGCAGAGAGTAATGTGTACACTGAAGGATGCCAAGCATTACATTTTCCATGCGTACCTAATTTCCTATGAATAGGTGATCTTTAAAAATCAGATGCCAATATGGGGGAGATGGGAGTGGAGGCAAAAAATAGTAAAGGAATAGAGAGGAGACAAAAGAGAAATTTCAGGATAGATGAAGGGAAAAGACAGTTACAAAAGGAAAAAAAAAAGGGACAAGTAAAGGGAAGGGACAAGACCAAAATCGGGGAACAAAATGAGATCTGAAAAGACAATGTGAGGAACCCGGAGACAATGGAGAATGCAAGTGACAAAGAAAAAAGGATATAGCATTAAGGGGTATGAGGGATAAGGAGACAGGTGGGAACAAGAGTTTTTGTTTATAAGTAGGACGGTAGGTGGTGTTATTTATGGGTGGTTAATGTAGGGATTGTATGCTGTAGGCCCTGTGAACCCTGGGTTTGCCCCAGTTCTCAGCACATATTTCAGTGATCAAGTGTTGGACTTGCATGACTACTACACTGAAGATCCACTAGCTTGAGAAACGTCCAGGTATTAAATAGTAGTGTGATACCATGCATATAAACATGCTTCTTGTTTTTTTCAGTCTCCCACACTGGGTTATAAAGATGAGCCAAATAAAGTACATTTTTCATTTCACACTGTCCCTCTGGATGCATAGCTGAAGCTGCGGATCTGCAAGAATCCTCCCGTATTTGGGCTGTTGCATGACTAGAGCATCACCTGATGTAGTCTAAGCTTTCTATTTTTAACCTTTTTTAATGACAAGCTGACTCCTTGCCTCTGAGTGCCCTTCACCTTTGTCAGAATGAGATTGATAGCAAAGGTATCTCTCCTGTTCTCATAAAAGTTGAATTAAGGCTCATGATTTCAGATTAATGCACTACAGTATTACCTCACATTTGCTTGAAAGTCTCTCTCCTCTTCCACATGCTTCTAATATGTGGAGGAGACTCTTCTGCAGACTGCTCTGAAGGCAAATGTTGTCAGCAAGTGCACTAAATGTTTTTAGAAAGCACAACTTTCTTTTTTATTTTTTTAAACAGAGGGCTTCAGTAGAGAAAAAGCCACGTCCAAATGGCTCACGCACAGCACATGAGAGTGTAGTGATTGTTGTGGTTTCCGTCTCACTGTACTTTTGACTTCGGTGGAAGTTTTGCTTGCATATGCTTCAGTGGGCATATCCTTCGCCTACTAAAATCAATGAAAAGGCTCCCGTTGAGTCTAGTGAGCTTCAGATCCAGCCCATAAAGAAAAAAAGTATTCTCTTGCTTTGGATGTGGTATCCAAAGGCATTAGAACAGGTCCTTGTGCCCAATAAGGGGAAAATGAATTTTAAGGCCAACTCACATACATACAGAGATATTTAGTCCCCCAGGGAATCTTTTTGTGGTGAACAGGGCTCCCCATTGATCTGATTGCAGGAGTAATATTTCCAATTATAACTGCTTATACACATTGGAAATAAAAGCAATAGCAATATGCCTCAAATAATTAATGTTCAAAAGAAAAAACGTCCCAAAGCTATTGATCTGAAGTATTTCCTAGGGTAAATTGTGGCAGATCACAATTCACAGTTAAATCATAAATGGCAACGCTTCTGTATGCATTTAGCTAAATCCGTTGCCAAGAAATAAAAACTAAGACCATGTATTTTAATACTACCTGCTTTTCTTACTGCTGTGTTTGCTGGACTACTTTGTGCTGTTTCCACTACCATAAAAAGGTAAAATAACTACTGGAGCGTGCCTACCAGGCTGCTTTTCGGGCCATAAAGAATCCCTCGTTTGAGTTCCAGACAGACAACATAAAATACAAAGAAGCTGAGAAACGGTGACAGCTACAAATACTACAAAACAGTTTGTGTGTGCTAGTCTTCTTTGATGTAGAACACTACCCACTCCTACTTAGAAAAAAAAACAAATCACATAATGGGACCAGCAACTGTATTAGCTGGAGAGGTAGATAAAAGAAAAGAATATCTATCTATCTATCTATCTATCTATCTATCTATCTATCTATCTAGCAACTGTATTAGCTGGAGAGGCAGATAAAAGAAAAAAATGTATCTATCTATCTAGATATTCTTTTCTTTTATCTACCTCTCCCATTATGCTGGTCCCATTACGTGATTTGTTTTTATTTCTACATCTAGAGCTATATCTATATCTATCGAGATATAATATCTCGATAGATATAGCTATAGCTATAGCTCTAGATATAGCTCTAGCTCTAGATATGTGTGTATCTGTGTGTGCATGTGTAGGTTAATGCTGTATTTTGACTAAACTGCAAGCGCAGCTTTCAGATTGTAAGGACAGGAAAAGACTGTAAACATTCCTACGTGTCAGAAAACTAAGCAAAAATGACCTCTAGCTCTGAGGCACTTATTGAAAACCTATTTTAAATTGAATACACAAGCCAAGATAATACAGGCTGTTTGATAAGAAACATTAGAGAAATCCATAACATGAGGCTTTTTATTATAGGTTTATTACATCAATCTCTCCAGTGGGTAATGGAACTTGTAAATATACTCTTATGTAGGAGTCTCCTTGCGGGCTTTTTATTCATGCTGAAGTAAGCACAGCAAACTTATTTGCTGTCAGGGTACATTGAATTTAAGATTAGTATTTATTTTGGTTCTAAAGAGGTTTTGCTTTTGTGAATTGAAAGTTGAAACAGCTGCATGAAAGGAAGATAGAACTACAGGGAATGCAGGGAGCAAATTCGTTTTCGAAGTGTTCTGTAAACCATATGTATACACAGGGTGTTGATGTGTGTGTACAGTGTGTGCGGGGTTGTGCATGTAACCTGGCTCTCTAGTATTATCCCTGTTCTTCACAGAGAAAATATTTGCTATGTGTTTGTTTGATAGTAACTTGGTGCTTTTTCAATGGAATCCTTTGGAAGAAAATGGTCTAAGGGATAGGAAAAATACTTTTAAGAGTTAGGCTTGTGCGATATATTTATATGTACCTGCATGCAATAATATGTCTGCGTGCATACATACATATGCTATTATAGGTGAAAAGGCAGTGCTGTTTATAATTAAGATTCTCAAATGATTTCAGAAACTTTTTGTTATAACTCACAATCTGTTCACCTGCACTCTGTTAAAAATTAGAGCAGAGACATGTTGAATACATGAAGAGTCTGGATGATAGCTATTGGTAGCTGTCTTTCCAAGGGCCAAAATCCTATTGGAATAGCTCGGCCATTTTGTATAACACTTAATTTGTATCATGTGATCTAAATTTATCATGCCCTTTGAATGCAATCTGAAGTGTTTCTTTTAGTCTGAAGCATATTGCTACACATTAGGGCTGTGCGAAGCTTTGGTCCCTGATTTGATTTGGTGGAGATTCGGCCTGATTTGGTGGCCAAATCTCCAAATCTGAATCAAATCAGAGGACCCTTTAATTTCTCCAAATCGAATTGGAACCCTCGGAATCAATTTGGAGAGATTCGGAAAGATTCAGCAATTCAGACATAGACACAGCTTTAAATGTTTTTTCTGCATGCCTCGAGGTACCAGGGGCTTGTGAACGCCGCAATGCTGGGGCGCATGAAGTGTCCCACAGGAGTGCAGGGTGGCGGCGCTCCCCAGAGTGCTCAGCAGCAGACCCAGAAGTGGACCAGAAGCACTTCCAGTCCACTTCCAGGTCCACTGGGGGAGTGCACAGGGGCCCCCCCCTACTTCCCCTGGCTCGGCGACTGGTGCCTTCTGGATCTGGGGGGTCCTGGGTACATCTGGTCCAATTCCAGGTTTGCTGCCGAGCATGTGGAGGGCCTCCCCCGCTCCCCGTGCTCTTGTGGGCTGCTCCATGCACCCCAACATTGCAGCAATCACTAGCTGCGCTGGTACCTCGAGGTGTGTAGAAAAACATTTAAAGCTGCATCTGTGTCCGAATCGCTGATTCTCTGAATAAGCATCAAATCTTCAGATTTGGATTCAGCTGAATCAAATCAGAGACAGCAATGCTAATCAACGAATCAAATAGCTGTCCCTGATTTGGGCCAAATCCAAATCGAATCGGGCCCGAACAAATCGAATCGGGCCCGCTTTGCACATCCCTCCTACACATGACGGTATAAAAACCAGAATGGCCTCAAGTCCAGCTTGATTCTGAGCATCAGAGCATGACTTGATCTTAGTAACAGCTCAGCATTAATATTTTTCTGGGCATGGGGAGCTTCCCAAATCCTGCTCCGATGCCCTCTTTGGAAAATGTACCTGGCTGCTGCTGCTGCTGGCACCAGTGGCTAAATACAACAGTCTAGTTCAGTTCTCATTGTTCTGGCAAAGATGGTAGTCGTCATAAAACTGGGGCCTCGTGCAGGACTCAAACCGCTGTAGGGCTCAGAGGCTCAGGATAAGCTTCCTCTGCTTTCTAATTTGTCCCTTCTATATGTTTTCCTCCGTGATCAGAGGATGTGAATCTGTTAGAGACCTGCTCCAGATACTGCCACATTGGCCCTAGCTGCAGAAACTCATGGCTTCCAGATCTGAAGGTTACCAGACCATTCTTTTTTTTAAGCAGCAGCAACATTAAATACTTTGCTTTTACTTTGCCTGCCCTTCAAGTGGACATCACCACCGCCATCCCTCCAGTACAAGCCCTAAAATCAAGAATATGAAAGGTTATAGGACATGTTATCCTTGTACTGACAAAACATATTTCCACTGATGGTGACAAGACTCAGTAATATTACAAAGCATTGCTTCATGCAGTGTTTGTAAGGGAACAGGCTGCACCCACTGCATGTTAGTCAATTTATATAAATTATACAAATATATGGAATATATCATACATACATGTATACAAAGTTGTATTCAAATTTCACAAACATTAATGAATATTCTCAGTTGATTTGTATACACACTAAGTGTCAGTGTGCTGCTATATGTTCATGTAGGAAGTCTGAAACCATAATTAAGTTTTACCTTTAAAATGCAGGAATTGGTTTAAAAAGCACAGAAATGTAGCTCTCTGTGGGGCAATCTAACAGGGAAAGGTGGGAAACCAGTGTGTGTATATGTAGGAGAAGGGATTCAGCAGTGGGTGGGGAGACATTATTTGGCCAAGAATCCAAGTACCAACTCTGTTTTTATAAAAGGGATGTGACACTCTTCATATAACGATAAAATGAATAGTTTAAACCGTCTTTTCCAATTCCAACTTCGAAAAGGACCTTGTTATATTTAATGTTGTATCTATGGGAGAGTTTACGAAGAAAAGATAGCAGTACTGTTTACTCTCCTTGATTTCTGGGGGTGTTAGAGAAATGTATTTATTTCAAAACTTCAAATAACGTAAGCCATGTACCCAGCCATGTTCAGCCAACCTGAAAGTCTGTTTGGAATGTATTTATGAACATATTCAGGTATCCTATTGATGCCAGGTGTTTATATTGTGTTCACTTTGTGTTTCTGAGAAATCTTGGGTGATATTTGTGTGAAAATATATGCTGGAAACATTGGCTTTCAGCAAAGTTAACATGCACCAAGGTGTTAATAACACCATGTTATGTGGAAATGTTGCTATTAACATGGGTCACCAGTTGTACTGCAGCCCTTGTCGTTAAGATTAAACAATATATTCTCATTTTAGTCCATTCAGGTTTCACAAGTTAGAAATTAAAAAATAAATGAAATAAAAAAGATATTAATTCTCTGGACTTTGAACTGTATACAGCAGGCCCCTAAATGCTTTCCAGATCTTCCTTCTGCTAACACCCAAAATACTGATGGCCCTGATACCTTTTATTTCAAATTCTGTTTTATATACAGCTGGTTGTGAAGCAAACTGGTCAAGAAAAAAAGCCGCCTTCACCGTTTTTGATTTTTCTGCTCTTTGCTGAACAATATTCTAATGAGAAAACAGACTACTACCAAAGCAGTCTATAAATAGTTATTCTCAATTTAATTACTTTGTCTGCATATTCCTCATTATGCCATGCAATGGCGTACTATTTAAATAAGTTAAAACTAAAGCTCTCAGCCAAAATAAAACACTGTTTAAGAAGTTCTTATTTGTCTTTGAGGCATTTAAAAAATAATAATCTGTAGGCTGTCTCTAGTACAGCTCTCAATCCAGTATAATCCTTAAATTTCAATATAATGAAGCCTATTATTTTAATTGTAATGAAAAAAATTGCTGAAGCACTGCACATGTTTTGAGCATTCTGCTCACTGAATAGATTTTTTGTCTTTAATAGCTTTTCTTTTAGCTTCTGTGCCTTGGAGATTAACTTTTTTTTTTCCTATACACTGCTCGCAGATTAGCCAGTACCTACCTGGTAAAGCATTGCGGATAGTTATAAACATGCAGGCCAGTTACTTAGGTGTATTAAGATTCTTCAGCTTTAGAGCCTGGCTAATGTTATGTCCCTTGTGCTAATCCTAGGAAAATATATCAAAGGATAACATTTATTAGATTCCATTGAAATTCTACTCCATGACTTCTGCTGAGATCCAGAGACCTGCTGATTTGCCACAATTATGCATTATTTAGCAAGTAGCTTATTTTACAAAGACCACATCAACCCAGGGAAAAAAAATCACATTCCTTATTATACAATAAAACAAATAGGTTTGTTATTTTAAAGTAGTAGAAGTCTCTGCTTGGAAATGTTCTCCTGTAGAAGTACACATAATTTCAATGGCATCTGATGTGTTGTTTTGCTGTCTTCATTAATATTTGATCTGAATCTTATCTGTGTATCAGGTTTATTGCAGTATGCTTCTTCAGAGTTTTTCCTAATGTCCTTCATCATAACATCAAAACAAGAGTCTCCTCAAGGGGGCAACTAGCTGCATTCCTTCTCTGGAGATACAATTATTTTGTGTTTATCCTTAATACCTTGGAGGTATGATGATGTAGGAAACTCTCTCTGCAGGCACACAAAAGAACTTTCTTATTTGTTAGTCCTGTAAATACTAATTCGAACAGTCTTGCATCATATTGAAGTATCATTGTTGTTAAGTATATCTTGCAAAAGTTTTGCTTTGTTATTATCTTGGAAGAAAGGGCTTTGAAGATCTGATAGACACCTGTCCAGCTGTTACATTAATGCTAGTTCATAACTGGTTTATACAGAAAGCCAGCTCTCATCTTGTGTGGTTTTATGTATTTAAAACAATTTTTCAGATACTACTAGATGAAGTTTGAAGTCTCAGCAACGGCATCAACAGCCATGAGATTATATTGACACATTGAAAATTAATGACGCTAAGGATTTCATCATAACAAGAAACAGAGTTTGCACTCTCGGACACAGTTAAATATTGCCCACGTTGTTAGACAGTTGATAGTATTTGATGGCCTGTGGTGAAAGCCATCTCCTGCCAAGCAAGTGCCCCCTATCATAGGAACTGGCAAAGAAGGGAGCCACCTTATTGGAGATCTCAGCAGAGAAGTCAAGGTTTAAATAGGCTACTTGGACTGAATTCTTAAACTCATAGGATCCAAGTACTCCAGATGTGGGACCATCACGAAAGTATATGGGATTGTGAAGGGTCTGCACAATTGAAAGAGAAAGAAATAGGCAGTTTCAAGACTCTCCTGTCTACTTAACCTGGATTAAGCAAACACTAAGAAGGGTGCTAGAATGTGGTCCCACCCAGATAGAAGAGTAGTGGTACAGAGCTGAGATAACACTATAGGACAGGGGTAGGCAACGTTTTTTGGCTGGAGTGCCAAAAAACACCATAATGCTTACCTCGGAAGGTGCCAGAATGCTGGCATGTTAGCTGCTGGAGCCCAGGCTGCTCCCAGCAGAGTTTTCAGCATCCCAGCTGCCTGCTGGGAACAGCCTGAGATCCTGGCTGGCAGCAGCTCCCCAGAGCCAGGGCTGGCTGCAGCCAGGAGGCTCCAAAGAGCCGTGCCAGGTTCCAGCACCAGGTCCGCATGGGCGCATGCAGGCACGCCTCAGAGTGAGCTGTGGCGGTGGGGCCTGAGGCAGTGCAGCCCCAGTCTCTCCCCCATTCCCGGCACGGAGGTGATGAGCCCGGCACAGATGTTTGGAGCCTCCCGGCTGCAGCCGGCCCCGGCTCTAGGGAGCTGCTGCCAGCCGGGATCCCGGGCTGCTCCCAGCAGGCAGCTGCAAGCCCTGCTGGGAGCAGCCCAGGCTCCATCGCTGGCAGCAGCTTCCTAGACCTAGGGCTGGCTACGGCGTGCCAAGCAAAATGGTCTCACGTGCCACGCTCGGCATCCGTGCCAGGGGTTGCCAACCCCTGCTATAGAAGGTACTATTCCCACAATATTCATGAGGGATTCAGTATTGGTTGTTACCCTTCCAAAGATCTTCCCTGGCAATGCAGCAGATAGTAAATAGCTGGAGAAAAGGGGAGTGTGTTTTTATCTGTTCCACTTTGGGGTCACAGTGACTGGTTTAAAAATGGAAGGCATGCCCTTCTAGATACTGTGATGTGATGTAACTTCATAGACTTCAGCATAGATGCACTGATTAACACCATGCCTCCTCCAGACCACATCTATTAAATAACGCAAATCCACTTATACAATATAACCATTGAGGATTATAACATGGGAACCTGCTTAGAGGATTAAACACTCTCTAGTTTTCCTAGGAGCAGTAGGAAAATGAAGGAAACTTTCACATCCAGATACACATTATCAGTCTCATGATGCTATGTAACACTTGTTGGTAGTGTATCTCAACAGGAAATGTGGTATGCAAAAGGATGCTAATTCTGTTATGATATTTAAGACATGTCCCCCACCCCACACCTCTGCCAAATAAGGCAGTTCCCTTTCAACTCCTAACAGATGGCTGGAGTATTTGTGACAGTAGACAGACAATGAGAAAGAGACAATGCAAGCTGCTGATAACAAGTTTTGCACCAAATAAATAAATAAATAAATAAATTTGATTCAATGAGGACGTTGCCTCTAGAGCTACTGTCCTGATTTACATTGAAATCTGTGTATAAAAATATTTCTTTATTGTGGTTGCTTTTGTTGGGTGATGGACTGAATTGGTGGAAAACAATATTAGACAGCAGGATACATGGGTAGGTTGTGATAGACCAGCTCTGCATTTAATGGACCAGCTTTGTTGGGTGCTTCCGCATTAGAATGACATAAAATAGACTTTAAACAGGCATATTTCAGTTTCTGTACTCCCCAGTAGGTGACTCTTTCTCTTCCTGTGGTTCATTTCACAGTGTACAAGGGAAGCTTCTCAAATGTGAAAATGTTGCTCCTGGGATGAGATGTGAAGGATCCCATTTAATCAGTTCATACATATGGTTTTGACTTACATATATCCCAAATTAGAGAGTTATAATGCAGTGATTGGCCAGCTCCATCCTGTGAAACATAAGCATTGTGGTGTCCTACTAGGATTGTGCATAAATAAAAATGCATACCTGTCATTAGCAGCAACTACAGATACAAGTAAAAAAGAACTAGGCGTATCTACTGTACGTTCTTCTCTCTCTCTCAAATTCAGTACAAAGTATTGCAAATCCCAAGCTCCTTTTGCAGGGGGAATCTGTTTACAGTTTAATTCCTCTTCAGTGTCTGTCTCAAAACAACCATTACGTAAATAAAGGGAGGCTGTTCAAATGTTAGCTTTTACAGTGATCTTTACAGTTTTCAATGATTAAAATATGAAGGGGAAGCAAATCAGCTTCACTGAGTTTTGCAGAGAATATTGAACTGCTTTTTTCTTCAGCATACTTTTTTTTTAAATTATTATTCTTTCCTTTGCTATATGTGAGCCTCCCAGGTAGCTGCAACCCTGGAGGGGCATTGCCGCACATGTTGGGTTGGGTGTACCGCTACACCCTGCCCCCTTTTACTCAAAATGTAGAGGGTCAGCTGAGGATCTACTGGCCACCGCAGGCAGCCGGCCTGAGTCTTACCCCGGACGATAGACTTCTCTCCAGGCCCTGGGCTCCCTGCCCAGAGCTGTTAACACAAATCACTAATAACAATAAACAAAAAAGGTTACACTTATCCTTGTGCTGGCAATTTGTGGTCTCCGCCATCTACTCCCAGCATTGTCGTCCCAGTGCCCCCAGCAGCCCCCATTTGGGCACAGGTTGACAAGGGAAAGTCTACACAGAGATCATGCCATCCTTGGCAGCAACTGCCTGCTTCTCACACCAGAGTCCCCCACCCTGTAGTCATTACTGGCTGCTCTTAAGGGCGGCAGGCCTTTCCTTCCTGCCTGGGTGCCTGGGCTTCCAGTTGCCCACAGCTGGAGAAGCCCATACAGCTGCAAGCCCATGCGGTGGGCACAGCTGTGATGAACTCACCCCAGCTGTGCCCACTGCATGGGCTTCTGGCCAGTCTGTGTGGCTGCAGCGCAGCTCCACCTGTCTTGGGAAGGGGGAGGGGGTGGGATCCGTTCCAGGCTGAGGGTAGCTTGGGTGCGCTCCTTCCCATAATAACAGGGCTGGGCCCCGTTACATACCTATCTCCACTAGTTCTTGGCTCATGTGTCTGTGGGGCTGGTGGCTTTTCTTATTCGTTCTTCCGTGAGAAGAAGTCCATGCTGCAGTGCTATCATACAAGGCAATACACTGCAAAAAAATCAAACTTGTAGCCCTAAACTCCATTGTAACAACCAAGGGTTATCTAACTTGGCCTTTTTTAGCCACTGAAGTGGTTCATGGGCCATTATTACTGGAAACTTCCACCCTGTCAAATAATAATGGAAGTAGTCAAAGTCCCATTTCAGGGCCAAATATTATTTCTCTATGGTGATGTACCCCTGCTCCTGGGGTTGCAGCTTTCTTTTAATATGTCCCACTCTATGTTCCCCATTGTCCCTCAGCTGAGAGCACCACCACTAGAGCCACATCCAGTGCATCCATTTGCACCAGGAAGGGTTTTGAAAAGTCTGGGATGCACACTACAGACTGCATACATAATGACTCCTTGATCTCCCAGAAGGTGCTCTAAGCTGCAGCTGCACAGGTGATCCGATTCAGTGCCGAGTTTTGGTTAGCTCAAGTAGTGGGGCCTTAATGTCTGAAAACTTGGGTACTAGGTAGTGGTAGTAGTTAGCTAGCCCCAGGAAGGACTGCAATTGGGTTTTTTTGTCTACGGTAGGTTATAATCCGGTGGGGCTCACATGGTTGTATCTTTTTTCCTCCTATTCGGAATCCACTCGGATGTAGTGTCCTCTTGTTTCAGTGTACATTTCTTTGGGTTGGGGATCGGGCCTGTGGCTCACTGTTCTAATACTTCCATCAGATGTCATATGTATTCTTCCCAGGTCCCCACCCCCAAGTGTGCCACCACACTGTCAATATATGCAGCGGTGTATGCCCAATGAGGCGCCAACACCTTCTCCATCAGGTGCTAGAACATCGCTGCCCTTCCATGTAGACCAAACCACATTCAAACAAACTCATAAATCCCCCACAGGGTGGTGAATGCAGTCTTCTCTTGGGAGTTCACTTCCAGGGGTATTTACCAATACCTCTTGCCCTTGTCTGTGGTGGAGATAAAGTGCGCTCCCCTTTCCACTCCAGCAGGTCCTCCACCCGGGGCATGGGGTAAGCATTGAAGCATGCCATGCTGTTGACCTTCCTAAAATCAATGCAGAACTGCATGATCCCATTCTTTTTAGGGATCATGATAATGGGGTTTCACCAAATGCTTCTGGACTCCCTCACTACTCCATGTATCAGCATCTGGGTGATTTCCCTGTGTACAACCTCCTGGAGCTGGACCTGGGATACATTGCCAGTCCTCTTGTATGATCTTTCCTGGCAGGGTCTCTATCTGGTATTCTACCCATTGACCTTTCCCCAGATGGTCTGAAAACACTGTCCCAAACTGCTTTACCAGCTGGCCCGCTTGCTGCTGCTGCACCAGTGTCAGACCTGTCGCCATCTGGACAGGCCCTTCCATCCGACTTGTCTAGGCACTTCCATCCGACTCCAGGTTAGCAGCAACAAATAGGGCCTCCCTGTCTACCCACCTCTTTAAGAGGTGGTTATGGTATATCTGCCAGGTTTTATGTCTTCCCAGTTGTCATACCTCATAGTCCATTGGGCTAGTGCTCTTGCAGTCCATAGACTTTCTCTCCTTTCTAGCATGTGTACCACTGAGCTTTGTGCTGATCCTTCCTGTTGTTCCTAACCTTCCTTGATCAAATCTAAAATCCCTCAGGGGTCATGGCCTTGCAGTAGATCAGATAGTGAGAACCCAGTGGCACTCTGGGGGGTTTCTAAGTAATCAAACATTAATGGTCCAGTAGCGTGTCCCACCTTTGCGCATCTCACCTGGCAACTTCTTGAGCATACTTTTCAAGGTCTAGTTGAACCACCCAACCAGACCATCCATTTGAGGGTAGTACGTGGACCCTTAAAGGTGCCGGATCTTCAACATAGCACAGAATTCTTTGAATACCCAGGCCATAAAATGTGTTCCTTTATTTATTAATATCTCTTTTAGCAGCCCCACCTGGGTAAAGATCTTAAGCAGTTGCTCTGCCACCTTTCCTCCACCTCTGGATATTGGGTGACATAGTCTACCAGGACCAAAATATTAAACAGGGGCAAAGGCCCCCACAGTTTCCACTGCCACCTGCTCAAGAGGCTCTTCCATGAGTGGTCACCAATGGGGCCTTTGGTGGATGTCCTGGGTACACCAGTTTGCACTGTGGGCAAGATCGACCAAACTGCCCTACTTCCTGCCAGATCCCCAGCCACAAGAACCTAAGAGGCAGGCTCTGGTTTTATCCTCCCCCAGGTGGCCTCCTGTAGGGACCTTATGGGTGGCTCTTAGCAGGGTCCTCCAGTACCTTTCTGGCACCAGGTGTTGGTGACCTCATTTCCTGGCCCTTGCCCATGGTCTATTCAATATAATAATATAATACCCCCCTCCCCATTTACCTTGAATTGGGGCACCATCCATACCAGGTCAAGCTGCACCTCTTCTTCCTCCCTCCAGGCGATACCTCCTTCATATACACACCTGAAGCGATCCTTCTGGGA
The DNA here is from genome assembly GCF_000455745.1 of Alligator sinensis. NCBI lineage: Eukaryota > Metazoa > Chordata > Crocodylia > Alligatoridae > Alligator > Alligator sinensis. The sequence continues at coordinate 1,533,479 of NW_005842204.1, read as the reverse complement.
CTGCTCCATCACAAACTGTCCTGTCTGTAGCTCCTGCTGCCAATCCATGTCATTCTCCCCCCATGTGGGTCAGCCTCCCAGAGCTCATGCCTGGCTGGGAGTCACCTCAAAGCCCCTCTGCTTTGTGCCTGCACCAGGATATCTTCCGTTGTGCAAGCGTGCATAACAATTCCTGCAGACGGGGTCAATCCTGGCCTAACAACACCTTACACTGTATGCAGGCCGGGCCCTGTTACAGTGTATCAGAGAGTTGCTGTAATTTCTGGCACAGCAAAACTGGCTGTTTTAAACCTGATATAGGACAAGGGTGGCCAACCTGCGGCTCCAGAGCCACATGCGGCTCTTCAGAAGTTAATATGCGTCTCCTTGAATCTTTGCACAAGCATAAGATAATCAGCTTCCATTTTGGCCGGGGAATGAGGTCACCCATTTGGAAGCTGGTCACCAGGTGCTTGTGCAAAGATTCAAGAAGACACATATTAACTTCTGAAGAGCCGCATGTGGCTCGGGAGCCACAGGTTGGCCACCCCGATATAGGATAATCAAGTTGAAAACAGTGGGATTAAGGCCAGTCAGGTCCTATCAGTTACATCAAGGAAAACAATATGATCTATTCTAAGTGGTAAGGCTTCAATGAATGCTCCAGTTCTGAAACATTTTGGTGACCTCAATAATGCTCAGTCCACTGAGTTCCTTTAAGTCACTTAAAAGTGCCCCCACCTTTATTTCTACAGTATTACTCCTCTTTTCCATTCCTTCTCCACCCAAAGCACCAAAAGCGCAGGTAAACAAAGCTCTTGGGTCAGAGGCGATATATTTTATTAGACCTACTAATAGTAGAAAAAAAAATCTTTGCAAGCTTTTGGGTACACACACCCTTCTTCAGGCTGAGGAGAGTTCAAAAATTGTAAAAGTTCTCCTTGGTAGAAAAGAAACTTCATTTTGCACAGGGGCAGTAGAGGGTAGTAGTGATGAAGTTTCTTTTCTACAAGGTTTAGCGGGATAGCCCATTTAAATTCTGTACACTTTCTCCCCAGATATATCCCCAATGTAACAGCTTTTTAACAGCTAGAATTATATTGTTTATGAGATAGGGGGAGGGAAGTAAAATAAACCCAAAGAAATTCCCCTTTCCATTCAGTTTCTGTTACATTTTTGAGGATATAAATATAACATTAAAACCATAAACATCAAAGCCAAGTACAAAGCAAGTATATAAAAATAGACATAAACACTAGGGAATTAATATAGTCAGAAGTCAGCATTTCAGAAAGCCGAAGCGAGTTAGGTACTTTAATTGCCAGTGGCATTCAGTATCCTATTGAAAGTCAATGGGAATAAACTGCCTACTTGATTTAGGCACTTCTGAAAAATCCCACCCACCAAATGATACAATAATTTTATGATGATAGAACAGAGGCCCTCTGCTGTTTTAAGACCCTCTTGGCTATTCTTTTGGATCAGTTTAGTTTTTGTTTTGCTTTATTTTTTAAATGATGCTCTTTCTGCGCTCACCACCAGCACCTCCGACAGCGCTCCCCACTTGCCTCCGCCATGCTCCCACCCCCGACAATGCCGCCACCACCTGCAGGAGCTCGCTGTGCCCCCCCTCCCCACCCCCAGCCTCCGCGGGCACGCAGCGTTCATGCCTGCTGTTGTCAAAGCAAATTGGAAATGCATGCGTTTTATAATTTATCTTGTTCGAATGAACAACCTCATGTCAGTCTCCCGTGCATGTTAAAATGAACGGCAGCCTCCACTTCAACAGGTTCCCTATCTGTACAGAGCCCTGATCATGGACAAGCACAACTTTATACCCTTCACCGGCTCACTGCCACCAGGTGACATCATTGCTCCTCTCAACATTTTACAACTAAATACCCAGGGCTACATTCATTTTTGGTCTTCACTAAAACCACAGCAGAGTTACATTTAGCTCAGTGTTTCGTGTCATATTCCCTGCCTATACCAGGGTGGTCTGGCCCTTCAATGGGGCAGCCAGGCCTGCGGTAAAAGCTCTGCTGTGAGTGATCGACTGGGAGTTAAAAGCCCAAATAAAGAGAGAATAGGGAACTCAAGCTGGAGGAAAGGGCAGTTTTGCAGGCTGAACCTAGAGGAGCTTGCTTCTGGGAAGGGCCAGAGTTAAAGAGCTCTCTCCTGCCTCCTGGAGAAAGCCGAAAGGTTTGCTTTACTCATTGTTTGCTTGGACCACGGATTATTGTTTTTTGTGTTACGAGGACTGGCTGAGGGGCCCGAGGAGCAAAGCTGGACAGCAAGGCAGCAGGCACACACAGACTATTGTTTGGACTGTCTGATGGACTCCTAAGGGGGCACAGCCTATCTGCACGCATCAGGCACCCAACCTGCTTACACTGCCAGTTCTGCAAAATGTGCAAATATGACACAGACAATGCATGCAAGATGCTGTGCTAGGCAAGCAGCATAGAGCACTGCTCCTCTCCATTTAATGACACAGTGCAAATTATCTTCCAAGTTCTTCCATTATAGAAGTATGCCAGACCAATTATCCAATCCTCACGTCTACCCAGGAGATGCATTAAATTACTCACTAGGCACTGGTAATTCTATCTGCTTATTCACAAATATTTGAGAACTGAATCCTTTGCCTAAACCTTTCTGTAAATAGCAGGATAACAAGTTGGCAGGAATAAGCTTTTCTTCTGATGGGTCTAATTTATTTCAACCTTAAACCAAAGTATCAGGCACCTCCCTTGAAGTAATGCTCAAAAGTGAGTTCTTTAACCTTGCAGATTTCTGCAGGGATGGTCTCCAATCAATTTAGAATCCTGCGCATCTAAAGAGTTCTTTTGGGGTTGTTTAAAGCATTAGATACAGCACAGATTAAAAGTTATTGCCCAGGTGATTTTTTTTTCCAAAGATCACGGTATTTTATAGCAGAAAGGTATTTATTTCATAACTATTTTGTTGGCCAATGTCACTTTTGTGGAGAAGCTAGCATTTGGCATTTTTTGTGTACCTTCCACAAAGAAAGCACTTTCTTTCCATAGAAAAATTACATCCATTTCAGGTGCAGGGAACTCCATCAGACGACAAAGATGTTTCCTGGCTTAAATTGACATATGTATTGTAATACTTTATCATAGTACAGTCTGAAAAAAATACAATCTGCTCCATTCAGAATGCCTAAAGCATTTGAATAATGACACGTATTCTCCTGTTACATAGCACAAAAGAGAAAGACACACCTCAAGTAAAAATCCCTTTCCAAACACCCTCTTAAACAAATGCTTGAGAACAATGATGGGTTAGCATTGGCTTCTAATCGCCCAGCTCAACAAGTAAAGTTACAAAGTTTAAAGGCTCTCCATTAAGAAACCCCTTTGTATCTACAGCTTGTTGGCTTGAGTTGTAAGATGACCTACATTGTCATGGAAACACAGAGACATGCACACTCTCAACTAGAAAGGAACCAATTATATCAACATCTTGAATTATATTAGAAATGAATATCTAATAAGTGCAGTTCTGGAGAACACTCATAATACCTTATTTCCGTCTAGCACTAGCATTCTGCATTATATATAGCTTTAAAAAGATCTTGAAGAGCACCTCTTAAGTACAGTTTAGTGCAATCATGCGAATGAAAGTCACAATTATGTTTCTTTTGTCTGTCTAGGTATCAGTGATAGAAAAGAAATAGGTTTTGCTGTGAGAAATGTGTTAATAAACCACTTCCTCGTGCAAGCAGTGAGTTGAATGTGTTAAGCAGATAGCATGATGGCATCCTTTATTATGTATGTATGTAAAGGAGACTGAAGAAAGTCCCAGGGGCAAAAGTGACTAGTAACTCTAAGAACCAAGTTTCTGAGTAAATAGGGGTTTGGTCTAATTCTGGCAGGCACCAAAATACATGGATATACAACCATCAAACCTGAAGATGCTTGACAGTTGTTCTAACCCCAGAGTAAACCCATAGGAAGAAGCGCATATAGAAGAAAGTAACTGAATAATAAAATGAATGTTTTCTAACTTCTGTCTGCAACATCTTCAAATCTAGAAATAAACAAAAAATTCAGCTGGGTATTGTATAACTTTCTGATGCAGTTTTCTTGTTTCTAGCTACGAAATGCATGCATATCTGCTGAATGATAGATTAAGTCTGTAACAGCTTTTGAAAATCCTATGGAAGCAGCTATTTATTCCTCTTCTGAAAGCAGGATGTGTATTTTTTTTATCATTCCAGAAAGGGAAACATTTGCACATTTTTTTTCTCTCTTGCCCTACAGTAGCTATTGGTAAGGATTGGCATTTGAATTTCCTATTTCCCTTTATAATCCTCTATTCCATTGATGTATAACTCTTCTCTCATCTTTTCCTCTAGGCTGAAACTTGACTAATAAGATGACAGCATGGACTTTTTTTTTTAACTTACCTTTTCAAAATGTCCCTTTGGCCCTTAACCAGCATAATATGTGTTCTGCGTCTCTTTAATACCAGATCTCATGTCAAGGGACCTGGACATGCCTCCTAGTATTTATATGTATTATTCTTAATATTCCTTTTTTCTTATGCATGATGATGTTATTGGACTAATACAATTAATCCTTAGCAGAGAAGTCTATGAGCTTATCTGTTTATTTGCTGATGTCAGCTGTGATATACCAAGCAAAAGTCTATTTGGTGCAGAGTATCTGTGCTGTTGAGAAACAGTTCAGAAAATGTACGCTTTTTTATTCTTCATTAAAGAGAGAATGTCTATGATCATAATCATACAAAAGGGACACAAGTTATATTCTATTAAAATGAAATTTCCTTATGACAAGACAAATCACACCTTGTATTAAATCAGAAATTGCCTCCTATTGGCCCTATACACACAACACAGCTGGCTAAGAGATAAGAGAAAGTAAAGCGGAACTTCCTTGCTTTTGATTGTCCAAGTCAGATGAAAATTATATTTGGAAAGTGTAGGTCTTTGTTTCTAATGTGGCATAATAAATCAGGTGGCATTTAAACAGGCGAAGGTAGGATTCTGCTGTTGCAGATGCCACCAGCTTATATGGGATTTTTTTTAAATGAATTCTCTGAGCTGGTGACTGAGCTGTTGTCAGCCTCCCTGCACATTTATTGCTGTCCTTAGACACATTAGAGTGCACGTGGCATCAGCAAGGATGGGCTGACTTCTGACCTCCTGTAATTGATGGACTCAGAGCTTTACTCAAAGGCCAAAGCATGCTCACACTGGGCTGAACAGATGTTTAACCTTGTCTTTGCCTTCAGTTAAAAATATTTCTGACACTTCATTTATTCATAGAGGGTGTTTTAGACCAGTGTCGCATCCATTTTGCAGCAGCAGCTTTTTCACACCTCAGCTCCTTGGAGGCTTCAGGACCCTATGGATTTGTATGGTCCTGAGTAGGCCTCTACAAAGTGACCAGTATTTGCTTTGGATTCGAATTTGGCAGATTCGGGGGACAGTGATTCGTTTTGGTAATTCGAATCACTTTCCCGAATCTATTCAGATGAATATGATTCAGAGATTCGGTCACTGATGAATTGGCCGAATCTCCGAATCAAACAGGCCCCATCCCCCGCCTCTCCTGCCCGGCCCAGCCTTCCGGCTCTTTAAAAAAAAAAGCCCAGCACTCATTGGATGCTTCCAGGCAGGGGTGGGGCGATCCCCATTTGCTCCCACTGCCCCATGCTGCATGGGAGGGGTCTGCCACAAGCCCCCAGAGGCCCCGATAGCCACTGTAGCAGCTGGGGAGTAGGCGCTCTTTTTTTTTTTTTCTTCAAAGAACCAGGAGCCGGGGCAGCGGGGGACAGCAATGGGGTGAGGCTGAGAGAGCGGGCAGGGGTCGGGGAGTACTCAGGGGGAGCAGACAGGGGTTGGGGCCTGGCAGGGGTCCCCTCATGGTCCCTTCCCCCCTCCACCCCCTACTTACCAGCTCGGAGTCCGGGTCCAGCTCTCTGCAGTAGCAAGCAGGGATTGCCCAAATCTCTGAAGCTCTCTGAATCTTTTCCAAATCAATTCGGAGAGCTTCTAATCGATTTGGACCTTTTTATTAACCTCTTGATTCGATTCTGATTTGGAGATTTGGCCACCGAATTGGGCCAAATCTCCTCTGAGTCGAATCAGCACCCAAAGCTTCGCACAGCCCTAGTGCTGAGTAATATCTGACCTGACTTGTGGCTGAGATATGGCTTGTTGACAAGTGTCACCTGTTAGGGCTCATCTTAATTTGGTCAATAGGATATAGAGAGATAAACATCTCATTGGCATCTCCAACCCCCTTGTCTTTGAGACCTGTGAGTTAGGACAGTGTTGTCTATAGTGGGATTTAACTGGGTCTTTGATCCTGTGGGTTACATGTTTGATATCGAACATGCCAGTCTTTCAAACAAGCGGGTTGGCTGCAGGACAGTTATTCACAGGCACTAGCCACACCTTGGTTAGCCAGGGAAGGATACCATGAGTCCTGTGCATGGGTCAGCTCCCCACCAGAGAATAGCTTTTGCTGCAGATTTTTTAAAATATGCATTTTAATTGTTTTGTTTTTACTGGGGTGCCCAGCACCTGAAATTGCCTTGGGTACAGTTTGCACATTAAAAGCTTGCTATATGATTATTTTTTATTGCTATTGTTATTAACATCTTTTATGAAAATCTCCTTCATGTCTGTTCAATATTATCATTAATGGGGTTTGTACACACAATATAATGATGCTAATGGGCATAGGCGCCAACTTTATTTTTGATCAGTGGGTGCTTTTTTGTGTGCGTGTTCCTGTGCTGAGCCCCAGGCATGCCCACAAAAGGCAGCACCTTACTTCAGCCTGGCTCTCCCGATGTGGCTTGTGGGTGCTGAGCACATGCTAATTTTTTTCAGTTGGTGCTTGAGCCCCAGAGCACCCATGGAGTTGGTGCCTATTTTAATGGTACCAACTGGCAAAAATATAACCCAAGAAACTGAAGATGAGTTTAGTCCTTTCCTACTCCAGAAGACTTATTGCAGCTGACTAATCTTGAAGAGCATTATGTTGTTTTAATCAGTGATGCCCTTGAGCTGTCCTATCTATTTCACATTTTCGTTTTCTGAAGAGTTGGTCTTCCCAAGGTGCAATTTTGTCTTTGAGAAATACTGACTTGTAGCTCTGTAGGAAAATACACTGGCATTCATAGTTAAACCTAATTCCCTCAGCAGAAAACAAGGAAAGGATTTTTATCATTTACACTGGATATATTCCAGGAGTTCTCTCTTCAGTTTAGTTATTATCTTTCCCCACTGTGTGAAATATTCAATTAAACCTTCTCTCAAATTGGCCATAACTTTCAATGAAAATTAAAGAAGTTCCATTTAGCTAACAATATCAATCACTGAATCTAATGATCAGAGAGAATAAGGATCGTTTTCACCTGTTCATTTGAATTAAAATGTTTAACCTCATTTCAGTTTAGATTCCCTTCAAGTTTTATTTTAATAAGTGTAGAGAAAGGCAACAACCATTTAGTATCATACAGAATACTTTCTTGTTGGTGTTTAAATTTAGATATTATTTCTCCTGAATTCTTTACTATAACTTGAAAGTCAGGTAAATTTGAAATGCAAGATAAATGAAATATAAATGTCTCTATTTCTGTCTCTGTGTCTTTCTCTCTCTCACACATGCTCTCTCTCTCTCTCTCTGTCTCTCTCACACACACACACACACACACACACATGCACGCGCACACACACACACACACTCTTATTATTGTATATATTACATATGTAATTCTGTACAATATGAAAGAGTATGCTTTCCTGAAAGTTCATACCATACATGACTTCATATATGATCAAGCATAAAGTCACAATGTAAAATATAAACTATGCATGTAACATTTAATTTAAATACCTACAAACCGTACTTGCAGAATGTGTGTACATACCCATTTCCATTGCTACACCAGGTGGTTACTCTTATGAAATGGGTACTTGAAATAATAAGCGTAAAATCTAGCACTAGTAAATGGGCATACTTGCAAATTTAGTGGATACAAATAAGGAGGAGATAATAAATTTCATCGAAAGTAAACATAGAAAGAGATCCCAAATATACAGACAGGTTTGTGCCTACTACATTTTGTGCCACTGGGTCATTGATGGAAAACCATATAGAGGGAGCATTGTGCAACATTGACCTAAATGCTTAGTACAGGGGGAGGTTAGTCATGGCCATATAATCCTAATCTTAATGTAATTGTTTTCTCTTACAGACTCGTGAATAGGCTATAAGGCATGACTTAATCCAGAACCCAACGATAATATTAAACCAGTGCCCATTCTTTCAGCTTGTTACTGAATTCATTGTGACCAGCACCTTAGTTGGTTTCTATTGGGGGTATGGCCTAGTTGTCCAAGTGAAAGATCAAATTTATATTCCCTTAAATGTGATTTTTCCATCAGCAAGACTGACTTCTGCATTTGGAAAGCCGCCCTCAGGTATTTCTGTTGCTGGTAGCAGCCCCACACCATATCTCTTTATGCAGAATCTGACTCCATGCTGGAGATCATATCAGAGTCTTTCTGCACTTATCATACCCCCATATTTTTACAAATTATGTTGTATTAGTTTGGGTTCCTTCCTTAGCAAATGACAATGAAACTATAGTAAAGCACTTGAGGGTGGGTTAAAGACAGACTGGGTAAGATTCTCTGAGTGCTGCGAACAGTATGTAGAAAAGGAAACAATGAGTGGTAAGATGGGTCACTCATAAATAGAAGACCTGAAGTATATAGGGGATGACGATAGCTTAAGTACAACACATTGAAGAGATTACAATGCTGAAGAACATTAAAAGCTTTTTCTATGTAAGATTAAGTTACATCTCCAAGATTGTGTGAATAATGTTAGGCTAGAAGATCACTAGAGTGTTATATTAAGTTGCAGTAAATCCATAAAAGAATGAAATGAAATGTTCAGAGTGCAAGAAAATAAAGTCTTAAAATGTGTGGTTTAAAAGTCTACTTTTTTTCAGTGCAACTGGAGTGGCGTTCTGACACCAGATAATCTGATGGGAGGGTCAAACTGTTATAACAGTGTCTTAAGACTGAACAGGTTTGTCTGTGAAGCATTTACTTGAGCGTCTTCCTGACATCATAACTAGACTGCAGCACTGTGGCTAAGTGCAGACATTTGGGGGATTAGGGGAGGTTAGATCAGGTTCAACACGGCCACCTGATCTAAAGTAAGTTGAGATGGGAGGACAAGTGAGGGGGGTGGGGGAACGGAGGGTTAAGCAGGCTTGGGGATCAATCGGGACTCCATGGGGAGATGCGGGGGGCAGGTTGTGTCTGTAGGAGAAGGGGGGGGCCGCATCCACAGGAAAATGAGGGAAGGGGCAAGTGTGATCTGCAGGAAGTTGCTGGGGTCTGGGAGGGTCTGGCAGGATAAGGGGGACTTGTGAGGTCCATGGGGGAGGGACTTGGAGGAGACATGGGGCTAATTTTAGCCCCCTGGCTCCCCCCCTGCACACAAACCTACACTCCCATCCCTCCCACCCTTCCTCCCCACTGATACGTACTTGCTTAGGTCTGGCAGTGGCAGTGGCAAATGTTGACAAAACCAGTGGCACCTGGAGCAGTGTTCAGGATAGGGGGCTGGGGGGGCTGTCCAGTCCGTGGGGGGTGGGTGAGGGACCAGGGAGCTAAAAATAACTTAATGTCAGGTTGAGGAGGAAGTGTGAGGGACGGGTGGGGGGTGGGGGGGGGGGGGGGGGGGAAAAGCACAGCCTCAGGGCTGGGACCGGTGGCTGGGCTTTCCCACCCTGGGGCTGCCCAGGTAACTACAGAAATTCTGTGCCCTGGTCTAGCTAACCTAGATCAAGTAAGTCTGATACTACATTGATTCAGATCTATCTTAGACTGGGTTCCTCAATTTTTAGACTGGTCTGTGCACTTGGAACTTCTGTACTCTTATGGGTTTAGACTGATTGCTGACCAGTGATCACTAAGGACGTTTATACATGTGCTCTGGGAGCCGGTCTAATTAAAACACCTGGCGTGTCTCGTGTATCAGCATCCCCACACTGAAAAATGGTGGCGGGGGTGCTTTAACTAAAGCTCATTCAATGAGCTTTAATTAAAGCACCCCCGCCACCATTTTTCAGCATGGGGATGCTGATACATGAGACTCTGGGGTCTGCTGGAGCGTGCTAATTATGCTCCAGCAGACTCGATTACTTGAGTCTGCTCCAACGCACTGTAATTACGTGGTGTAAGAGTAGCCTCGCTCATCATGTACTGGCGTCCTAAGACCGGGTCTGAGTGTAAGGTCCACACACAAGGCAAACTAAATTAGATCAGGTGGTCGTTTTGAACCCAAGCTAACCTCCCCTTAACCACCCCCACCCACGTGAATGTTTGCACTTAGCCTGCGTCCCTATAAAACTCCACTCAGTAGGGGGCACAAATTTGCTGGTTTTGGAACTGGGACTGCAGGTCCCAGAGGTGGTGCGACAAGAGTTTAATGTCTCTTTTTCCAAAGCTTGGATTTAGAATTGTTCCTTTTTTTCCATTGCAAAGGCCCTTTTCCCATGCCTTTTGGTAATTAAGTTCAAATAAGCATGGATGCTTGCAGTTGATTTGTCATGCTGTTCAATTGGGGCTTATTTCTAGGTCTTAACTTCCACAAGCTCCCACCTTCCAAATGTAGCAAGCTACTTTGGGGGAAAAATAAAGCTAGGAAGCTCAAGACAAGCCTCCATTCTTTAGTTAAAGACATTTTCTTTGGTTACACTTGTGGTTACACATTCACACACGTGCTTACTTACACACACATACACCTGTCTTTAATTACCAAAGATGTTTCCATATTTTAATTGTATTTTTTTTTGGCTAGCGTTGTGTTTTTGACAGTTTATGAATAGACAACCCCATAAAACTGTCCTCTATACCTCCACAGAGCAAAAAAATAATGCACTGTAGCCTTAGATATGGCTTTCCAAAATACCTGGCTTTGTCATGAAGGGTCAAAAGGCAAATTTCCTATACTTGCCGAGTACCAGGCTCTGATTCTTTACTACATCTGAGATGTTTGGACAGGGAGAGTTCGGTGGTTGCAAGGGGCTTTTGCTGCTCCCTGATCTGCAGCTATAGTTTGTGCTACCGTTTTCTCTGTAACGCAAATGGAAGTATAAGACTAAAAGAACCACACTCCTTTCAAAGGAGCCAAAACCTTGATCTTCACTTCTGTCTATTTTGGCTGCGAGGAAAAAAAATCTGCTTTTAGATGGTGAATTGTTGTTGGAAGCTGACTTTACAAGGGTCCAGTGTTCATTTTGGGTTAGTCCGTCTTGGGCTTGAGCAGTACATAAAATTCACAAAGAATCTGTTGTTATGAGAATACATGAAGGGAAAGGGGAGCATCTCCATTCTGCTTTCACACACAAAAAAAAAGATGTGTCAAGACTAACTGATCATACTGTGGTTGCTGGAAAGCAGAGGATCAAAGTAAGCATAAATGAATCACATGATAGTAGATTTTTGTATAGCCAGACAGGCAACAACTCCATTTTAGTCCATGTTATGGGAGTAAGATTCTAAGAGAAGATATTAATTATTTAAAATCATTCTGTAAAGATATGTTCCTTCTTAAAACAGATATACAGTACCTAGCACAATAGGGCTCTGTTCCCTTAATGGGGTCCCTTGGCATTACTGCAATATGAATAAATAGTAATCAATGATTTTACAAGAAGCTTGTGTTAAATGCATACTTAAAACAATTAGCATCTTCTAACAAAAGTGACATCCCACCAGATGAACTGTTGTGATAAAGTAACATGAGGTTTACTCATGATCTGTTAATGTGACGCATGCACGTACACATGCACACACACTTATATAATGCATATATCAAATGGATATTTTATACCCAGCATTATTATAATTCAAAAAGTAATGCAGTGCTTATGGTGCAGATTCCTGCAGATTTCCACCTGCATGGACCTCAGCAGCAATTTTATTCTGTATATTTATTGCTGAGCATTCAGAGTTCTTTGGGGCAGATCCTCATCTGTTATAAATCAATGTAGCTGAACTGCTGTCACACACCATCTTAGAATCCAGTCCACAATGGTTTCAATAATGCATTAGACTGTGGCAACAACACTCTCCGGGCTGTGGACTAAATGCTTTGGACTTCCTTATCTTGGCTATGCACAGGCACCAATTAGCAAAAACAGAAAGAGAGAGAAGAGCCACTCAGAAATAATTTTAACTCTGCATTGTTATATTTTTTCACTTCCTTTTGTTCTATGTGTATGCTGACAGCTGCTCCTGGAATTTCTCATTTTCCTTAACTAATGCAATATTCTTTTCTTGAAAGCTAAGTAGTAGCTTTAGCTGGGTCTCTTTTCTTTGTTGACTAATAGAAAAGGTGGGAGTTTTTAGATGTGCAAAAGCCAAATGTTAAAAGGTGTCGATTGTATACATTTTAATATATGGAAAACAACTTGATCTGATGATCTCTCATCAGCCTCCATTTGATGTGATTTTGTTCTGGACACCTATGTGTTTGATACTAGTTAATTAACTGCATCAATTCTTTCACCTAATTGAGGCCATTTCTGCCTTTGAATTCTGTACCTTGCGTGTGCAACTAATCTGCTACCTATGCAGTACATTGCTTACAAAGGCTGTAAATTTACTTCTTAAAAATCAAACGTGCCTAAATATTTGACAGAGCGGTATGGTCGAACTTCTAAAACTTCAGCTCATCAAAGCCAGTGCACAGCAGCACCTGTAGTCAGGTCAGGGTAAGCAGAATATTACACTTGTTCAGGGCTAGAGTTACAGAAAAGGATGACAGGAGAATCTGTAGAGCAATTCCAATGCTATTCCTCTCCAGCCAGACTTGGTAACATTGATACAGAATGAGAAACTTTGACGCTACGGGAACCCTGCATTCACCTATCCTATCTCATGCAGCAGAATCCTTCTGGTCCCTCTGCCACGGATTTATTTGCAAGGTGGAAGCACTGGCCTTCCTTATGAATTCACTTTCAAAAGGCTTAACACTTGCATATTGACAGCAGCCATCATGGGCACATAGGCTCTGCAAAAAACATGACAGTAAGAAATCAAATGCGCTATTTACCTACTCCTTTATATTTGTTTGCATGTTTGAGCTCCAAGCTTCAATGCAAAGGCCCACTTTTTAACATGAGATATATTTTCTTGAGGTAGAGCAATAACATGATCTTTCTCCTGATGTGATGCAATATAAACTGACAGACAGACACCTGGAATAATGTGAAAAGACAACGCAGTGTGATTCGCGTACCTTGATGCGGTGTGAAGCAGATAGCCACGACAGTACAGGAGGTGTCTATCTGAGTCAGCCAGGCTCTCTGGCTGGTAGAATTGCTTTGGGATCACTCAGGATGCCGATTTCGGTCCAATTGATCAGATATTTCTAGCTTCCTGTCACCGTAGAATCTGAGCACCAGGGCAACCAATCTATTGAAACATTCATATCCATTTCTATTTCTGATGATTTGGAAAATTTGGTTTAATTTTTGTCTCAGTGTGTATAACTTGTACCTATAATCTTCCCGGGCTGGCTTGTAACACCATTACTGATGCTGAAGGAGCCAATGTAACTCTTCATGACTAAAATGCAGAAGAGTATGGCAGCAAATAAGGATATCACAATCAAGTCCCGTTTTTATTATTATTATTACTATCCTTATCTTTTTCTGCCAGAACTCTAAGTTGTACACAGGTATAATTTAAAGCTACAGATTATGTGAAATGTGGTTGAATACTATGAGTCCCAGTCAGATATAATTAACATACAATTAAAAATAAAGATAAAAATAACAGATAGGGTTATAGGCTCAAAGCATCACCTTTTTGTATTTTTACCTCTGGGAGGAAGTATCAGTAGCTCCATAATAATCTTCCTGCAGAGTTTCTCTCCTTGAAGTAAAGAACCATGGTTCTGGTCCCCCATCCCTTCCTAGTACTCATTGGCAAATCACGGGGCTTGTACACATGTCCAGATGCCTGACTATGACCACCCCTGAGATTTATCTTCTGATGCTGATAGCTTCAAAACATACCATTCCCACATTCATTTCTAGCCTTACCATTACCAATAACTGAGATTCCCTTTTTATTTTATCCTCTTTTGCTCTAACTTAAAAGATGATGATTTCTCCCAAGAGGCCACTGGAGAGGCAATATTGAGCCAGAATGAGGTGGAGGAGGAAAGCTAGGATGTTGAGTTTCGTAACTTGATCCAAAACCTTACTGAAGCAACAGTTCTGCAGAAGACACTGCACAGGCCCCTTGATCTTATAAAAGAGTAATGATGGTTCATGCAGAACCCCACTGGCCTTCCTGAGATTCATCAAGAACAAGGATCTGCCCTGAAAATTACAGTGTAATGCCAGGACCTACTCAGCACCTCAACCGGAGGCTGATACGGCTTTGCAACATCTCCCAAAAACAACCAGTTTATAGTTTGTTAGTCATTAAAGCTAGGGACAGATTTCATAGTTACAATAAAAAGTATTGCTGAAAACTAGTGATATCACAAGAAGGGCAAGGTAGATGTCGCTATGTATCCAGAAGTGTAAGTCTGAGTCTTGCTCTGGACTCCTGCTCAAAGTTGGCCCCATCAACCCAGCTGTAAATGGGAACCTAGGTCATTCAGGCTGTGGAGTTCAAGCGGGTGGTGGACATGATGCCAGCTCTATCACTTCTCTCTGGATTAGTGGAAGAACCTGGCATGCCTTCACCATACCGTTAGAGCACACTAGATATTTATGTACTCACCACAATAATTTAAGAAACTCACACATCATCTTGGTCAGTGGCATAATATGGAGAGGACTCACATTTTTAAAGAAGACCAGTTAAGTATTCTAATATTGATAGGTGAGAGTTTGTCCTGGTTTGTAGCTTTAAATTATTGGCCTGATTCTTTGTCTTGAAAATGTCTATGAGGAACACATATATTTGGCCCTATGGAGATTTTTGACAGTAGTATCTAATGTAACTCTAGCAAACATTACAAATAACCGTGAATAACAATGAACCCAATACTGTGCTGGCAGATTTTGATTCACTCAGTTATGAAATGAGGACACTCAAATGGTTCAGATAACCATGTAACTTCTGTGCTTTTCCAAAAACTTCCCAAGCTTCAGTGTGAAAATTGACCTGATGAAAAGAGTTTTGTGCGTTATTTTTGTACTTTCTAGTTACACTTAGGTCAGAAATACCACCCACTTTTGTCTCTTTCACACCATTTAAATTCTGCTGCTTCTACTGCTAACTTTAGTTTTATAAGCATAAGAGCCTGAACGCAGAACTGTTGAAATGTTAACTTGAACTTTCTAGACTCTTCCATAAGTTATCATTAATGTTTGCCTGAAGGTTTGAGTTGTTTTATTTCTATTTTCATGAGCCAGCTTCATCTCCACCTGTAAGCAACACTCAACATTAGCTCCATGCATAATTAGGATAGAAAAGAAAAATTGTAAAGGGCAACTGGTTGTGGGAGGGGGTGTGAAAAGATAAAGTGAAAACAAACGCAAGAAAGATAAAACAAGAAACAATACCAGCGAGGTTCTCTTTGGCACTGCCCAACTCTCCCTTACTTGAGAATGTTAAATGGTGCAAACGCAATACTTTTACGCCCGGATGTGTTGTCAAAATAATATCACCATTCCAGATACATTTAGCACATTTTTAGTTCATATCCTTGAACAAAAAAAAATCTCTGAAGTTGCTCTGTGCCCATCTCTTATGAGCTCCACTTCACATTTCTAGTAGCTAAAAATATAGGGTTTTGTCTTGCTGTAAAATCAATGTGAATGTAGGGGTCAACCAGTGTAGGTTCACTTCAGGGCCGTTCAAATCAGATGTGGATTGTATGCTTATGTGCTTCAAGGCTGTACCATGCACCAGTACACAATGCTGCTATTGTTGCTATAATATAAAATTCTTAAATTGTAATAGTAATTTTCTCATAGGTGGCTCCACAAATACAATGCTATAATGCCATATGGAGTGGCAACTGCGTGCTTGGAGGTATATAAATAAAAAATTAAAGAAAGAAGCTCTTTGTATGGAAGGAAGCATACAGTACTCTGTAGAGGCAAATGCCACCTTTGACATCCTGATATACCAATAAACCGTGTTAGCACGAAAAGGATTTGGTGCGTTGTGTGTTAACAGTGCCCAATTATCATTCATCATTTTTTCTATTAATGCCAATGAACCTGCATCTTGCATTTGTTCTTTATTTACAGTGAACTTAAAATGTGCTTGTTTGCAAGCCAAAAAAGAAGTACAATACGTTGCTTTTAACAGTGGTGTGGGATGAGGGCACTCGAGTGCCTGCTCGTCGTCATTTGTAGGACCGGACCCATGTTCAGTTTGAATCAGTCAGTTGATTTAGTGTGTGAGCTCTCTGTATAAAAGATCCTCGACTGTAGGATAAATATTTGACTTATTCCCAAGGAAAAGAGTAGCTCTAGAGTAATTTCACCCTGCAGTGTGGGTGTCTGATATAACCTTACTTCAGCTTTTCTTTTTTTAAAACATATTTCAAATATTTTGATACTATCCAATATTTTACATATTTTTATTCTCTAATG
Organism: Alligator sinensis; assembly: GCF_000455745.1. Classification (NCBI taxonomy): domain Eukaryota; kingdom Metazoa; phylum Chordata; order Crocodylia; family Alligatoridae; genus Alligator; species Alligator sinensis. The sequence goes on along the minus strand of NW_005842204.1, from coordinate 1,516,841 downwards.
CAGATGACAACATGCTGCATGGACCAATTTTCATTCAGGAACCAAATAATGTAATTTTTCCACTGGATTCTGAGGAAAGGAAAGTGAAGCTGAACTGTGAAGTGAAAGGAAATCCTAAGCCAACTATCAGGTTCGTTACACTTTTAAATTGTTCTTTATGATGCCCTCTACACAACCCTGGTTCTCCCAGAGTGTGTTCCCCACACAAAACACTGCTGTCAAAAAGTGGGGTGTGCGGTGTGTATTAAACATGAGAGAAATGTATTTGTTCAGTGAAGTGGAACCTCATTTATACACCGGTAAAGGAACTGTGACCCATTATCTGACGTATATAGGATTTAAATCTTTATGGCAGAACACTGGAGATTATTGTGGGACAAATCAAATTCATTTCTGTTTCCTTAGCAATACTATGTATTGTCAGAAGCAAAGATTTGTCACGTCTAAAATATGCAGCAGATTTTTCAAAAGCCCAAGTTAACCAACACAGTTGTGTTGTGGGTAGGGAGACATGAACTGAGCCAGGAATTAAATCTAACCAGTTTGTCATTTTCCAGATAATTCATTGCCTACTTGCATTAGAAAGCATTGTGAAAGCATTGTGCTCTAGAGATTAAAGCAGGGCACAGGGCAGTGTGCTCTTTAATTAGCTGGAGATCGTGTTTTTCAAACGCTCATCGGCGCAGAAGCGGCGTGCAAACGAGGCGGGTCTGATGTCAAGCGATCCCTTTCTGTGCACAGTCATGGTAACTGCACAGAATATTCTGTACACGCAGACCTGAAAATCTGTCCCCTGAACTTTTCGTGCTTCACCATCCTCATCCTGTAAATTGTGATCATGCTGTGCATCGTACTCAGCTTTATGAAGTGCTTTGCATGCTTTGGAGAAAAGATGCTATGCAAATGCAAATACACCATTAGAACGGTGCTGCCGTTATTGCTTTAATCCCTACTCGGCTACTTTAAACCATCTCCCCTTTCCTTCTCATTTTTAGTCTCCGGTGTAAATGCCACCTTGAAATGGATTCAAGTTTGAAGACCGCCCCCTAGTGCAGTTGCTCTCTTTTAATACTTCCGAGTATGTAATGAAACAGACTGGGTTGATTTGCTCATGCAAATGTATTCAGAGTTTTTACCCTGTAGACTCCAGCAGAGGGAACTGATGTGAGGATCTAGCTCCCTTATATGTTCCATCATAGACTGCTACAGATGACAGTTGTTTTAATTGGGGAGAGGCTTCCTTAGAAAAAATCTCAGTGTCCCAGTTTGTCAAAACATCTGCTGAGAGTGAGTTTTCTTAAATTTAAAAACAAACAGCCAGCTAAGACGGAAATGGGAAGGAAGCCACGGTGGAGTTGAAGTGTTTAAAGATTCTGTTTCTGGGACTTCCCCTAGCAAAATGATTAATTCCAAAGAGCGACGACATCAATAACAACAGCCACAACAATGCAAACATTAATCATATCAGCGACTGAAATGCATGTCAAGGATATTGTTCTTTAAGTAAACCGTTAGAACATTTCAATATTGGGCAGGAAACATGCATTTTCATGCTGGGTTTACGTATAAGAAATCAAGTTGTTTTCTGTATCTACTACATGATGCTATTCTAAAATACAGAAATATTCATTAATGTTAGTAGTATTTAACTCCTGGCATTTTTGTGCTATAGGTGGAGGTTAAATGGAACCGATGTTGACATTGGTATGGATTACCGCTACAGTATAGTGGAAGGCAGCTTGTTGATCAATAACCCCAATAAAACCCAAGATACTGGAACATACCAGTGCATAGCAACAAACTCATTTGGAACAACTGTTAGCAGAGAAGCAAAACTTCAGTTTGCTTGTAAGTAGCAATTGCATCACAGAGCAAATTCCTGTAGCATAATGCTGGAAAATATACAAGACTAATGCCTGCCTCCCTCTCTGGTTTTTTTTTTTTGTTTTTTTAACCACATTTGCTAATGTGTTATATGTTATTCGTTGCTGAGCTATTCACACTGCTTGGAAAATATCTTGATTAGAGGATAAATCCTTAAGTCAGAAGCAAAATTTAAAAAGCTGTGGTTCGCTACTATTTAATTGTATGGCTGTGCAGCAGGTGTAGTGCAATGTGTTTATTTGCCTCTCTAGCTATTGAGAGAGAGAGGGGGAAGTGAGACTGTCTCAGTTAGAAACATGTCACGAGGAAAAATTGTAACAACTGAAAAGGAGAAATGTTCAAATATGATTTTTTTCCCCTGGTGGGAAACAAAGATTATAAAGCTTTAAAAATGTCCAAAGAGACATGCCCTTCAGCA
>NW_005842204.1:1513534-1514508 GCF_000455745.1 Alligator sinensis | reverse complement strand
TAATGACAGTTTTTATCACTCCTGTGATATGAGATCCAAGGGGAGGTGTAAGTCTGACATGGTTTTTAAGGTACGGTACTCTGCATGTGTGTGTCAGAGACATATGGTACACAATATTCAAATGAATATATTAGAATTTGTACCATTTGAAAGCTTCTTTATATGTGCTGTGTGTGTATCATGTACAGTGGTATACTTGATGACACTTAAGACCAGCAAAGGCTTGGATATTTTGTTTAAAGGATGCTTCATCATATTTTTTTTAGTGGCTATTCAGTAGACCTGTGCAAATAGAGAAGTATTCAATTCAGATTCGGATTCGGCTGATTCGGAGGACAGTGATTCGATTCGGATCACTGTCCTGAATCCATTCAGCCAAATCAGCTTCAGAAAATTCGGTGATAATTCGGAGAGATTTGTAGATTCGGATCGGCCAGGGAGGAGCAGGCACAGCCAGGGGGCTCCTCTGGCTATGCCTACCTCTCCCCAGAGGCCCCTGATCACCACTGCCAGACCCAGTGAGTGATGGTCTTTTCTTTTCTTTTCTTTTCTTATTTTTAAGTGCCAGGAGGCTGGACTGGGTGGGGGATGGGACCAGGAAGGGCAACTATGGGGGCTTGTCCCACAGCTCTTCCGGCTGTGCCAGGCTCTACCCCAGCGGGGGGAGCCACGGGTCCTCTGTTCTGCTGCCACTTGCCCAGCTGGCACAAGGGGGAGGGGCACGATGCAGGCACAGCTTGCTCCAAGCAGCAGAAGGGCACAGCCCCCCTCTTTCAGCACTGCCATGCCCGTGTCAGCGCTGGCAGCGGGGACTCTGCCCTTCCACCACTTGCCAACTGGTATGGTGGGGCACAGGATGCGGGCATAACAGCACTGGGAGCAGAGGCAATGCCCTGCTGCCACTTGCCCCCTTCTGTCTGGAGTGAGCTGCTCCTGCATCCCACCCCCCTCTGCCCTCGCTGGGGGAGAGGGAC
>NW_005842204.1:1495775-1513384 GCF_000455745.1 Alligator sinensis | reverse complement strand
GAGGCAGCTGTGTCAGCAGCCTGTTCAGTCTATGGCCAAATCTTTTCCAAATCAATTGAGGCTTTGAATTGATTCAGAGCTTTTACTTGGTCTCCTGATTAGATTTGGATTTGGAGATTCAGTTGCCAAATCTCCTCCAAATCAAAGCAGCTACTGAAGCTTTACACAGCCCTACTATCCAGCTCCTGTTACTCTCACCTTCATGAGTGAGAAGAGCTAAATCATTTTTTTGTGGGTTTGAATCTGCATCACTTGAAGTCAGTGAAAATTCTGCCTTTGACTGCGGGGTGCAAGATGGGGTCCCTAAGGAAGAAGATAGTGGATAACAGAATAGCTCGTCATCTTTGGCTAGCTGACTGCATAAGAAAATGTGAACTTCACCTTCCTAAAGAAAGGTGCTGCGGGTCTGTCTATCATTTACGCCTGAAAGCTGAAAGGCCTTGTGCCTAGATCAGAGATCAGAAAGTGTAAAGACCGGGTTGTAAGCAGTCTGGCCTACTGGTTAGGCCACTGGGGGAAGGCAAGAATCATAGGCCAGGTTACCAGATCCAAAGGAAAATACAGGGGCAGAGTTCAAGTCACAGGTCAAATCAAAGTTTGAGAGTCAGAAGCCGGTGCTGAGGTCAGAAGGGGGTGGGGGGTCTGAGCTGAAGTCAGGGCACACCAGGAATCAGAGCTGGAGTTGTGGCTGAAGTCTAGGTATGCCAAGAGTTGAGCCAAAAGCAGATGTTCAGAAAAATTGTTGGCTGGCCTGAAACTTGCTGCCACAGGTCAAACTAAATGGGAAGGCTGCCCTCCTCAGCAGGAGGCCCAAACAGTGGCCAGCTGGATCATTAGCTCGGTAAGGCTGCCACTGAGAGCCCTGGGCAGATGTGGCCAACTAGGCAATTATCCCAGGCTAGGCTGCTTGTTTGGGCTACAAATGGAGGCCTGTCGCTTGCAACCTTCACACCTCCATACACCACCGATCGACTCTGCAACACCCCTGCCCTGTGCTAAGGGCTGCTCTCTCGCTCTCATGTCTCCCTATTGCAGCTGTTGCTTATCTCTGCCACTGAATCAGCTTCCATTGTCAACAGTGATGGGGAGCAGCAAATTTGGTAGCAAGAGTAAGTGGAGCCTGTAGTATCAGGACAAGAGAGCAGTCCTCAATACTGAGCAGGAAAGACTGGGGAAGCTGCCTTCTGGACACTGCAAAGAGGACTGGCAGCATGGCATAGAGGAATACATGGTGCAGGGCAACAAAGGTGCCTTTGCTTCTGTGTCCTCCCCACCATAGGCCAGGTCCTCTTTGCAGGCTAGATCTGCCCGGCAGCCTATAAGGTGCCAATCCCTGGCCTAGAAAGTTATAGGCTGTAACCTAAGAAAACTGCAGTAGGTCTTTCATAACATCATTGCATTTCTTTTGTGTGTATGCTGGGGGAGGTTGTCAGGTTTAAATATCAAATCTCTTAAACATAAAGTTGCATGTTAAAGCTGAACTGGAACTTTAATGTAAGGATCTATAATGTAATGGACTAACTAATGTGAAGAATTAAGGTGCTTCAACTCCAAAGGTAAAAGGGATAAGATGCCAAATGTATGTTGGGTTCACTGCATACAGAAAAGTGGTTTGTAATGAGAAATTTAACTGAGCAAAAGCAAACTATTCCCAGTGCAGTCTACAATATATTATCAGTTTGCTTATGACCCACTTGTGTTTTTCAATGACGGACGATGCACTTTCACTGTAGATGGGTAATGAACAGTTTCCTCAAGACCAATCTAATAGCCCCAGTTTTCAGTATGTCAAGGTGATTGCTTCATAAATATTGTTTTGATCCTGCTTCTCTGGGAACCTTGCGTTTCAGAGCAGCTCCAATCTTACAAATCGTGGACTTTCACTATCTATCAGGCTAAGCTTTTGAAGCATAATCATTCATAGCTAAGCACCTCAAAACTGCTGGTGCTATAATCCAGTTTATGAAAGTCAGCCAGAATGGGGCTTGATCCTAGCTTCTGGCTACCTAGAGGGTAAGACCAACTCCAAGTTGTTTAAAAGTTTTTTGATATAAAACTAGGTTTGTTCAATGTGCTTGAATAAACTCTGGAGCTTATTGCTCCTGAGTTAAGTCAAGCTGGGTGCATGTCTGCACCTGTGCCCTGAATTGCAGCATGTTGAGCTGGGGTGAAGCAGCCCTGGCAGAGGGCCTCGGGGTCACCTTGCAAGCCAAGGCTGCTCCCCCCTGCTCAATGTGTTGTGAAGGGGCTGGCCGGGGCACAAAGATGCTCCAGTGAAGGGCTAGCTGGCAGGCAGCCCCTGCATTGAAGCACTCTCGTGCCCCAGCCAGCTGGGGAAACATCTACACATGCACCACTGCAGAGTTTTTTTTTTTCCAAGTACTTTCCTGCTGCAGAGTAAATTACTTCACTTCAACATAATAGGGGTGCATGTGTAGACCATGCAGCTAATTAGTCTACTCCACAGTAAACATCGCATGTAGATGTGCCCACTATTTAATGGGAGCAGATTGCACAGCTGCGCTCATTAAGCTGTTATGCATTGACAAACTAATAGTACCTGATCGCAAAGATGATTCGGTGTTTAAAAAATAACGAACAAACTTCAAACTATGAGCTCTGTTTTCAAACACACAGCCTTAAAATGTTTATTACATTTATAATTGATGCATCTATCTTAATGAATGATAAATAAGAGCAAGGGTTAGAATCTGGATAGATGACTGAATATAAGATTGGCTTGAATGATTCTTAATTAAGAAGATTGTTTTTAATAAGCAAAGTTTGTTTCTTAGCAGTTAAGATGGTGATAAATGAGCGTTTGAATAAATAAATTCTTCAAATTTAGATCAATTAAAATTTAATATTTGGACATGGGGGGAGTAAGCATTTATCAGGTCAGGCTTCGTTCTTCTGGAAAACAGTAGATCAGAGCTGTTTTTAATCAGAGGGATTGGAAGCAGGACTAGCAAATTCTGATGGCCAGTGCAGTTAAGTTTATTACACGAGCTTTCCTCTAAGAACCAATAAGAGTGGGCACCTGTGTTAATAATGCATGTTTTCAACCTTGAGATTCCAAGAAATGTGGGTGTAATTATGCTATTCAATATACTGAAATCAAGCAGAAGAGGCACTTGTTGCAGAAACTAGGAGTCCTAGGTGATTCAAAACAAACAACCACTTACCCCTAGGTTTCTTGTCCTGACATTATCATTTTTGAATTGCTCCCTGTAGATTTTCTATGGAATAATCTAAAACTCTTTCCTAGTGAGACACCATTCAAGCAGTTTGAAGAGTCCTAGCTAAATCCGTTTGCCCTCAATCCCTCTCCCTGGATTTTTTTCTTTTTACCAGGGTCATTTACCCTGAATTTAACCCCTTTGTCTGGCACTCAGAAACTTGTTATTATTGCAGTTGCAATCCCTGACCTACCTGCAGCTCCAGCAATTCAGCCGCGGTCACAATTCAACTGTGGTCTCAAGCATTGTTACCATTACATATTATGACTTCTTTAGCTGTGGAAGGCCATTTTGTTATCGAGTCCAAGACTCACTTGTTTTACCAATCAGCACCTTCCCCTGGTTTTTCCCTTTGATCTCAGCAGTCCGTTATTCTTCTGGCTGATCTCTATTTTGTATATCTTTTTGTGTGTCTTTTTTTTGTCTAAGCTATTGCCAGTCCTTTGGAGACCAACACCTGCTTCTTTTTTTGCTCAAGGGTTATGTTCTGAAGCCAGGGACATCATTAAAATATGTTCATTCTTTTTTTTTTTTTTTTTTCAAGGGCTAAATTATTTTTCTCTGGCTTTTTTCACTGCAGATTAAACTCTGAAGTAGCTATTCAACCTCCTGTGGAGGTCAGAGAGGGTCAGCAATTTATCCCTGAAATATGTATTTAGGTTACAAACTAATTATGATGAAAGCGCTAATATATGCCCCCAAATACTTGCTTTGTTATACATCATTAACATTTCAAATTTGTTCCTTTTTTCTTGACATGCTAGTTGTCTCTGAAATTGAACACATTTTCAAAAAGTAAGGAATCTGCTGCGCCGCGGTAATGGAATATGGATTAATGATACTTTAAACCCTGTGCTTGTAGCAATACAGATTCACAGGGAAAAAAAGGTCTTAAACTCTTAATACAAGGCCCAATAATAGCTTTTCAAAATGATGTACGAAAACACAGTTGAACTAAATTAAATTGTGTGTTTTCTCTTTGGGGGAGGAGGGCAAGCTTGATCATTTTATTTGCTCTACACTAGCTTATGTTCAGAAATAAAGGGTATGAAATCAATAGGGAGATATGCCTGGGTAATAAGTGCAGCCCACATGCTGAAATATTACATTTATTCACCCATTCAGAGATATCATTCAAACTTCTGACTCTCGCTCTGATCCTGCTTCCATGGAAGTCAATGATAACATTTCTATTAATTCTAGTGGCACAGGGTCAGATCCTACCTCTATCAGAAAGCAGCCAAACCTGCAAAATGTTAAGCATGTTCATCTCAGACGGTCTTCAGTGCAGCTTGAAGGAACTTAGTATTTCACTGGATCGTGTCAAATTATCTTAATCCTACAATGGGATTTTGATCCTATTGAGTGTGATTACCTCCCATTGAAGTCATCAGAACAGAGTCATCCTTCAGAGCTGCTTTCATTGGGAACTGGAGCAAACCCATAAAGAACTAAGGCATGTTTTAGGAGTGATCTGTTTAAGTTATAAACAGGGATGGGAAACTCTGTTCAGACTATTCATGGATCTTTGGGATCAGCCTATGGGTGATTGGATACATGGGTTCCCAAAACTGGAACCTGCATGTTGAGTGGCATGGGTTGTGCACCTGAATCTTCATTTAAACAAAGACTCCATTGAGGAACATGCACAAAGACTCCATTGAGGAATATGCCAGGTACAAGGATGTTCAGTTTGGCTGCAATATACAGGGTATTCTACCCACAGGATTCTCCCATGTAAGGCATTCTGTCCCATGCCCGTCGCTCTACCCACCAAAGAGTTTCCACTCAGATAAACACTGCACATTGACTTTGGCATGGAGAAGGAATACAAAACCATGTGCCATTACTACGGGAGCAAAAGCTATGCTAGGGCACAGGTAACATTAAATGCTAACAGCCAAATCTTGCACAACACGGGTGTGGTGGGTTGAGCATATTTGAGTGAAAGTTATATGTGATGAACAGTGCAGAGTGATGCTTTATTAAGTGATGCTGCTTTTTTGCCAAATGATTCACATGTGGTCAAGAGTAGTTGGTAACAGAGAATTGTGTAACTTAAGTTCCTCCATTTGTGCTAAAGGTTGCATTGACACCCATGTCTCAGACATGCTTGTTCCTTAGCCACATGTCAGCTTTTGGCTGACATGAGGATGCACATGGGCTTAAGATGTATTTCCAGTTGCCTGGGGGGGGGATTTTGCAAGTGTTGAACTTTATTGCTGGTACCCCATGGCCCCTGTGTACTAGCCCCACAGAACACAAGCTTTGTGTTCTGTGTTTTGTATAACCCAGGGCTCTGCAAGCTCAAGGTCTCTGCATTTTAAGTTGAAGTAAGACTCAATTCCTTTGCATATGCAGTCCCATATTATCAAGAGCACAGGACACAAACAGACTGGGGAGGTCTGAGCCCTTACATGCTGTTTTCAGCATGAAATGAAGTACTTGACTTTGCACCCTTCCCTCAGGGGACAGCATGGCACCTGTGTACCGCAGACCAGAGCATAGGTCCGATGCTAATTAGGGAGACAGTTGCCAGAGGATGGTGGTATCTTCCCGCGCTCTCCACATTGTAGGAAAATGCTTGGTCACATCTGCAAAGTATTATAAATGCAGAAGGAGAAAAAAAAAAAGTGGTGGGGATGCTTATTTCATAAGCAAGTGATATTGCTTCTGGGGAAGGATTCTTGCTTTATTATTATTATACCAAATGATTGACATGGGTTTAATCATGCTATGTGATGGATGCTGGTGCAGCAGAGTGACAGTTGCTCTTTCTAATATTATTGAGCTGGCATATTTTGTATGATTAAAAAAGAAAGAAAAGCCATGACTCTGTTCTATATTTAAGCTGATCAGAGCTGGGCTCGGATGAGAAGATAAACCTGCTGTGGGTTTTTGACCTGCTGGGGTAGTGGGACTTTCCAGTAGCACATGCTGTTGTGCTGTTAAGTCCTGAGCCCTTCCAGCTGAAACAGTATTATATGGTGAGAAACCCTCCAGATAGTTGTCACTCATCCTGGTGCAAATTTGAAACAATAACCCTGAGTTGTGTGCGCGCTATCACAGGCCATAGCACACTTTGTCCAGTCTCTTTGGATTCAGACTTCACTAACCAAAGAGTGATGATGAAACGATGGGCCTCCCTCACTATAGAGGCCTCAATTCCCACCCCCGGACCCCTCACACCAGACTTACCTATGGGAACTGCTCTCCAGACTGCTGGGCAGCTGTGTGCTTGTACATGCACATGGTGCCCCCTGCCTGACTGCCCTCATCTGCCAGCCTGCAAGGGGAAACCCACCATTTCCTACATTTCTCTCCTTTAAAGGAGAAAATGTGGGTTTTTCTCCTTAAAATGAGAAAATCCATGTCTGACTGCATTTTACCATGGTGAACAGAAAACCTGGATCTCTGGTTATAAGCCTGTAAGGCTTATTTTGGTTATTAGCCTTTGTTAAATGTCTTTTTAAAAAGTAAATCTTTTATTTTTAAAATCCATTTGACCCAACAGGATAAGGCTGAAGACTCCTTTCTACATATAAACATGAATAGTTATATACAGTATAATCTTACATTTTTAGCTGATAGTTGGTATATACAGTCAATAAGTACCTATTCTCTAAGTCTACATTAAACTTAATAATTAGGGCTGTGTGAAGCTTCGGGTGGTGATTCAATTCGGAGGAGATTCGGCCAGATTCGGTGGCCATATCTCCAACTCCAAATTGAATCGGGGGGACCAATAAAAAGGTCCAAATCAATTCAAAGCTCTCTGAATTTTCGGAAAAGATTTGGCAAGCTTCGATGATTCAGGCAGTCCCTGCTGGCTACAGCAGGGAACTGGAGCAAGACTTGGAGCTGGAAAGTAGAGGGGAGGGGGGAGGAGGCCATGGGGGGGAACCCTGCCAGGTCCCATGCCCATACCCTACATGCTTCCCCTGCCTGCCCCAGCTCCCTGTACTTTAAAAAAAAAAAAAAAAAGCCCCACTCACTGGGTGCTGCTGGGTGGGGGGTGATCCCCACTGCCCCCCACTAGCCCATGCTGCACAGGGGGCTCTGTCACAGGGTCCCTGATGCTGTTCCCACTCCCCCAGACCCCCCCCATGGCTGCCCTGCCCACCCCAGTTCTGGCCCTTTAGGAAAAGAAAAAACAAGAAAAACCCAGGACTCACTCCTGCAGTGGCCTCAGGGCCTCGGGGGAGCTCATGCACAGCCCCCCAACATGGCACAGGGCTGCGAGGATCCCCCCCCCCCCCGGCAGGAACTGGTGGGTCTGGGGGGTTTTCTTGGTTCTTTTTCTGTAAAGGGCCAGACCTGCAGCAGATGGGGCGGGGGGGAAGGGGGGCTGGGACAGCAGCAGGGGTCAGGAGGCTTGTGCAGAGCCCCACCCCCATGCAGAATGGGGCAGTGCGGGGCAGTCATTGCCGGGCTGGGAGAGCAGGCAGGGGATGGGCCCGGGTGATTCGTGGATTCAGAGATTCAGCAGCAGCTGAATCTCCAAATCAGATTCGACTGAATCGATTTGGGACAGTGATTCGAATCATCGAATCACTGCCCCCCAAATCATCCGAATCCAAAGCAAATACTAGCCATTTCACACAGGCCTATTAATAATGTATTGATTTCACCAAAGCCTCTATCATGACCTTACCTCGGGCTGTAATGGGAACAGTTCATTTTTTTTTTTTTTTTTTGATGTTCCAGGAACATCCCAGGAAAGAAATTTTGATTTGCTCCCATTTGTGTTCATCTCCTCAGAGGAGTTAGTAAACCGAGGCTTCCCATTAAACAGTGTTCATCTCAATACTGGCAGCCGGCATAGGGATGAGAGCAGTGCTGCTACACCATTATGATAACCAGGCCAACTTTGTCTCCAAATTTTTCAACAGGATTCACAACTAAACATGGAAATGTGCAAAGGCAGGAAATCCACACGTTTGGATTTATTACAAAATGACCATCCAGTGGCATTTACAAATGAATTCATTTATTGTACATAGAGATATTTGTTACATGATGTTGATTTTTTTTTTTTTTTTTTTAACTAAATATCTGCAGGGGCAAAATCAACTGAAAATTGCTGTACTTATTAATCATGCTCTTGTCTTGCCTCCTTTTGTTACAAGAAGCACCTTAGATTGATGTCAATGAAAGATGAGATTTCATCAAAGTGCCTGTCTTCCTTAATCCAAACTTCATTTTGTTTTTTGCACAGAGCTGTATTGACGCACGGTGTGAACAGTTCATGTCACTGTTTCTGCTTCACAGTCCTTTATGCCCTGGTTCTATATTGGACATCCTCTGAATCTATGTAGAGTCCTTCTAAAATAGGCCCAACTCTGCATTGCTCAGGAATTAGTACCCGCTAGATCTGGGTTTGTTTTGTTTTGTTTTGTTTTTACTTTATCAGTTTCCCTTTTCTTTCAACTAGTCTCTTTGACCATGTACAGACATGACACTTTTACTGGTATAAGTGATCAGAAATTAGTCTATAGCCATAGCAGAACAAGTCTGGCACACACAACCGAGCTTTACTCATAACAGAATAGAAGTTCTGTTATGAACGTAGGCTGGTTTAAAAGTGGCAGAACCCGTTCTAAGATAGGCAGCTTATATGCACCCCCCCAACCACCTCCTCCAGAAGGGCAAATATGTGTTCTGTTCGCTACTGATCTAAACTGTGCTGCTTCCAGAAAACCTCATTATTTAGATCTATTCCGCTTTAGGCATTTTGAATGTCTGTACCTAGCCTTTCAGAGCAAACGAAGAGGGAGGGAAAAAAATCCACATTTAAAAAGGAAAGTAGGGCGAAGGTGGTTTTAGCAATACAAATTCTAAGTGGTTCAGAGAGGTGGACTAGATTTTGTGTTGATTCTGTGTTAAGCTGACTGGATTTATGTCCCTTTCAATATGAGGGCATAATTCTGCTGGGAATTGAAGCAAATGTTTTTTTGTCCATCTCTAAGCATTGGCTCATTTCCCTGCTCAGAGCTAGCAGCAGACTCGGGGAATATTAAACACACATCATGCTTTATACTTGCTTCTACTTCAGATTCTGTCTGGCCTTTTCCCTGAGGTGTGCAGCACAGGGAGGCCTCAGAGGCTGCCTCGCTCTCAGTTCAGAGAAAGGGCAGAAGGTTTTCGGTTCCTGTCTGCTGGAACAGGTGAGGCAGCTCACCGCCTATCTCCCTCAAGGCGCACAGCACCTGATGCAGGACAGAAAGGAGGTCAGCATCATGTCCTAGCCCTTATATCAGCAATTGGAGGATAATAAGCAATGCCAGGGGTTGACAGGCTGGATCTGGTGCACAGAAGCTTTGGACATGAGACTTGGGTGGCATTGGGAGGCAAGGGGCACCCCATGCCACTGGGAAGGGGTGGTGATAGCAGGGTCCTGATGCTTGCCTTCCTGCCTACCTTTGGCCATGGGTGGCTTGGTCTGGCCTGCATCTGGAAAAGATTGTATACCCCGAGCTATGCCCCACAGTGGGAAGGGGTAGCAGGTTCACCAGCTCTGCACACTTGGAAGCTGTTCCTTGAAGCAAAATATTTGGTGTCTGTGGTGTCATGGCTCCACTGTGTAGGAAAGTGCCTGCAAAGAGCCTAAATTGACTCCTATTGAAGCCTATGGAGAATTATTACTCTGTCATGGGGCTCAATCTCAGCTCTCACTGACGTCAGTAGAAGTTTTGCTAATAACTTCAGACCTCTAATGAATCCTTTTTATATTAAAGCTTTAGCTTAACTTCAATGTGCAGCAGAAGGACTTAAGATAATTACTGTTTCAGTGAGAAATCAGGTACCACATTTTAGATGTGAGGCAAATTTCCAGTCGAAACATGTTATTTTGTTGTGCCCTACATTTTTCACACAAACTCTAGATGTATGCTTAAGGGAGGGGATGGAGAACTGTCATACCAAGTGAAGGCTTTGAGGAGTGACCCGTGTCTATTTAGCTTTGTGGGATATAGTATGATCATATTGTGGAATACAGGATGATCTTTGTTTGATTCTGTAAAAGGTGGTAGCTGCAGCAGGAGGCTACACGAAGCCATCCTTACCCAAGGACTCGGTTAAACATCTCTGCAGCACAGAGGGAGATTCTATGATCTTGCTCTCGGTAAAGTTAATAGCACAGTTTCCATTGCTATCAGTGGGACTAGGTTTGGCCCTTTAGCATCTACCCAGGAAGGATGTAATTTTGCTCCCATTAAAAAACAAAGGCAAAACTCCCATTGACTTCAGTGGAAGCAAAATTTGGCTTTTGAAGAGCAAGGGTAGAAATGACAGCAGTATAGCATAGAAATACCTATATTAGCTTTAAGCTATAGCGAGCTTCGACTCCAGTAGCAGTCTAGCTGTGGCAGCACAGATCTCAGCACAGGCTAATGTTACCCTGCCAAGACATTTTCTATGAGTGAAATGCAGATATACCCTTAGCCTCAGAAATTTGCCTACTAGCTGCAGCCAACAAATATAACAAGATTTGCAGATTGTATAGGGCTGTTCTGTGCATAAGTTCTCCAGGTTGCCTTCATTCATTATTCATGTATCATCACACCAGTACCTTGTAGATGAGGAGGTGGGAGGGGAGGGAAGCAAAGCTCATGATAGTACAGATGGTACAGGTGAAATGTGCTCAGCAAAGGAGTTGTAAAGAGCAAGTGCAGTGTCATGTGAGAATGAATTGCCTTTGGAAAACCTGGTGTGTGGGGACTAGCAGGAGTCCAAAACTAACACTTCGTTAATAGCACAATGCCAGGAGAGTCCTGCATTGCCAGCAGTGCCTGGCAACAGGGAACAAACACAGTCACAAATGTGCTCGATGCAGACATCCAGGTAAAGTGAAGTTTTCTTTTGCTGCTGAGTAGGCTTTAAAAGCAAAGGAGGACCAAGCACATTTAGAAAAAGGCTTATATAACAAAGAAGAAATATCACATTTTAGCCCCTACAATCTCTCCTATCTCATAGTGTGGGAAAGGATAGAAATAGTAAGAGGGAATGAAAAATTGCAGCGGGAGACATGGAGTAGGACTGGCCTATCATGCTGATATATTCTTCCTGAGCTGCCAGCTGTAGTGCTGAGTGTCCTCTGCATGCCTGGGGTCTCTAGTGGATTGGAAGGAAGGATATGGCTGGCAGACAGAGCCACAGTAATGGATTTAGTGCCAGCATTGCAAACTCTGGACTCTTCAGGGTCTCAGCACTCAAATGTCTGGACATGTGGCTCATCCTCATGCAGACATTCAGTTGCTCCTAGGAGATTTGCTGCCCTCCCAGGAGAAACCCTGTGTATACAGATGTTCAGGCTTTTTCTTCCAAAGTTAAAATGGCTGCTCCAGGGGGAAAGTAATCTGGAAACAACCAGGGTTAGATCACTCCCAGGAGAGTTTCCTAGGAGTGTACATCCTATCTAACAGGATGTGCAGAAGTTCACTCTCCCAGAAGAAACTCTTCTGGGAGAGTGAACTTCTGGACATGCTGTTAGATAGCACAGGCAGAGTAGAAGGAGAAATGTCCTGATAGCAACTAGGAGTGACTGAACTACAGCCCATGAGCTATGCACAGCTCATGGGCACTATCAATGCTATTCCTGGAGAAAGCCAAGGAGTTAAATAAAAGTGTTCTTTTTCTTCCTCTCTGTTGGTATGTTATTTTCTATTTTGGATTGTTTTTCTTGCTTATTATTTGTAGCTAAACATCATTTAACCACAAATTATTGTCTGAGATGGCATGCTGAGTGCAGATTGCTAGCTCAGGGCCATCTTGTAACTCTTCTGCCTGGAGGGCCTGTCAAGATTTTGGTTTGTGCCTAGAAGGGTTAGACCACTCCTGCATCACACTGTGGGACAGTCTGGCAGACAGAAGTGATAGAGTCTTCTTTGCTGCGGACATTTAAAAGAAAGTGGGACAGAGTAGTGCAGTAAGAAGCAGTTTTGTATTGGTGTCTGGGTAAGGGACTAGATGATTGAATGGGTCTTTTCCATCTTTTACTTCTGTCCTATGAGCTGAGTAGCTTGATTTCCAAGAAAAAAGCAGATTTCCTGACGCAGGTTAATTCTGCTGTCTAGTCCCTGGCTTCTTGCCCTCCAAACTGAGAAGCTGAGGAACAGAGCTAATGGCGCACAGCTAGAAACCAGATGTTTTGTCAAGGGAAGGATACTTCCAGGATAGTATACAGAGGAGTAGAGACCTGAGGTCCAGACCGAGAGTCTCCAGAGATCTTTGAGCTCCACATGGTTAACAAAGGATAGTATCCATTCTGGGGAGTTTTTAATTATAGAATTTAAATTACATGCAAATGGAATTCACTTGGGGTCTCTCAACCGAGCCTCTGTCAGTTAACTGAGAAATTCCCCTTGAACCATGAGGTCTGATATCCTGTATACATTTTTATCCTGTCCATCGTCACCAGGGCTGGTCTCTCTGAAGTTGATTCTGAACTCATTTACTGATGTGAATTGGCAGAGGTAAATGCATTCAGAATCAGACCTATTATTCCTATGAAGGTTTAATGCTTTAAATAAACCCCGATTTTAAATAAAATTAGATAGTTTCATAGTTGGTAGGGTCGGAAGGGACCTGAGCAGATCATCAAGTCCGACCCCTTGCCATGGCAGGAAAGAGTACTGGGTTCAAACGACCCCAGCAAGGTGTTCATCCAGCCTCCTCTTAAAGACCCCCAGGGTAGGAGCCAGCACCACTTCTCTTGGAAGTTGGTTCCAGATCCTAGCCACCCTGACTGTGAAGTAGATGCCTCAATATACAGTGGAAGGAAACTCCACATGCTTTCTACAGTTTTAAATATTTTAAGTTCAATAAATATTAAATATTTTAATTTTCTAGTATTATGAAACAGGGTAAATAGGACTGCTACTTCCCTCTTCTCTCTCTCCCACTGATCTTTTATTCACTGCCGTAAAATGGCATTAACTCAAAGTTAAGATTGCCCAGTGGTAGTTTGTGCCCTTTCAGAACATGAAGTTCAGCAAAATTCACATTTCAGAAAACTTAGAAATGAAGAGTTAATATGGGTTCCGACTGCCCTAAATCTTCAGGTTGACATGGGCTGGTTTATCTCAAGTCCCATGTCTAGTATGCACCCTCTTGAAGTACCCAAGTCACATCATATCTAGCCTTTTGGCCTCTTCATACGAACAATTTAGTCAGGTTAGTGACTGTTCAGCTCACACCTGTTGATGGTGAAGTTGCACATTATACATGGACCAGCTAAGGACAATTAAAACATGAGCACCTGTACATTAAAGCTCATTAATCTATGCCTAATGCCCTATAAGAATCTCAAAGTTGTGCCACTCAGGCAAGGGTTAATGCTGGTTCATGGTACCTAGCTAATGTTAAGGTAACTTCAGTCTCCTTCATGGAGATAAAATAAGCAATTTGCTGTCCTCCAGCATCCCAGGACACGCCACACAAAATCCCCCACCTAGAGCTGGGTTAGAGAGCAGATGTCCTGACTCCTAGCCATGTTCCTTCTCACCATCCATCTAGTGACAACTCAAAGCTGTGCGGGCAAGAAAAAGGTCTTGCCTGCTCACTCTTTATATGCGACAGCTCCCAGCTCATTCTACCTGTAATACCGCTTAACATTGCACAGATATAGTATGGTCTAAATGTAATCTGTAACTTCACCTTGATGAGAGAGCCCAGCTCTGGGTTGAGCACTGTTTCTAATTTTGCTTCCCCAAAAAGTAATAGATTGTGTTACGACATAATACCATGTGTCTTCATTGTCAAGCCAGTGTGACCACATCACACTAGGTATCATCAGACCTGTGATTTGATCACCGGGTCTGTGGAAGAAAAGGAAAAAGGTTGATAGAAAAGGAAGGTTGTCTTTTGTTCAAGGATTGTATCTCAGAACCAACTCTTCTCAAATGTCCCCAAATTTGGATTAATACCTCTTCCCTGCCCCCTAAGAGACACACCAAATAACAGGTAAGAAGACCAATTTTAGAGTTTTACACAACAAACAGTTCTTAACTTTAACTATAGCAGGGCTGTGCCACTGGAATAAACTGCTCACATTACTCCTCTTGTTATTTTCCCTCATTAAAATAATTCTGAATTTAAAACTTTTTGATAAATCAATTGCACGATTGAAAAAAATAATATAGAACTCTACAGGTTTGACATCCTCTTCCTTTTCCCTCCATGCTTATTTTCTCTTCAATAGGATTATCTTTTTTATCCGAATTGACCAGAACTTTATGAGATTTCTCATTTAAATATTAATTTTGTTTGTTTTTATTAATATGAAGGCTAATTATACAGCTAGGGACGAACGGCTTTGTTCAAGGAGGCAAGGGAAAGCAAGAATTCTGCTTTGAAGACTTGGAAGAAAACAATTATTTTTGTTTAGAGACGGGAACACAAAGAGGTATTATGCCAAATTGTCATAAAATCGGTGTTGCAGAGCTATGTATCCAGGAAGCCCTGGAGGTTTAGTTCTAACATGGACTCTGTCTTGAGCAAATCACTTAACCTCCCTGCCTCAGTTTTCCTTAGTGAAAAAGCAGAAGAAAACTACCTCACAATGACTTGCTGTAGCGATTAATTAACTAGTGTCTATAAATCTTAATGAAGATGAAGAAAATACTCAGCATTCATAGGCAGTCTCCTATCTTTTGCAATACCAGGCTAGCCATTTTGTCTCCTTTAAATCTCTTGTTTACCCAATGAACAAAATTATGCTTTCATTAATAATGCAACCTTTGTTTTTAAATGAATCTTACTCAATTATTTCAATTTTCAGATCAGTTTGCTCTGCTTATCCTGAGTAATGCTAAGCCCCAGCATCTTGTCTTTATTGTTCACTCATCATATGCTTCAGCACCGCAGGCACATAATGGTTCTTTCACAAGCACATACAGTGGTTTGTTTGCAGTCTTAATATTGTGATTTAGCATGTGATGTGATTGCCTTTGCTCAGGAAGCCTGCCCCTAAAAATGTAATAGGTCTGGATACTTTATCTATTACCCTGTATTTATTATACTGAAACCTCCCCCTTTTTGACAGAACAATGGAAGCACTTCATCTGGGCCAGGTGCATAGCTGCTGGGTTTACACTGGTAAAGTCCATCTCTGCAATGTCTCCTTTCGTGCCGCTGTAGAAGGTGAAACTTGTTGGTGAGGCAGAGTAGTGAAGGGGCAGGGCTAGAACCAGCACTGATTTACTACTTAGATGCAGGGAAGGTCTGTAGAGCCAGTGAAGTTATATTACATGATTACAGATGCTCTATTAATGGGTCTGGAGAGCCTTGAAAGGATGACTCTGTCCCTACCCCCACAAAGCCCATAGAATTCAACTCCAGTAACTCAGGCTGTTCCTCTGGGACACCATTTACCTGTTGGCACTTATCTTTGCAGTGAACTGCATTTGAAGAGAGGTTAATCAGCATGGCATCACCTGTGCTAAATTACTTCTGGTAACTCTCTCACAAGAGACTTTTTATATTGGATTGAACAAGCTGGGTTAGTATCAGGATGGAGTAATTCTCTAAAAAGTATCTTCCATCTTTAATATCTCTGGATGCTACATTTCTGTTAGAACTCCTGAAAGCAATGTTAACATATCTCGGCTATATTATAAAATCAGATAGAGATTTAATGCTGCTGCTGATGCTTGAGTTTGCCATCTTATTTTTCACTTCTTCACTCTCAGTGCTGATTTTGACATTTTAAGGTATATTTTTAGCTAAGTAACCTCCCTTTTTCGCAATTAATATCAGCCATTAAACTGTGAGTGCCAGCATAAGTACTTGAACTTCTGAATGCACCTTTAAGACATTTTCTGAAAGTCTCTCTATCGCAGTTTACTAGGATTTGTGTGCAGGTGGATTAGAAGGGAATTTTTTGCAAGCCGTATTTTGGAATGATTTTGGCTAAGTACAGCTGTTCAAAAAGCTTGAGATGAAATCGAGCTAAGTTACGTGGTAAGTGGCGTAGGTTACTTTGGTAGTGAGCAGAACATGTGTTCGTCCTTTGGTGCTGCCTGCACTGGCCAAGGCCAGCAGGTTGGCAGCTTGCACTGGCCAAGGTCAGCAGGTTGGAGGCACTGCTGCACACCTCCCAGCGGATCCCATGGGTGCCCCAGGCTGCTGGAGACTGCTGAGTTCCTAGGCCACTCCTGATTGGCTGGCGAGCATGCCGCCCCCACCTCAGCCCACATCTGTCTGCCACAGGCATCGCACCCACCCAAGGAACCCCCATGCCCCACCCCATGAGCAGGCGTAGACCCATGCAGCCTGACTAGGCTGCAGGGCACAAGCAAGCATGCTTCCCTCCACCTCTTGCAGCTGACAGGTGCAACAGCAGAGGGAGGCGTGCTCACCCGTGCCCTGCAGCCTGGTCAGGCTGCATAGGCTACACCCACTTGCAGGGGGTCTCCTGGGCCTCCTTGCCCCCCCCTCCAATGCCTGCCAGTGGCTGACAGATGGTCAGAGGCAGGAGGCAGGGCTGGGGACAGGGGTTGTGCTGGTTTGGTTCTGTGACCATCTGTGGAAGACAGGACCCACTGGGTGCTCGGATGGAGAAGCTGAGTGCTAGCACACATTACCTGTTGTGGGGAGGGTTGCGGGGGCTGCAAAGGAACCTGGGATGCCAGCGGACAGCAACCTAACTTTACTTGATGGTACAGAAGTTTGATGCACCTCTCTGCCCTAAATCAAGTAAGTTGGAGTGCACATTGATCCAAATCTATCTTAGACCACGTTTCACCATTTTTAAGCCAGTTTGTGCGCGCCAAGCTTCTGTTATGGGTATGGACTGGTTTCCAATCACTTATACCGGTGTAAGTGTACTGTTTGTACCTTTGTATTGAGACGGAGGGTTATCAATCTTTTTTTTTTTTTTTATTGAAACTGCTGAGCTGGAAAGTCCTGGGACAATTTAATCCTTTCTGTGGGCATTTCTCCCTACTCTCCAATGTGTACTAGTGTAATGGGGTGGTCTGTCCCATATAGGACCCAACCCAGTCAGACTAATTTAGGGACAGGTTCTTTCTTAAAACAGTTTTATGGGCCTGAGTGAGTGGAGAGCTACAAGGGGCCTCTGCAGAAGACTCCAGAACAGAAGGAAAGACTGGGTTTCTATGTGGAGCTTGCTTTGAGCCTTTTTTATTGAGTGTGAAGATTAAGCTATTTTATGGAGGAAGAGACTAAAAATACTCTATAGGTTATATGAGCCTGTCCTCAGCTGAGATAACAACCCAATAGCCTTACAGGTGCCTTTAAAAAATTCCCATCTAATTCATTAGAATCAATGATTAGAAAGTTGAATTTGTTTTAACCACAAGGGCATTTTCTAAGGGCAAGGAAAGAAACTTTGTTTTTGAGAACTCTTTC
>NW_005842204.1:1467746-1495744 GCF_000455745.1 Alligator sinensis | reverse complement strand
TCTTTCCCTCACACACCCTCCCCCCCAGTTTATTAATATAATTTGTTTTATCCGAGTGTTTCTTTGAAAATAACTGCTGTGTATAAATTAACTGATAGTATTCATCCCAATGCAATGCAAATGGCAGCAGAAAACACAATAATAATGCCTTTGTAATTAGAATACTTTGGGGTTTTGACCTACCAGTCCCAAAATAATTTCACTAGGATAGCAGAAAAGGCAAATTACTCCCAACATTATACAGTAAAGGATTTTTGCTATATTCCCAATGCAGTAATGATTCCTGTTATATCTGGTATAGAGCAAATCCCATAATTTTTGCTATTAGTTGCTAAGAAACAAATTATAATTGCTGCTCAAATTCTTTACTATTGTACCCTTTTATTGCCCTGAAGTGTATTCATTTTCTTTGTGAAGATTAAATGATCAATGGAATAATTCTTTCAAGAACAATTAATAACGAAAACATTTGCAGAAGCCACCAATACTTCTGCATTTTTGTGACTAAGTAAACAAACACAACAACAGAAACCTGCTGATTAATTGATATTACTGTATTAAATTGAATGAAGCATTTGGCACACCTGAAATCAATCATTTCCAAGATGGTGACTAATTTCTGGCTGTTGAGAAAAGATGGTGCCTTTAATCATCAGTAATTTCAATTATCAAACCCCTTGGAAATAATTATACTAGATAAAAAGAAATCAAATCAAATTGGGAGATTTGAGATGTTGTGAAGCAATGGCTCTTTCCTCAGCCCAGAAAGACTCAGCAAATGATTGCCTGTGTTCATCACAGTCTGGACTTTCATTTTGCCAGGTCTGCTTGCTGGTGAGGGGCAGATATTCAGCTCTCCAGCTTCCTCCTTCCTTTGTTCAGCTGCTTTTTTTTCAGCTTCCACCTGTTTTACTCAGACAGGATCCCACATCCAACATATTTCTTTCTCCAGTATTTTATGCGCCTCCGACTGCCTCAACTCCATATCCGAGAAGTCTTTCCCAAGTTAAGTTTTGCTGGCAGCCACAGCTAGGAAATACCATCTTTCTGAGAGCCACCTCCTGCTAATGGTTCCCTGCACCTCAAGGACTGCTTCCCCTGGTATTCCTGTGGCTACCGAGGTCCTTCTTGCTACAGTTGGTTTTTCCTGCTAGTAATCTAAATGTGACCTGTTTTTTGAGGAGAAAACATTCCTCTATGCCCTTGTTTTTCCTTCTTGAATTAAGACAGGCCCCCATGAAACACAATGGCTATACATATGCTGGTTCACGTTCTAATTAGAATGCATCAGAGCAGACTCAATTAATCAGGTCGGCTCTGCATTCTAATTAGAACACTCCAACGTAGCCTCATTGTCATGTGTATTAAGCTCCAGCGCATTAAAAAATGGCTGCCGGGACACTTTATCTAAACCTCATCAAATGTGGTTTAGATGAAGCATCAAGCAGCCATTTTTAAACCCGTGGGGGCTTAATACACGTGATGGTGAGCCGTTTTAATTAAAACCACTTTAATTTTCTTTTTTTTTTTTTTTTTAATTAAAACCACTCAGGAACCACTCTAATTAAAATGTCCCACCATTCACCACATATATAGGCAACCAGGGTTTCTATATTGCCTTGAGTATATATAGGGTGGGCTGTGGATCAGTAGCCAGTAGTGCATTTCCAGGTAGAGAAATGAATTAACAGTAGTTTTTATCACAATAGGACATAGAGACTTCATCCAGAATCAGAACCCCCTTGTCTTTGGTCACATTGTGAATGCATTTGCTATGGTCCAGAAGGAGATATTCATTAATAAGTTAATATGCCAGCCCCTTCATTAAATTTCTGCACACACAAACATTTCCACATCAAATTTTCCCCTTTGCTCAAATCATTACTTCACACACCACTGTCTTAAGCACAATCACAGTGTGCTTATCAGCATAGAACTTCTGCCCCTTTGCAACCATGTATTCTGATGAGTAGAAAGAAAGCTAAGCCACCATAAGCCATATTTTTTTGATGAATAGGACCAATAGGGAGTATGTAAGAGACGATATATAACCTGCTTTACTTCCATCTGTGATGGAAGGGCCTTTAACTTACATGAAACACAGACAAGAATTTATAGCCAGTTTGTTTGCACTCAAGGGTTATAAATAAGATGAATACATTAGTACTTAAAACAGTGGCAGGGTATTTGTAAATAATCAGTGAACCCTATCTCAATGCAAGTAATCTTGTAAGCCACTATTGATATTCAGGAATGTGTTTCAGTTTATATGATGCAGAAAGGCAGTGATGGAAATGATGCCCATGGGAACATTGTGTCCTTATATGGACACCGCTTAAAAGGACTATCAGAGAAGTAGCTCTTCTACCTGTGCTGGAGAGCTGCCATCAATTTCTTTCTACATCACACAGAAATCAGTTAGATAATAAGAGGCCCTGCAATTTATTACAATACAATTGTAGCCATGAAGCCATACAATTTATTAATAGTTGTGCTGTAGAAGCATAGCCAGTGGTGTGGCAAAGGAAGAACATCTGTTCTGTCCATCCTATTTATCCTTGATTTTGTTAATCTGCCTAGAAGTCCTGGCCCACTAATGGGCACCTCTCTGCTCCTCCTCCCCAGTTTAGCAATTAATTTTGATGCAATAACAGGTAGTATTGGGATTTAAATAAAATCAAGCCTCCAAGATGGTAATGAAGTGTCTGGAGAAGTCATTTACCTAAAGTTAGATGAAAATGAACTGAGACTACAATTAAAATGTGATTGAGAGAGGTTTCATTGATGATTAATAAAAACTGCGATGGGTTGCAGAGACTTTAGGAGTATTTCATATCTTGTAAAATTCTGGAACCAATTACACAGTTGCCACCAGCTTTGTGGGATCTGCTGGGAAATAATGGACTGTGAAGTGAGTTACCCTACCAGAGTTTGAAACACATTATCTCAAGAGGGTTAGTGTTAGGGTTTGTTGGTCGCTCTCTTGAACATTAGGAGAAAGCAAGGTTTGCTTGGTAGTATCTGTTGACACTGGATTTGGACCCAGCACTTATACCTTTGTTCCAGGCAGGCACAACCCTCAGACCGACCACACCACCTGCCAGTTGATCATAGGCAAATTTACTGATACAGAGTAATAACAGAAAAGCAACAATACAAACAATCAAGCAATTCTTTATCTACCAATCCTAGGGCTGTCATCAGAGTCAAAGTACATCTGGTCAGGATACAGGCTCCACTCTGAGGGTCTCTCTCTTAGGTGTCAGCAGTCTGGAGGTGGGATGATGAGTCCCACAGCCCCCCTCCAGGGGTACATGAGATGGGCTGCTGGTATGCCCTTGGCCCATGGTGGCCTTAGGGACCCTTCCTTGGGGATGTGGATAGGGACCCCTCTCAGGGAGGAGGAGGGACAGCAAGGAGGGACAAGAAGGAACAGAGATGGGTGGGAGGGACGAAAAGGAACCAGGAGGGACCCGTTATTAATCTTAAGTCTCTGCTTTTGTATTCTTCTTCCCCTCAATGACTCCTGATGACTGTTTATCCGTGGCTATCTCTGGTTGGCTGCATCTCTGTGGTCACATGTCCACCTAGCCTTCCAGGCCTTCTCCTAATTGGGTCTGTTCCCCCCAAACCGGGACTTAGGCCCCCCTGCTCTCTGAGGCCTTGTTGCTGATGTCACTTATTTTGTGGTATGGGAAAGTATGGTACATACTTCTTTGGTTCCCAGGCTGTGTGTCCTTGTTGTGTTAGACAACCTGTCTGCCTTGAAGGCGGTGATCTCGTGTTATGGCATGCCCCTTTCAATTCTCAGGCTCAAGACCATCCATTGGCCTTGTTGTGCTAGACAGCCCGTCTGCTTTCAGGACCATGAGAAGCTGTGTGTGCATCTCCCAAGCTCTTTAGAAATCCATTTAACCCCTGCTGCTTACCTTGACCCCTTATCATGCATATATTTATACCGATAAGCCAATTCCCCCCAAAACAGGCCTTTAAATGCCATTTTTAAGCCAACAGCATCTTTTATTACACCAGCTAGAAGGACATGAAATAAGGTCACCCATTTTCTCTTGTGGTTTTGAAACACAGTTTGGATCCCAGGCCAGTTTCATATTAAAATAAGCCGGATCTCCATGTTCTCTGAAGAATGATCATATCTTTTTACTATCTAAAATTCAATAACATTTCACATTTAATGAATTGGCCAGTACAATTTTTCACTAAATTTAGCTAATTCCTCTCTCCATTTTGGTGTGTGTGTACTACACATGCACACACACACTTACACACATGCACTAGTTAAAGGATGACAATATATCATTTCCATGGTGAGACTAAGCAAAGGTTGAGATGTTCTTTAGGTTGGTTTTGCCTGCTTCCCATAGCCTGGCACAGCATCTTACGTTGTACTATTATCAGTGGAATTTCCTGTTCTTTGCTATCTCGTTCCTGAAGCTTTTATAACCTAACTGTATTACCACCAAGTTAGTTCCAGTTCATGGCCCATTTGGCTGTTTACTCCTAGATTATTAGAGTCATTGGAGTTCGTCTGAAATCTAGCCCAGACTTTGAAGGCTAAAAAAAAGGGAATGATAATAGCTCCTTAAAGATATGTAGCCTGTTGTGAATATTAATGTCTCTGCAGGAGCAATATTAATTCTCTGAGCAAGAATACCCTTACAAAATATTTTTTCTGGGCATTTTTTGTGGTTTATAAATCAAAATATGAGAAGAAAGTAATTGAGTAATGTACATAACTGTTAATATGTAGCTTGTCTTTGGATAAAGTCGGGAACCCTAGTTATAGTCACGGATGACTAAATTACATCTACAAATTATTGATATTCAGTTTGTTTATTTTGGAATGAAATAGCACGAATCCATAAACAGATGTAGAAAATATACTGTACATTAAAACTGTTGTTTCAGTTTTAAATGGAGTAGTTCAGGGGTGGGCAACCGGTGGCCCAAATGCCACAAGTGCAATGGGAAGCCTCTGGGTATAACATGCACCAAATTGGGAAGGGGACAGGCAGAACAGTGTCATAGAGGGCAGGGAGCAGAAAACTGAGCAGCAGATTGGGCTGGGAGCACAAGGAAGGGAGCAGAAAGCAGAGCCGCAGATCAGGCAGAGGAAGAGGATCAGGCTTCCAGGAATCATGGTAGCTAATTTGTGGCACGCCTGCCAAAAGGTTGGCCCCCACTAGAAGAGATCATAATGGTGCAGATGATACTCTAAGGCACCATGTTCCAAGATCCCCATTATTTGGGGATCCTGAATATTGAAAAATATATTTCAACCTAGCTCCAAATTCTTTGCAATAGAAAATACTGAGTTGTGACTTAACTGAAGAATGCTTAGTTTTCAAAGAAATGGAGAGCGCTGGGAAGCTACTAGAGTTGCTGTGTGCAGATATCTTTGCTTAAATAAATTTTAGTCAAATTTGGAGTGATGGTGGGTGATTTGAATGAATGTTGACAGTCCTCAGCTCTCACTGATATGAGTGAGGGTTTAGACTGAAGGATTGGTCCTTTAATGAACTCCTGGGTTTTGGGAAATGATTTTGCGTTATAATGTCATTCTTATTCTGGTAGGAAGTACAGTGAATTTGCCAATGTAAGGGACAATGGCACTCCAAATGTGGTTGTCAGAGATGATGTCTCATTTTGGTTCCTTTTGCCTGTGTGCAACAAAACGTGACTTCCATTTTATAACTCATTAGAATAAAGATATGACCAGAATGAGATGCTGGTTATCTGAATGTGATCTCAGATAACATAAACATGCACATCCTTCATAGGCATCGTATCGCCTCAAAAGCTCCAACTGTCTGTTGGTGCTTTTTGTTGATTTTTCTCTAAAGTTAAGAGAAATCGTTCTTTTGAAAATGCCATGCCTGTGTGCTTGTTGGCTTGCATGCCCCAACACAACATAGAAAGTTGGGGTGCCAGCTAATTCGACAGGCATGGGGTGCTGAATAAGACAGTTAGAGGATCTGTTTTGGTAACGCTCCTCGGTGAGGCAGAAGAAAAGCCTGTTCCTCTGATGCTATGAAATTATTTGTGCTAAGAACAGTACTGTGCGACTAATAGATTGCTTGATTTGGTGTCTAAACTGAAAAATCAGAAGGAGAAAAATGTATATTCAAGAGATTTTTTTTCTTTCTTTGCCAAATACTAGAAAAATCATGTTGGGTCTGTTCGAGTTTCATTTGGTTTTCAGGGTAGTATTTTTTTAAGCTTTCTAACTTAAGCCAATTCTGAAGCAAAAGTGTTGTTTCAGGCTAAGAATCAGAAAAGCTTATATAGAAAATTGCTAAACAGGGATTCTTCTCTGACATGAAACATTCGTTTTTAAATGTACCGTTGATCTACTTAAAGTATAGGAGACGGATTGTTTAGAAAACAGACAACATCTTCATGCAATGCCCCTCACTTTTGGTTCACACTTCGCTTTTTGAATCTACAAGGGCCTATTTGGATTTGGAGAGGTTGGGCTGACCACTTCAGGCTTCTGCAGCAGCTCCCTTTCTTGTTAGCTTGTGAAAAACTTTATGATTATAACTTCATAATGGTATAACTTTCAACCTCCTTTGTCAAGTCACTCAATGATCAGCTCCAACAGGTGATCAGGGACCCTGGTTTGGAGACTTTGTTGCCTTGGCAACCTCTCCCCTGACAAACCATTTTTCTCTGCCAGGAGATAGCTTATTGTCTATGATGTTTGCATTTGAATAAGGGATCATTATCACATAACAGCATCCTATTGTTAGGTCTGTGCTACCATCCTTTGGAATTTAGGCTCAGCAGGGCAGTACATTTGCAACAGAGGCAGTAAAAGGTTGTGTGTTGAAATGAATTTGCCACCTTGGTAAAGATATGGACTGAGAGTTCAAAATCTCACACGGAACTCGTACGTTGTACCAACGGATTCCCCAAATCATCATACGATGTGGGATCTTGTTCAGTGCACACCATAATAAGCTTCTAGCAACATTTTCATGGGGGGGTTGCCTCTTTCTTCTCCCACTTAAATTGAAATCCCAGTGAAAATTCGGTTCCAAGGGTGAAATTAGAAAGCATTCATCCTAAGACTTGTAAACTACTTCTCAAATCAGTGACTCTAAAAATTATTCATTAGAACGCCTGCTCTTCAACTAAAATTCTATTAAGCTCTGTATCGAAGGGGCTTTTATTCTGAACTGCGCAGGCAGCTGTACAGTCTTGACACAACAGCAAGGACATAGGCTGAAGAACTTAATCTTTCTGATTTTGTGAAAGGGATGACATAAAATCCCACTTTTAAAGCCAGCCACAGGTTTTATGGAGACAGTGTTTAGAGATATTAGAGTCATAAATAATAGGAGGCAAATCTTGTCAACTGTTTCGAGAGCAAAGGGCTTTAATGCTTTTGTGGGTGCTAGTCATCAGTTAAACAGCTTTTAGCCCACTCTCTATAGTTTCTTCTGAACAATATCCCCTAAACTCTATAGCTTATTGATATGCACTGCTTAAAGGCTGCTTTATGAACTAAATTAGCAGAGTTTGTAGTCTACAGTCAGTAAAGTCACATTATTCCATAAGCAACAATGCAAATGACTTCTTTTTCCATCTGCTTGTGTATTTGTGTCCAGAATATGAAACTGTGGGTCTGTTGTGTGTATTAGGGCAATGCAAATCTGGTAAAAACAAGTTGGAAGACTGTGTATGAGCAATCTCTCGACAGAACCTGTTTTATCCAATCTAAACCCTTTATTCAATAAAATGTCATCGCTGGCCTATTCAGAATCACCTGGGACTGATTCCTTTGGTCCTTAATCAAGAAAAATTCTCATTGATTTTAATTTAAGGCCTACAGAATTTGGCCTTCAACTTTATAGTACAGTATAGATCCAAGATTCTATACATATGAAAAGGTTATGTGCACCACTGGGAAATTTTTTAAAAATAGCTAAGGGGTTTAAGAGTACAAACCCCAGTGAAAGTCAGCAAGACTTTCTCCTTAATATCTTTAGGCACTGTTGAAAATCCACGTTGGTTCTTGGCTACCATGCATATGAAAATGTAGCTATATGATACACTGTATATTAGTGTTTTCTTAGTTAATGCCATGTACATTATTGTTTGGGTCCTCAGTGCAAGATTGGGAGCTATAGTGTGAGATCAGCCTGGTAAAATTCCTTAACAGTTCTTCAGCGCTGATTTAAGAGCCCTTGGGCATGTCTGCATGTGCCCCTGATTGTGTAGTTGGTACTGAACAGTCGTTTAGGACTTGCTACTCATTGCTACTGCACAGTAGCAGCGGCATCACGGTTAGTGCCCGCCAACGCTACATCGCTGTAGCTACAGTGATGTAGCGCCTCATGTAGACGCGCCCCTTGTTTACCGAAGATCATCCTAGGTCAACCAAACTACGACATTTTTTTTTTTTATGAATTGCCAACTATGTTCATGTCAAACCTATTTTAAACTATTTATGCTTCGAAAGGCAGGCTTTGTGTCAAATATATTTGCATAAAAGCACGCAGTATTTTCTTCTATAAGCATGAATATCTATCATATTTCTTTGTTTAGAAAACAGAACCTAACAGAAAAAAAGAATTGATTGATTTAAGCATGTTTCAGTTAGGATATAGAGAAATGAAAACTTATCTTTCATGTAAGGTCTGAATTAAAAAGTAGTATTAACAGTCCATGACCAATCTTTATAGAAAGTTGTAAATGTAATGATAAAGGGTTAACCAATAGAGGATGATTTCATGACTGTGCATCAGTCAACCAAATGTACAACTGTGCTTGTTTCTACTAGATGCAGTCACATAAATTGGCTTTCTAAAAGACATGTTGACACCTGTCACTACCAATTTGAACCATTTGCCACTCCTGCAATTTAACAGTGTAATTTTATTTTTGTTTTATGAAATAACCCTCATACGTATGTAACACTTTGCTTAGTTTCAGAACTGCCATAATTATGAAAAGCATGCTGGGTTCTAAAAATATGCCAAGCATTGTTTTAAAATAAAAGCCTATGGAGAAACAACCATGGAAACACTCCTCCGGCAAACAAAGAAATGCAAAACAGAGCTTAGCTTTCATACAAGATATGGACCTCTTTGTCAAATCACCAATGACCTGAGACATACAACCTCCTAAGGGAAGTCTTATTGTTTTCATTCTTTTCTTCAGGGGTGCAGTGAGTTCAGTAGTTGAATTATTTCCACATTGTAGCCAACCACAGGAAGCAATTGGATCTTGTGTACAAATGCTGCAAACATTGTGTGCGCATTCAGATCTTAAAAATTAAGTAATTAGTTAAGCGATAACAGAGAATGGGTTTAAAAACTAACTGCAGAGGTCAACCTTATGCTAGCTGTGTCCCTCACACTCTTTGGTATCCATAAATTCATAGGAAACAGAGTTCATCTTGTCTTTTTCTTGCTACTTGGAACACTCCTGATCTCTGTTATTAACCTATGAGGCCCTGCTGCCAAAGGGCAAACTGACTTTCAAGATAAGCATTGAGGTAAACATTATATAGTAAAGTTTCTATATTATGGGTGTATCTACACATGTATTTAGTCTAGCCTAAATTTACTGTGCAGTAAAGTACTGCAGAGTAAGGGTTTCTGGGTAGGTGTCTATACATGCAGGGATTAGGGAGTAGATTTGCTCCCAGTTCCCTGTAAACCCTGCAGTGTGCCCCTGCTGCCACCAAGGGGAGCTCCTGGCTCTCCCTGGGTGCGAGCCCACGGGGTGGCAGGGAGAACCAGGCCGGGAGACAGCTGTCTCCTGGCCCTGGGAGGCTGCCTCCTGCTGGGGCAGAAACAATGTCCCCCTGCCCCAGCAGCAGGGAGCTCCTAGCTCTGGCTCCCCAGTCAGGGACACAGGCTTGGAAAGAGCTGCAGGGGCGGGGTAGGTCCCAGTCCCCTGTGTCAATCCACCAGTGGGGCAGCTAGCAACTAGCTCTCTGCTAGTTGCTCCATTGGTGGATCAGGGCAGGGCTAGAACCTGCCCCACCCCTGCAGCCCTTTCCAAGCTCCATGCTTCGATCACCCAATTGGGGCACAGGGCTGGGACCCGCCCCTGACCAGGACAGCTCCCGGCTAGTCCCGGGCTGAATGGGGAAGTCTGCATGTGCAGCCCAGAGCTGGCTGGGGACTGGCCAGAACAGGATAGTACCTAGCCACCTCTAAGCTGCAGGTGCTTCCCTGTGCAGTCTGGGGTGGGCTGGGAACTGTCCCAGTCAGGGGCAGGTCCCAACCAGCTCCCAGCCCCTGCTCTGTGATCACAATTGTGATCATGGAATGGGACTGGGGGAGCTTGTTCCCCACCCAGGTCCATGAGCACAGAGCTGGGTGGGGAACAAGCTCACCAGTCCCAGGCAGCAGGGAACTCCCAATGCCGGCTCCATTATCGTGGGGCCACTGCTGGGAGATTCTTATCTCCTAGCCTGGGCTCTGCATCATGGGGCTTGGGCTGGGAGACACTTATCTGGGATGGGTAGGGAGGGATCTGGGAGATGCTTATCTCCCAGATAAGGTTCTCTCGGCCTGAGCCCCGTGACCATGAAGTTCAGGCTGGGAGATAAGGGTCACAATCTGGGAGCAGGGGGCTTGGAGCTCCCTGCTGCTGGGGTAGGGGGACATAGTCCCTGTCTGGGCTCCTGTAGCAGAGCCTGCCCCAGCAGCAGGCAGCTCCTGGGGCCAGGGAGCCATCTCCTGCCCCCTGATGGACAGCTGACCAGGAGCAGATTTGGCTCCTGGTCAGGCGCCTACATGAGCCCTACAGCACCGTTACTAATGGTGTATACATGTTCTACTTGCATTTACTGTGAAGTGAGCACGTGCATGTGTAGACACCTGTGCTTACTTCACAGTAAACTATGATAATTTGCCATTAATTGTCTCATGTAGACACACCCTGTATTATTGCTTTAATCCAGGGGTACTCAAACCCCAGTGGGTCAGATCTGGCCTATGGACATCCTGCCCTTGAATCTCCAAAAAATTGACAGCAGGAAAGTGGTGGGAGCATTAATTGCCACACTTCTCCTGCCCAATTTCCAGACCTATGGGACACTCCATATGCCAGTTAACAAGGCCCTCTGTGCTAGGTTCTGCCAGAGTGGAGGGCCAGACTGGCACACGGCCCCATCTGCGTGCACATGGCCAGGCCGGGCCAGCACATGGCTGCTTCCAGGCTGCATGGGGCTCGGCTGCCTGGCTACACAGCTGTTTATCTGGCCGCTCATTCATCCAGCCTGTGGAGCCAAAAAGGTTGGGCATCACAGCTTTGATCCATGTAAAGCCAAGTGCTTCATAATCAAGGGTGGAGAAACACAGCAGCTCTGATTTGCTTTCACTTGGTCTGCCTACCCTATAAATATTGATGCTGTGAATCTTAAAACTTGTGGGAAAAATATTGCTTACCCAAGCTAAAGCTGGATAATTATATCTATCAAATGCCATATGTTTCAGGTTAAAATTTCTGTATGCCGCTTACTATGATTAAGTACCAACTTTTACTGTTTATTGGCCCTTTTAGAATTTTTTGGACTTCTGTTGCCTTACATATGATCTTTTAGAAGCAAGTTACACAATGTTCTGTATTTTAAAATGATATACCAGGAAGAAAAGGTAAATGTGCCAGCTGTAGCTGGCAAGTTCTATGACCTTGGATATTTTTCAGAGAGTTAGTATGCTATAATGAACCTCAGGCTGGCGTTACTTTATGCTATTTAAATAAGTTGCATTCGTAAAAGTAAGGAGTTTAGATGCATCACATCCATGAAGATGATAGAAACTGCAAATATTGTTACACTTCATAGAAATTCAAGTTTATTCTAAAGGACAAGTTTTAATGCATACATGCTAATAATACTTCTCATTTATCCAGAACATTTCATCCTTGGATGTCAACTCTCTTTGCATATATTATTTAATTAAGCCTCTTTAAGGTGGTGGTTCAAGTGCTGCTCTACTCATCTATACTGAAGAGTAAACTCCGATGCAGAGAAGTTAAGTAATTTACCTAAGGTCATACAGCAAGTCTGTCACAAAACACTTTTTGATAATGCTCTAAATAGATCTCAAGTTTTCTTACAGTGAAATAAGCCGTATGAAACCTGTTATAGAGTTAGTACCATGTCATGTGTAGACAAAACGAGAGGCATGTGTGCATGACACTTTAAAGCAGGCTAAATGCTTTTGCACCCCTTTAATAGTGTTGCTGTTTGCACATCTCAGCAGTGTACTGCACATTAATTCCAGCCGCTGTAGGAAATTTGGTGGCATAATGCGCCTTCAATGACTTAGAATAGTGGGGGAAAAAACCAGATCTTCCCCTACCCCCACCCTTGAAGCCTGCCTGAGCTGCACTGGGGCCCAGTGCTTCCCTCCACAGCTGCGGTGCCCGCTGGGACCACCTGAGCCAGGTGCCTGTGGGCGGGTGCCACCTGGCAGGGACCACCACCGCTGTGGAGGGAAGCACCAGCCCCCCTGCCCCCCCTCCCCACAGCCCAGGAACCGCTTCAGCCACCAGCAGCTCACTCTTCCTTCCCCACTGGAGAGACATGTAAGTCAGCAGGGTGTGTGTATGACACAGGGGTTTAATCAGCCCTAAATTGAAGCAGTGTCTTTTAAAACCCACCGCTTCAATTGAGGGTCCCCATTTCGTCTACACACGTCCTAGAGGCAATACAGTTTGAACGGCATCCCTCAGTTATCTTAGTATGTATGTTCATGAATTAGGACCTTGCATGTGTAGCTGTTCTTAATTTGAAGTGCATAAGAGAGCAGACCATGCATTTTACATCACTTTTACTCAGCCAGATTTGATACTGATAGTATTTGTTCTGCTGATGTTTGAAGGAGTTTCCCGCTAAGGTTTTGTATTATTATCAGAATTCAAGTCTGAATTCATAACTCATATAAGTTACGTGTCTCTACAGCAGGGAAGCCTAAAGTATTGTCCAGCTGATATTTAATAATATCAGAATTTTTGAGGTATTGAATCAAAGTCAATTCTCAGTTGCTCTTGTTTTACACCAGCTTAATGCAGAATAGAATTTAGCACAATCAAGGAATGCTACTTTGATTGGTATTTCTTGATTTCAATTTAACCTGTGTTCCTCATTTTCATAATTTGCATCACATAATCTATTCAGGAATTAAAGCTCCTCAGTAAAGTCAAATCAGTTTTATTTTTTAAATACATGATTTATCTTTTCCTCCACTGTTTCTTTCAGAGTTATAGATACAAATTCAGGGCATGTCCTATTTGAAAAGATATAATTATAGGTTAGATTACATTGGAATGATCTACTGTGTGGCACAAAAAGCAATCTAATCAGCAAGCGTATGCCACCCAGATGAACAAGGAAGTTCTAGGAATTTGAAAAGATGCACTTTGCAGAAGGACTTTAAATTCTCTCTCTCTTTTTTTAAGAAACTCTTTGAAGTAGCCAAGTCATCTTTACTTGCCTTCTTATAACCCTACTTTAGATTGTAGTTCTGTTGGCTCTATCAACATAAGCAAGAAGAGCCTCAGACAGGTTGTGAAAGGTATTACTTTATGGAAAGCAAGAAAGGTGTATATAGAGTGCATATTCTCCTGAAGTGGTATCTAATCCTAGCTTCTGTGTTTCTGGATGTCTTTTAGAGAGACCCAAAGCAAAGGTCTTCAACATCCCAGATTTCCTGCATAAATTCCAATTCTATTCTGCTTAATTATTCCTCCTCCACCTTCAATTATAGTAGCAAAAATGGTTATTTGTTTCCTGATATGAATGTAGAGTTACTGCACCCTGTTACATATTTCAGTGGTCAACAAAGACATTTGGCTATCTAGTTGGTCTCAGTAGTTGGTATCATACTGATGCATGTTGAAAGCACTTTGGTCTCCAAAAGTGTGAAATCATCATAATTTTCATGTTGCATAATTGTCCCTACTCAATTTCAGTAATTAATTAGTTCTTTAATCAAAAGAAATCTATATTTGAGGAAGAACACTCGGGTTAAATAGGACAAAAACTCAGATATGTACGTTCAAGTTAACTTTTTTCTTTTTAACAATTGCATTAATGAATCTCATCTTAATTAGTTTGGAATCAAGAAACTACAGACTGATTTGAAAACCGTTCTCTGATTCAGCCCTTTCCTTCCTTCTTCAGTCATTAAATAATCACAAATTATGGAACAGGATAGTACATACTTTTTACAGTTCAAGAGCCAAGGAAATTTACATACAGCACAATGCAATTTTTACCTGCTTGATTTGTATTTCTTTGTGCCCTGCATTTGAATTATAACATCAGTGTTTTACACCAGCTTTTAATTACTTGCTCTTTTTATTTCCTCAAAAACATTCACTTAGGAGAATTTTGCAGACATAAAATTTGTTTGTGTCTGGTTTTTTTTGTCATATAGTAGTTGATATTTTGCTCCCATATATGGAAGATTTTAGGACTTTTTAGTCAACTTCATACCATCTTCTGGTAATGGCTAGTGCTGGTCTTTCAGAGATGTTCTCAACATTTTTATATGTGCTCATTCAATGACACGATGCTGTACCGAGAGATGAAGTTTCTCGATACCATAAAGAAGTGGTATTTCCTAATGCTTGTAAATACTGCCTCAAAACTCTCCAGGGTGTATGGGTATATTTTGGCTATGAGCCTGATCCTTTTATAAAATTATGTTGTCAGACTTCTTATATCTTGCAAACCATTCCATTTCATCCAGTTGCCTTTGAATCAAGCCCAATGACATGGGTGTGATTATAGCATATTTTCTAGGCAGGCATCTGATATTGATTGGAAGACAAGAGATGATGAATCTACCGGTTTCATTATCACTTTTATACAAATAGTTAATCACCCTCCCTACCAACTGTGTCTAATTTGAATTTGTTCAGCCTGAATGTCTAACCACTGGTTCATGTTATGCCTTTCTCTCCTGTATTAGAGTGCTTTAGTACCCAATATGTCCTCCCCAAGAAGGTCCTCGTATTCAATGATCAGGTACATCTTAATCTTTCTTCTGATGAGCTTCACTGAGACTGAGCTTCATTTGTTACTCAAGTGGTGTTTCGTTCAGTCTGTCAATACTAGGGCTGTGCAGAGCTATAGTCCCCAATTCGATTCGGCAGAGATTTGGCCCGATTTGGTGGCCAAATCTCCAAATCCAAAGAAGCATTTCCGGTCCACTTCTGGGTCTGCTGGCAAGTATGCTGGGGCCCCCCCACCGCACCCCTCTGGCTCGGTGCCTCCTGGGTCTAGGGGGGGCACCCAGGGTCCCCCAGGAGGGCGCAAGGGGTGGGGCCCTCAGCGTGCTCCCTGGCAGACCCAGAAGTGGACCAAAAGTACTTCAGTCTATTTTCAGGTTTGCCGCCAAGCACGTGGGGGGGCCTCCCACATTCTTGTGGGATCCTCCATGCACCCCAGCATTGCAGCATTCACAAGCCACAGCTGCTACCTCAAGGTACGTAGAAAAAACTTTTAAAACTGTGTCTATGTCTGAATCGCTGATTCTCCAAATCAGCATTAAATCTTCAGATTTTGATTCGGCTGAATCAAATCAGGGACAGTGATCCAAATCAACAACTCGAATCAGCATCCCTGATTCAGGCCGAATCTGAATCGAATAGGGCCCACTTCGCACACCCCTAGTCAATACCTTCTCTAATTTTTAATATCCTTTCTAAATAGCAACTGCCAGAAATGTACATAGTATTGGAATTCCATTGTTGGCTTCACTCGTGCCATATGCAAAGGAAAAGGATCCTGCCTCCTATCCACCACTCCCCAATCATTTATCCAAAGATCACATTAGCCCTTTTTGCCATATAATTTTACTGAGAGCTTATGTTAAGTTGCTGGTCAACTCTGACTCCTAAATCCTTTTTCCAATTCATTGCTTTTCAGGTTTATAGCATCCCACTCTTAAGTAAGCCTGCGTTCCTTATCCCTAGGGATCCTGGTTTTTTGTCAGGTTTCCAAATTGCTTTAAAATTGTAACTATATGAATAAAACATTTTGCTCAATTGATAAGTGTGTGTGTATGTGTCAATGCCTCTGTGTGTGTGTGTGTGTGTGTGTGTGTCAATTGAACACAATGTTTTATTGATATATTTACAATTTGGAAGCCTACCATTGCCTCAATCACTACAATAAAATAAATTCTAAGTACATATACATTTTTGTATTTGATTTTGGATTTTTATCATGGAAAATTAGAGCTCCTGCTGCCCCCTTTGCTCACCAAGACACAGATCCAGGCCTTTGACTCCCAAGCCACAGCCCCCCCACAGCACCTTGCTGGTGCCCCTCCTTCCCCATCTACAGTCCCCCAGCCCTGTTGATGCCCCTCACTCCCCACCCAGAGCTCCCTACTCCCTGACCCTGCTTGGAAGGGCCCCCGACTACCAGGGCTATGGGCCAGCAACCCGAGTCCACAGCCTCCTACCCCTGCAGCAGTGCCCGAGCCCCAGCTGCCACCCATGGCTCCCCCTCCCCTGCACACAGTGTAGTCAGAGCGAAGCCCATGGGGGCTCTGCAGTCCAGCAGGTGGGACCTGGTGTGGCAGGGTAGAATGGGGCCGGGCGGGGAAGCTCCTTGCTACTGCAAGCCCCGTGCCATCCTAACCAAGTACCCCCTGCTCACCTAGCAGCAGCAAGGGGCACAATTCCACGGGCTGGTGGCACCTTGCCAGGATGGCACGGGGCTCACAATGACAAGGAGCACCAGGTCCAAATCCACGTGTTCCTCCATTAAAATGAGGAATGCATTTTTTTTTCTTTCTCAGTTAAAAGGGAAAATCTGCAGGGTTTTTTTTCCATTTTTCCATGGGAAACGGAAAACCCAGAACCCTGCTTATCCCTAAACGTATAACTTTGGTTTGACTATAATGAAACACAATTCTGGGTTAAAGTAGCTAGTGTATAACTTGCACTG
Organism: Alligator sinensis; assembly: GCF_000455745.1. Classification (NCBI taxonomy): domain Eukaryota; kingdom Metazoa; phylum Chordata; order Crocodylia; family Alligatoridae; genus Alligator; species Alligator sinensis. The sequence goes on along the minus strand of NW_005842204.1, from coordinate 1,478,793 downwards.
TAATCTTATTGGTGGTGTTCAGGAAGTGTTGGGGGCTAGTATATTTCCAGACATGCTTTTGGATCCACATCATGGAAATTTTTGTTCCTACTCTCCCTTGTCTGTCTGTGGTTAAGAATGATATATCATCAGGCTCTGCACTGGTCATTTATAACTAATGCTTTATTCAGTATAGAAGGTTGTGCTGTGTGACGAGGAGCAAGTCATTGCCAATGAATCAGCATAAGCAGGACTACCAATATGATAAACAGAAACGGTGCCGTCTCTTACTGACATTATTTTCATAAGGTTCAATGTAACTGGTAGGTTTGGTGGGTAGATAAGCTAAACAGAGTGACTGTCCCCAAACAACTGGGACATTACAGAACAGTTGTTCTTCGTGCATTCAACTTCCATATTTTGTGGTAGGGGGTTCTCACCAATGTAAACCAAGGGTAACTACATAGGAATTCAAGTCTGTGTGAAATCAGTATAATTGTTTTCTGGAATCCTCTGCCCTTTTTCAAAGGTCTTCAAAGTGCGATTTATTTTTTTTATATTTTTGTTTAGTCATTTATATAACCTCATTTAAATATATATACTTCCACTGGCATTATTCTTGATTTGTGTGATATGAAAACTTTTAAAATTATTATGTTGTTTTTAAATAAATAATCTCTGGAATTATTTAGAAACCAATATCATCACAAAGCCAGTAGGAGATTTATACCCCAAACTGATTGAGGCCTGTTTCTTGTATAAAACTCACATAATCCTTTGTGGTCTTGATATATAGCCTAATTCTTAATGTCATGCTTGGTAGCCTATTAAGTTATAAAACTACCATGGTAAATGAAGACCAAATAATTGTCTGATACATCACTGACAGCCCAGCACAAGTACTACACCACTAGTAACCATATCTATATATTTGCATGATGTTTAATGTTTTATTCATTTCAGTCACTTCACATGATTTCAGTGCTTCTCACTGAGAAGTTGATTTGTTTAATATATTTGGAGTATTAACATTTCTTGTATCTTAGAATTTGCATTTTAAGTAGCCTCAATTATCCAAGGTCTTCTTCTTATAAGGAATATTAAGAGAAAAATCTAGCCTTTCCATTTCCTCTTTCAACATAATTGGTCTAGGCCTGAACAACACACACAGGATGATTATATCCATATTACCAGACCTCCAATATCACTTGGTCCCTATGCTGTAAGAACCTAAGCAAAATACACCCTCAGCAACCTGCTTACAGTACACTTAGGAGGGAGCAGGGGTTCCCCTGCTAGCTGAATTCTTTGCTTACCCTGCTGACTTTTGGCATCTATACTCTCCCTTACTCTGTATGAAGCTGAGTAAACTGATGCCACCTTTCTTTCGATGCATCTCAGAAGGAAGGCTTTGTACTCATGGGACGGGCAACAGGAAGAGATGGCTAGCTAATTAGAAAGGGTCTAAAGTTTAGGGCTCATGCAAGAGCAAAATTAAATAGTTGAAAAGAGGAACTGAAAGGTGGGGAACTTGAGTAAGCGGTGCTTAGATAATAGGGCACAGAGAATACGGGAGGTTTTTTTAGCAATAGAAGAGGACAGACAATGGGAGGGAGTAGACCCCAGGCAACAGAGCATGGGCAGCAAGACTGGAGAGGCACAACGGAAGAAAGGGTGATCAAAAAGAAGCAAAGGGAAGCAAAAGGAACTAACCAAATAATGTAAGGAGCAGGGCAGAAGAGAGAAGCGAGTTCTGTTCTCACTCCTTAGCATGGCAATATATCTGTTCACTTGTCACCAAACTCCGAAGACACCGTGCGTGTCCTCTGTGTACAATCGGTGCGCTTCATGCAGGTCTGCAATTATAATTTTTGTTAAAAAGCCATTGCTCGCCATTCAATGAAGACTAAATGATAACCTTATCTCTGGTTCCTGAGAGCAACGAGAAAAACAAAACACAAATAAAATGTAACAGACTTCTCAATATGACAAATCCCTGCCAAGTACCAAGTGCCTTTAAGAAGGGTGTACCTGTGAAAAAGAGGGGTACGTGTCCCAACTTTTCAGATCACAGACTCGAGGTTAATCTCAAATTTTTAGGGAGTTTCAAATTAATCTGTTTAATTTTTGTGTGTGCGCGCAGATTCTGACCATTTTAAGAATTGGTTTTAAACATTCACATTCTGAAACTTGTTCCTTGTTTTGTCTTGTTAAGGTATCCTTTTCTTAAAAGTGACAAGTTGAAGGAGTCAGAAACTGTGAAGCACGCATTGGATAGGCTATTTAGGTTTATGTAACCCTGCTGTCAATAAACCAAAATGGGAAAAAATCCACCTTATGGACTGCAGAATCTTTGAATTTGGGGGGGAAGTCAAACTGGAGTGCATAAATGACAGGTTAGGAGTTAGTTGCAAGGGGAGACGTACATAACTGAACCACTTGCACTGTAATTCACAGTCATCTGAAGCTGCAAAGGGTTGTTTTCATTTCTTCTCCGAAGCCATCCCATTGATCTTTATCATAGAAAGTATAGAGAACAATTTTCCACCTACTCTTCATGCAGGGGTAGAGGGGCGCTGGAGAGGTGTGTTTTCTTTGATTGAGGATAGCATAAATCGAAGAAATGTGTAAGAGCACTACTTTTGCAATAAAGCTGCTTCTGGAGAGATTTTCAGCGAGTGCATTTAGCTTTTGTTTGGCAAGTGGTCTTGCCTCCATGTATTGATTGTTCAACTGTGCAGAATTTAATTTTAAAATGGAACATTTTGCAGCATTTGACTAGAAGTTTCTGGGAAACGTTCTCCTTGCATTTCGCAATAAATGAGAGCATAACTGAGCCTCTTTTTTCAACACTGCTAATCCTGATGCTTTGTAACCCATTTAGCAAATCAGCAGCTCAGCTTTTTCGCACTTCTCTGGAAAGATTTTATAGCAAAAAAGTGATGTATGAAATCTCATATTAATAAAGTGTAATTATTTTTACCAGTTATACTATGGTACAATCATTTGCACCCTATGAAATTATATAAAGAAAACAAAACTGCTGGTTCTGAAATAAATGGGCTAAATATGTTTTGCAGTGCATTAGCCTTTTCTTGAGTTTTAATTGTGTTTCCTCATGTAGGACTAGATCATAAAACCCTTCATACACCCATTTATGATTAGTTGCTCACAATTGAAACCAAGTGAGCTATTTGTTTTGAGTAGCAGGTTCACAGCTGTGCCTTTGTTCACTGAATAAGGCTAAGTACATGCATAAGTGCTTGCAAAGTCAAGGCCCTATTTACAAAATTCAGTATTTTACAGTGAATGATCTTTTATATTTTCAACCTGGAATTTACTTGGAAGTGAGCTCCAAGTATTCCTCGCAGATCTCCCGAATGGGCTACTTCCTGCACTTTTCATATCATAAATAAATTACTAGGTGTTTTGCCAACATCCAAAAAAAAATTAGAGACTTTCTCTGTGTTTACGCTCATCATTACATTGAATACTCTCTCTCCATGTAAATATAACCAGAATTTCAGGTATCAGGCAACAAGGATCTGAATTTTGACAAATGACCAAAAGACCCTTTATTGTCCCTCCCCACTCAATCTTTGACAGAGAAAATACCAAGGAACACAAAGACAAAATGCATAACTGGGTCTCCCATTGTGGTTAATGGGGTTGCGCATTCTAATCTAAATATTCATGTATTAAGTTAATATATTTAATTTACTGTTTGCTTATTAAGGGCAACCCTTGCTTATATTGGTGAGCACTATTCATTGAAATAGTCTTTCTGGCTTCAGTAGGAATCCTTTGGTGTTCATGATTATAAGCAGTAAAGAACAAGGCTGAGTAGGGAAGAGGCAGTCCACAGTTCTTAGTACCTTTAAATGCAAAAGAGTTATGAATTTAGCAATATAAAATCATGAGATTTGTTTAAATGCTTTTTTATTTGCCTCCTTGTTTCTGAGCCTTTGAGCCAGGTACAGACATTACACTTGTACCAATCTAAGTGAGGAAGGATCCAGGGTTTCCAGTTCCCGTGGGAAGATGGAAAAAATGCGGATTTTCCATTTTAAGCAAGAAAAACTTGGATTTTTCATTTTCACAGAGAAACACGCAGGGGGGAGGGGCGAGCTCTGATTTTTCCTGATAAAAAAAACTCAAAAGCAAATACCAAAATGTATAGGCACTTAGAATTTCTTGTATTATAGTGAATGAGGCGCTGGTAGGTTTCCAAATTTGCTTTCAAATTGTAAATATATCAGTAAAACATTGTTTTCAACTGATACCTATATCTAAAACAGTGTTTCATTTTAATCATGGATTTGGAGTTTTTTAATCGGAGGATCTGTGATTTTTAAACAGAGAAAACCAGGATCCCTGGTGATCAGAAATCGGTCTATACCCATAACAAAACAGAAGTACACTGCACACAGACTGAATTAAAAATGTAGGAACCTAGTCTGATTCCCTTCTCCCACCACCACCAAAGGGTGAATGTGCATTCTGTTCATGACTGATCTAAACTATACCGCTTACAAAAAAGCTGTGCAACTTAGATGGATTCTGCCTTAGGCTTTTTGAATGTCTGTCCCTATCCTTGAAGTGCACTAACTCCAAGGTTTGCTCCCCCTACAACCTAGAATGTAAACATATTTGTATAAAAAAGAAAAGCAAGCCTCTCGTGTAACCATTCCCCTCTAAGAGATGGAGCTGCAAGCAAAATATCAAATATGGGAAGGCTCATGACAGAGGTGGCAACAGTAAGAATGTAATAATAAGCTTGTGCTGGTCTAGAATCCTGTCTTTCATATGGCTGCACTGTGCAAAATGTTTTCTTGTTGTCAAGCTGATCTCATTAACCACATGCGTTGCTCAAAGTGCAGGTGTTGACTTGAAGTAAGGCGGAAGAAAAACAATGGCAATAAAGTCTCACGACAGAGCAAAGATGTGTCTTTGGATGTATGCAATAACAGCTGAACAGACTGGAGAAGATCTCCTGAACCATGTAGTCTGCTCCACTGCTCCAGGGAACTGATCCTGCAATCTTTGCCCATGTGAATAGTCCCATAGGAAATCATGATCAGTGACTATTTGTCCGGTTAAGTCTACCATTCCAGCCCCTCGGGCAGAGATGCCCTGCAACAGTCACTTCAGTGTGCTGCTGCTGTTATTTATTATTTATGCCTCCCTTCCTTGGCAGATTATTCCATTGTGAAACTGGTTCTGCTAAAAAAAAATGTTTCCTAATATCACATTTGATCACCCACCCCACAACACCATTTTGGTTTCGTACCAATAATACATACAAATGGGGTCTGTCCTGTCCTGCATCCTTGTGCAGTCATAACTCCTTGGGGGAATTCTGGGTGCCCACACAAAAGGGAGCTGGGCCTCGAGAAGGATTGCTTCCCCATTGCTAAGTGTAAAAGGCCATTTTCCCCTTCTTAAAGAGCTCTCACCATGTGGATATCCTGCAACTTTTCTAGACCATGAATAGCAATGGATTTGTAATGGATTAAGAAGGCAAAGAAATCCAGACCAAAAATCTGTTGGACAGACCCAGAACACTTGACGATTTCCAATCCAGAGGCTTCCACTAATGCAGGTCTTTCCTTATCTATGCATTGTGCTGCGTCCTGCATTGATTTCGCTACAGATAGGTCCAGATGTTCATCAGGATCTGTCAATATTATATTAATCATGAAAAGGGCTAAGCACCTCTGCAAAGAGCTGATGGCCATCAATGTACTCATTTAGTTGACTGACATCAGTAGGAGCTGAGATGTGCCGCTGTGTTGGAGCAGAGGTGTAAGGATGCAGCCGGGTGCCTGGCACAGCTGCGACACATGAAGTCAGCAGTGACTTCTGGCCAGAGGAATAATAAGCTCCTTCACTAACTGGGGCAGGGGCGGATGGTACAGGATATGTGGACTGCTGGAGTGTGTGGGGTGGAAGGGGAGGGGTGAGAGGAAGCAACGGGGAGGGAAGCCTTACTTGCTGCTGCTGCTATATCAGTTTGGCTCAGGCAGCAGCATCCCCAAGACCAGGCTCCCTGAGAGCTCTCCCTGGTGCCCTGTTCATTTCCCTCTGTCCGCCCGCCCAATATGTTACTGGGCACAGGGCTCCATCTGCAGTGACAAAGGCACCCCCCGGCCCACAGATACAATGCTGGTTGCAGTGCAGCCCTGCCCAGGTCCTGTGCCTAGGCAGGGATGGCACAGGGCTCTGCATGACAAAGATTCCCAATTCCTCAATAGCTGGCACCTGGGGCTGGCTCCCCACTAGCCCCACCCTCGTTACACTATTGCTTCCAGCTGCTGCTGTGGCAATGCTTGAATCACGGCAGCAACGGGTGCTGCTGTGGCAATGCTTGAATCACGGCAGCAGGGGGGTTTTTCCGCCCTCCTGACCCCCGTTTAGTTGGTAACTGCACCCCAGTCGTCACACCCTAGTTGCGCTACTGTGTTGGTGTGTTCACATTTACACAAACAACTCGCTGCAGTGCACTGGTTTCCTTCATTTCCCTTCAAGAGCTATCCAGCCTCTGAATATGGACAGTGTTATTTGATCATGAAAAAGAGTGTATACTGTAGGATAACGGAACATTTTAAGATGGACTAATGTAGAGAGCAGCGGTCCAATGAAATTAAGCTGACCATTATGTGAATATGGCTAATCTTGTCAGTAACCAGTGCTTTCATTGCAATCACTATTTTTACTTAGCTTGTGTTACTTGGGGGGTATGGGCCATCTTTTTTGTCTGTGTTTGTGTTTAAAATACTCAAATCCTGGTCCAGAACTGGAGCCCCTCGGTACTATCTCAGTATGAATATTATAATCCATCTTCCCTTCCAAACAATGCTTTCCCTATATTCATATGCTCACAGTGACTGAGGCAATAGTGAAAATCTCTCAGCCCAAGGGGCAAGAGAGAAGGAGGCTGCTGTCACACAGACAGTTTGCATGTACGTAACCATACTCCTATAAGCCAAGAGCATATTTTGGCAGGATTTAAGAAAACACTTTGAGATTAAAACCTGATTTAGTGCCGTGTCTAAAACAGAGCAGAGGCTTCCTCCAATCTCTGTACTGTGCGTGCGTCTATGTTAATTCTTAAAAAAAAAATATTGAAGGAGATAATGTTCTTATTTTGCTATGCTACGATCATTTTCTTATTGTTCAGTGCATGTATTGCTTGCGTATTTGCGGTGTCTTTCTGTTTCACCAAAGGACAATTTTGATATAGCCAAAAATGGCTCATCTTCATTGAAAACAAAAAGAAGTGAAGACTCCAAAGCAAGTTATTGTATAAGATAAAAGGGCTACTTAAGTGACTCACTGCACAGGAGCTCCCACAGCAGCTGATGCTTCTGATCAATATTTGGTGCCAGGACTTGGGTCACTAAGTGTGGCATCAACAATTAACAGTAGGTTTCCTCAACCCAGTGTGTAAGGCAGGGAGAGAGAAAATGTTTTCACGGTGCCTATAAGAAAGCATATACGGGTGGGGAAGACGAAGTGAAAAATGTGGTATAATAAAGCACAGTGCAGCTAATGTGTGTCAGCTGTATCGGGGGCTTTGCTACTGGGAATCTCGCAGTGCTCAGGATTGCAGATTTGCAGTCCCACGCAGGCTGTACGAGGCACCAATAACAAGGCTCCTACAGAAGACAAAGAATCATAATCTGCAGGCACGGGGTATAAAATGAATGAGGATAAATGGCAATTTACAGCAATACTTCCTCTCAGAATGGCTTTATATTAATTGCATGGGCGCAATATGTAGTCAGAATTATCTCTGAGGGAGAGTGCTGCCATAAGTGAATCAACAACTGTCCACCCCTACCCAGCCATAGTTACCCATGTGAACATTTATTGAACATTTGGCTGCCTCTATTTTGCTGCCCTAGGTAGCAGCCTGTTTTTCCTATGTATTAGAAGCAGACTTCAGCAGACATCTCTTCCAAGTTCACTTCATTTTGCATCTCCCTCAGAAAAGAAAACAGCCCTAACATGCATGCAACCCTGCTGATTTACAACGATAATGCCATTTCATTCTCTTCTTCCTTCTTTCTTTCTTAACAGATCTTGAAAACTTCAAAACAAGAACAAGAAGTACGGTCTCAGTCCGTCAAGGTCAGGGAATGGTACTGTTGTGTGGACCACCGCCCCACTCTGGAGGTAAATCATGCTAGCTGGGGCAATTCATAGGCCGCAGAACAGGGTGGGCCACCCGGGCCATGGCCCGACCAACTTTTAGCATGCTAATTTATAACTTATATTTATGCATAATTGTCATTCCAGTTAAAACTTTATAGCTATTTTTTTAACTGCATAGGTAGCTAAATTAACAGGCTAAAAAGTTGCTCGGGCCATGGCCCAGGTGGCCCACCCTGTGTCATGGTCTATGGGGCAATTTGCAGGTGTCTCGGTCTCTTGCGCTTGAACACTTTTCAGGAAGGTTTAAACGTTTTCAAACCGGTGACAAATTGTGGGAAGGTATGAGATTGAGAGAATGATCCAACCTGAATGGTTTAATGGCTTTTATTGAGCATCCAGACATGTTAGTAAATCTTCAAAGTGAGCATGATAAACGCAGACAAACGACTAAATTACACAGTATAAATGCATGTGCCTTGGAAAAGAAAACATCACAAATACTAGTATATACATATTCAGGAGATAAACAGAGATTGCTTGGAGGATGTAGCCATTCATTATAAATCTACATATTTGGTGTTCTCCGAGAAGGGATCAATGGCAGGCTGAGCCGTTTTCAGCACATTCTCCTGCCTTGATTTGGAAAACTCCCCTTCCTTCCTCCTGATTCATTCACCTCCTTGCTGCTCAAACTTTTTGCTTTATCTTCCATTTCATGCCCAGATCTCTCCAAATTACATGTTAGGTAGGAGGACTGCACTACCATCCCACTGCACCCTTGCAGATGCAGGGTTTTATTTATTTCTGGGGGAAAGGGAATGTCAGTGAGATCCATAAAGATCCTGGGATTCCTCTTATGGCTTTTAGTGCCTGTCTGTGAAATTGTGGGCACCACTATCTGGAGCTCAGGTGGGATGGAACAAAATGTCCACCACCTGAAGTCGATGCTCCTTTTTGGTCCACTACCATTTTTTTTAATAGATACCTATTTAAACCAACCAGGATTATAATGCTTATGAAATGTTCAGAAATATGCCCTATTTTCCTTTTGGAGTTTACACAAAAATAATCAGTAGTGCAAACCTTTGATGCTTTAATCTGTACCCTCCTCCTGACCTCATTCCTTACTACTTCCAAAGCTACAGGAACAGCAGTGATCATGATCTTATAATATTTATTTTGTGCAAACGTGTAGCAAATCTTACATCTGTGCAGTGGGTTGGACTAGATGACCTTTGCAGTCCCTTCCACAATGCTGTGAATAGGCAAGGAATGCCTATAGCAAACTTTGCTGAGAGCACAGCGCTGAAGATGAAAGAGCTGAAAAAAAAATGTATGGTAGCATGGAGCAAATATTTACAGTGTTCAATTGGGCTGCTAAAGCAATAGATTGGATTGTCTTTATCTAACTTCTCATCATTATCTATCTTCAGTGTGTAATCACTGCACAAATGTTGCTGGTCATAAAATAATTTAGCCCCTTTTAAAATCCAGCCACCATAAGTTGTTCTCTTATTTATAACATGATGCACCTCTCTAGATCATTATGGTAAAGGTAGTTTCCAGTTGGGCATTTCCTAACAGTTAATGGCAGTCTGAGTTAAAGCCTATTGTCTTCCCCTTAATGCTGCCCTTCCTCTTGGTCACTAAGGGTGAAAGGTACCAGCAAATAGCACTTCTCTTGTTCTCTCCCTCTGTGACGGAGCTCGTATAGGTCACCAAGTCCTCTGGACTGGTCCAGCTCTTGGCCTTTGCACTGGCCCTTCTCCATACATAGATGTACATAGAATTCCTCTACCTACAAGAAACAAGTTTGCCTCTAGGATACACCACCTATTAACCTCAATGAGACTTGCAACCATTTACTCTAAGGCAAAATTTGACCCTTTATTTTGTGATCCCAAGACTTTAAACATTGGGTAGAGAAAACAGGATTTGATCAGGGTAATAATATTGCTTCCGAATTTGTACAACCTTGAATTTCTTATGACAAGGTATGCAATGGCCTCTTGATTCTAAATGCGTGTCTTTTTTGTAAGGAAATATCCAAATATCTGTAACGGGGAAATGAAAAAGAAAATGTCACAATAGCTGTTGTCTACATATGACATAAAATGATTTGTTCCCATGTGCCAGCAGGTGATGCTTATCAAAACCTTGTACCTGACTAATGCCAGCATCACTAATGCTGGTATCCAAACAAGGAAGTTACTTTATCAGCAATGAAAAGGTTATGTTATTTCAGCGGCAAAAGCCAGCCTGATTTCATGAACTAGCAGATTTTATAAATGGATAAATATAATTGAAGACTGTAATGATTTTTTAAACTAAAGTGTCACTTAAAGAAGATAATTAAAACATTTAGAAAATTCAAAACAATTGTTTTTACTTAATCATACATATTTGATTATAAGATCTGTGTTGGATGTATGGTGCCGAGTCAGGCTTAGTTGGCTGGGTATTTATTTAAACCCATGCATTTCTGTTACAGCTGTTACAAATCAAGCATTAGTGAGATAAGTTAGTCACTTATTATATCACCTTGACTGGTATTAGTCTCTATCACAGGCAATGCATTATGTGGCCAACAAGCAATGGAGTGACTTGTACAACTTCAGTGTATTATCACTAATCACAATGATCAACAATCAACCATTTTGGCTGAACTCCTGCACTCGGAAACTATTTCTAGCACTCCACATCTACAGAGTCATCTCTATGGATCATTTCTTCTTTTTTTAAATAATGATAATGCTTTTGTACCTGTCTCCTCTTTGAATCTTTTCTCATCAGCTAGCTGAGAATTGCATGGCAACCCATTTACCATGATGTTACACTTAGTGCTCAAACACAATTGGCTAGACAGAGCACGTACACATAAACTGGTATAAGTGATCAACCACCAGTTCCA
>NW_005842204.1:1462595-1467573 GCF_000455745.1 Alligator sinensis | reverse complement strand
AGAAGTTACACATAAACTGGTATAAGTGATCAGAAACCAGTTCAAATCTGTAACCCAGCAGAGGTTCAGTGCATATAAACTGCTTTCAAAATGGCCAAAACCAGTTTAAGATAAGCCTCTATGGATATAGTGTCAGACTTATCTGATTTAGGTTAAATCAGTGTATTGAACTGCTGTTCCAGATCCCCTCCAGATTCAAGTTACCTCACAGTCCCCCAGCATCCCAGAATGCTTTGCACCTTCCCTGCAAACACCCCTTCCGCCCCCACAGGTTGGGCAGGATAGCCTTGGCCCAAGCTGTCTGCTCTAGCCCAGCAGGGAGATGTGCTATAACACCCCCCAGGCTTCTGGCCTGGGCCACTGCAGGCTTGTGGCTGTATTTCCAGAATCAAAAGTGAACGTCTGTTCCCTTGCTTATTGGTTCAGTCTATGCAAGTTAGATTAACCTGTGAAGATTAAATCGATTCAGCCTCAGGCTTTTTGACTGTTTGCACTTAGTGAATGAGACAAGCCCAGGAATTCCTCCGCTTACTTCCGACCAGCTGGCAGGAAACCTTGTCAAGTCTGCCAGCATCACTTGGCTCCTGGGCTTCACAATCCCCAGCTAGACAGCTACTTGAAAGAAACAGAATTAAAAAAAAGGTTTGGAAGGCCCCTGGGTCTGCAAGTGTAATGACCTGTGAGATCTGCCTATGCCTACAGATCAAGAGAGCTTTTCGTTCCAAATACCCTCAGTAAAACTTGCTCAAAAGCTTTTACATCAGGATAAAGACCACAAGGACATCTCCCTGACCAGGGCCAAGCAGTGTATATATTTTTGCAGCGATGACAGTGTTCTACATTTGTTTACCAAAGGCACACTTAGTGTTGTGGCTGTGCAGGGATGACAAGGATGTCTGCCTACCTAATTTATCTAACTAGGACACCTTGCACTTTTGGATTTCAAGGGATTATTCCTTCTGTAAAGAACAGCAGAATTATAAGTACTGGAATCTGCATGGCTGTATCCATTGGGTCATTGTTCTTGAATCTGCGATCAGGTACTTAGGTCGCACAACACCCAGCACCATGGCATCTAACCATTAGCTGCCTGGTTTCTGTAGTCGAATCCATAGCCCTGAGTTAGGTATTTGGTCTCTCTATCCTATGCTTGGGGGAGTTAGATTCCTTAGAACAGAACAATTTACAACAGCCATCATGCTGACCAGGGAGTTGTCGAGGGTAGCAATTGGAAACACTAATGATAAGGGTGTATTTAAAATCCCATACATATTTCAGCTTTAGACATTCAACATGGTGCCTCCATGACTTGCTTGGGCTTCTCAGCCACTTCCTGGAAGCAGGCATCTAATTCTTCTCTTTCGGGCAGAAAGCAGGACAGGGTGGCACCTTAGAGCTGTGGTTCTCAAACTTTTCAGGCTCAAAGTATCCCTTGATAGACTCAGGGCAGTCTATTGACTTGGGACACAAATATCAGCTAAATTTTCACTCAATTTTTGACTACAGAAAGGTAACAGAGAAGTTCTTCTGTTGCAAAGAAATTGGACTTCAACAGATCAAAATGTTTTTAACACTGTGGATTCCTATATCAAATCTATGGGTTTATCTTATGAATGATTGTTGCACACCTAAAAATTATAGCATTGTGTGGTGGCCCAAAGCACCCTGGTAATGATCTCAAGGCACTCCTGGTTGAGAATCAACAGCCATAGGGTATTTATAGATATAATTCTTCATGCTGCAACATGCTGCAGATCTGGCATGTCAGAGAAGACTCGATTAATCAAATCTGTTCCACACGTGAGCTGGCACGCACCGCACCGCACTGCATCGCTTGCAGTTGTATAAGTGGCGAAATGCATGTCAGCATGGAGGAAATGGCGGTGTTGCGCTTTTGAACTAAAACACCTTTGATATGTTTAATTCAAAAGTAGACCGCCGCTCTTTTCTGTGCTCTGATGCCACTTATATAACTATGCGTTGCAGCATCGGGCACTTTGAGAAGCTCCTGGTGCTGCGGCACATGCATATGTAAAAATTCCCTTAGAAACTAACTGGCTCAGGGAGGCATAAGCTTTCATAGGCAACAGCCTCCTCTGTCAGATAGCATCAGGGGAGCTTTAACATTGTGTGGTGAGGGAGCTTCAAACAGATGTGCCTCCAAGCTTAAGTAGAATCTAATAGGGTATTCTGAAAATCAGTTTGGGAACTGGGTACTAGAAGTGGGAGTTAAGCAGAACTTAAATATTTCAAACCTTTCATAGCTTGAGTCCTTTGTCCCTACCTTAAATTTTAAAAATTGAGATTATGCTGCCTCTGAGTACAGTACTGTACGTAACCTGCCCTTATTAACTGTAAAGCACAGTAGCATATAATAGAAATCTCAGTGAACTCAGAAAGCCCTCAGCTCACATAATCTATTGTGCCTAGAAGGTCCAAATCATGTCACATGCCAGAAAACTCAGCTTTTTTAATGTGTGGCAAGGTGGGGCCCAGCAGAGATGCAACCAAACCTGGAATTAAACTTTTAAAATAGAGAGGCCTTTTCTACCCTATCTCTCTGCCTCTCTTTTTTTTTTTTTTCCTTTTTTGCTCTTTGCAGTTAGCTTCTGTGTCTGTATGTTGGTTACCTAGGAAACTGCTGTAGGGTGGCATTTGATTGAAAATGCAATTGGACTGATTGTCAGAATTGTGGCCTGTGTTTCAAGTGATATATGAATGCTTGTAAAGTCTTGACAATTTTATTATTATTTGTAGCATAAAATAACATTAAGCACAGAGGCCACATTTACCCAGTGTAGAACTATGTTGATGAATTTGGCTTTAATAGCTATTAGGCAAGCAATACCATCTAAACCAAAATGTATACCAACCGTATCAATTGTATTTCTCCCCACATCCCACTCTTGATCTCTCATCAAGATGACCTACCATCCCAAGACTTCTCCAAATATTGTGAGCCCTCGCAAATTATCTCCCAGGCCTATGATAAACCCAAGCCAGACAATACTGTCATTCTATGGGTAGCATCATAATTTCCATTTTCCAGGAGAGGCAGGGAAAGGAAGGGAACATGGCCAGGAAATGAAGCAGAAATTAGGCTGTCCACAATGAGTCTCTCCCACTCAATGATTAATTCAGCTACTCTAGAGATCAGACAATGTTCCTCTTACTGCACCTGAGGATCCGAAGCTTGCCCACGTAGAAAAATGGTCTTTGTACTGTTAATCTCTCTGCCATGAAGATGAATTATATAGTTTAATATAGTGTGAGCAAAGGGCAGGGGAAATCCAGTTTCTGTGCTGTGAGGAATTTCCTTGCTGGTTTCAAGATAAGATTGCTGAAATCCAGATTGAGCTGTTAGGATGGCATATTCCATTTAGTAGATACAAGAAGAAATTTCGGTGTAAATGTATTCAGTGATAACAGAGTAACACCCTAAGGTGGTGACAGAGTTATTTCCACGTATGAATACACACTGGAAATAGCCTGTTGTAATGGATGTGAGATCATCACCTTCACTTTTGTCACCCAGCAAGGCACAAGACTAAAGAACATTACCTGTAGGATGTACGTGGTCTGTTACCTCTCAACCACTTCAGTCTATTTTCTTTACCATCCCAACCTGACAAGGGTTTTAATGATATCAGGCCAGATCCACACCTGGCAGAAATTGGCTCAACCACAGATTGGTAACAGAGCTAAGTCAGTCTATGCAAGTGGATGATCTAGTCTGTTTTGAATAGAAAAAAAAAATTGTGCAAGGGCAAAGTAGATCCAGTCCATTCGTCTGTGTTGTCCTGCAAAAAGTAACGTCTCTCTTTCCATTTTTAAAATAATATAATTTGTGCTTTCTATCATTCACCCTGAAAGGCAAAGAACACCCTGAGGGAACAACAGAACTTTAAGGTCTAGGACTGTATAGTGGCTGGTCACCATGCTTTTGATTGCTTCCAATATGCAATAGAAAGTATTTGATAATGCTTATCATACAATTACCACAGACAGAGAATAGCATATATTGCTGGGAATTAACTGCTTGTTGGGAAATTAGTATTTTTATTGCCATCTTCCATCCCAAGGGAAGATCCAAAAACGGTGTTTATAAACAAACTATAGAGCTCAACACTGTAGTACAGCCACCTCTGTGATACAAGATGGTGACTATTTCATTCTGTATTGAAACAGGAAATGACAGTTTATGCTGAAGGTGGAGAATACTGTATCTAACTGAAAGTGCAAGAGGAATTTGGGGAGAGAAAATACAGTTACTGCATTTGGAATATGTTTGGACAGTATGCCTATCCATCACTTTTGCAAAAAGGTCAAGGGGCATTTAAGGACAAGTGCTGACTGGGAGAGGATTTTTTCTTAAGCAGAAAAGAAATCCATCCATGCTCAGAATAGCTTAGATGGTAGTGGTTGAGGCACTCATCCAAGGTGCAGAAAACCCAGGTTTGCCATTCCTTGGCCTCATTTGGAACAAGGGTTTGAATGCAGGCATAGCAGGCTGGAGGTCTCAGGGACTGTAGCCCAGTTGCGGGCAGTAAGAAAATGATTACAAGCTTTCCTAGGAGGGCTGGGCCAGCTGATGAGGATAAAAGACTGGCCCAGAGGAAGTTAAAAGCCCCTAGGAGCTGAAGGGCAAGAGAAAAGTCTATGAGGGTAGAAACTGCAGCAGTGAGCCAGGGTACTCTCTCCAGACCTGGGAAAAGACCACCAGGTTTGGTTCACTGCATTATTATTTGTACCTGATGTTTGCAAACTTATGATTTATGCTATGTTCTGTGGGTAAGTTCATCCAGGGAAATAAGACTGTGTGGTGTAACTGGACAACCCACTACAATAGGTTTCTTATATCCCACAAGGATGTAGTCTGTCCCAGTCTCTTCCTGGAGCTGTTCCACCCATCTTAACATGGTAGGTCTAAGTAAGAAAGTAGCAGGTGGTATGGTATGGTGACAGGCCATTTCCTCTT
>NW_005842204.1:1445997-1462564 GCF_000455745.1 Alligator sinensis | reverse complement strand
CATTCAACAAAAATATTCCTAAAAAAAAAAAAAAAAAAAAAAAATTCTTTCATCCTCACTCCCATCCCTCAACTCCAAACCTGTCAGCTGCTTATCACATCGACATAAATTGAACCTTGGTACCTGGCTATGCTTGTGTGTGTGTGTGTGTGTGTGTGTGTGAGCAACAGAAGGCAAATTGTGGTGACTGCATGCATTGATGGAGCAGTGAGGCTTCTGCTGCCAGAAATCAGCCTTCTTCTATTAAAATGTTAGCAGCAATCTATCCTAAAATAAACTGAATGATTAGCAAGTATTTTCAACATCATAAAAAGACCAGATACAGTTTATACATAATAATTTAGACTTCCTCAGTGCAGGATGCACTGCAACAAAATTCTTATTTTAATACCAGCTGGATATTCACTCTATGAATCTAGCCTTTTTATCCCAGCTGAAAAAGAAATGTATATTTCTCACACTACACTTTCAGCAGGGAGTCAGCATTTTGTCAGGTCAGTGTATCATGGTGTTACATTGTGTTAAGCAGCATAATGATGCGACAGGCTGGAATGATGAAATGCTGGCTGAGCAGTGGAAATTTGGAAATAGACACTTATTTGGAGCTGAAGAAACTACTGAAATAAAGGCAGGAAGGGATATACATCAAACATTTGTGACTGTCAGGTTTTTGGCTCTTGGAACATTACATACATAGCAATAGCATGGTACAGAAGGTTGGCCTGCTCTATTTACAGAACCTTGTCTGTTAGAAGTTCTCATTTTTTTTTCCTCCTTCCCTGTCCTGTCCATTCACTCTCACATGCTAAGCAAGTATGAAGCAGAGAAGCAGGAAATATAAGAACTGTAAAAAGCTCCCCATGCTGTCACCTTTCTTCCTTAGCTCCGTATCCCATTATATTCTGTTTTTTTCTTTCTGATCCTTACGTTCTCTCTTCTTTTAAAAGTCCATTTCTAATCATACTTTTGTTCAGACCACCACATCCAGCTCTACTCTTTATGGCAACAGAAGCATGGATGATAACAATGTTAGGTGAGCAGTAAGTAGAGAGCAGTGGCTCTGGGATAAGCAGTTGGGCTGTGTGAAGCTTAGGTCCCTGATTTGATTCGGTGAAGATTCAGCATGATTCAGTGGCCAAATCTCCAAATCTGAATCGAATCAGGAGACCCTTTAATCTCTCCAAATTGAATTGGAACCCTCCAAATCGATTCAGACAGATTCGGAAAGATTCGGTGATTTGGACATAGACACAGCTTTAAATGTTTTTTCTACTTACCTCTAGGTATCAGGTGGCTCATGAACGCTATGATGCTGGGGCAGATGGAGCATCCCACAGGAGGGTAGGGGGTTCACCAACGTACTCAGCAGCAGACCCAGAAGTGGATGAGAAGCAATTCTGGTCCACTTCCAGATCCACCAGGGAGTGCACAGGGGGCCCCCCACACCCTCCTGGCTCAGTGACTGGTGCCTCCTGGGTTTGGAGGGGCACCAGGGTCCCCCCATGGCTGATCACTGAGCCAGGGAGGTGCGGGGGGTGGGAGGGAAGCTTCCCAGCACGTTCCCCACCAGACCTGGAAGTGGACCAGAACTACTTCTGGTCCACTTCCGAGTTCATCACCGAGCATGCACTTCCCGTGCTCCAGTGGGAAGCTCCTGCCCCAGCATCACAGCATTCATGAGCCGCACTGGTACCTCGAGGTATGTAGAAAAAACATTTAAAGCTGTGTCTGTGTCTGAAATGATAAAGGGCTTGGAAAGCAGGTCATAGGAGGATAGGTGTAAAGGAGCTAGGCATGTTCAGCTTGCAGAAAAGGCACTTAAGAGGGAGCATATTTGAAGGGTGGCCATAAAGAAGAGGGAAAGCACCTGCTCTCTCTTGCTGCAGGGAAGAGGATGTAGACCAGTGGCTTGAAGTTGCAGCAAAGTAAGTTTAGATTGGATATCTGGAAAAACTTCGTCACTGTTTGAACAGTGAGGCAGTGGAATCGACTGCCTAGGGAATTTGTGGACTCTGAACTACTGGGGGTGTTTAAGAAGAGGTTGGACAGCCACTGGTCAGGGATGATCTAGGCTCAGCTATACCTATGTTCTACCATGGGTATTTCCCATGCTTCTGGGCTTTGCTGGTTTCCCCCTCCCCCTCTCTCCTGCTATATGTGTTCAGGTGTTTTTAAGCCTTCCCAGAAGCATTGGATGTTAGCTACAGCCAAAGCTGGGGACTTTGACTAAGATGTGCCAATGCTCCTGCTGGGACCAAAGCCAGAGGTTCTTGGGTAGAGGGTCTTGCTGCTCAGTTCAAGATCAGACTGATGCTTTATTTGGGAAGGAATTTTACCCCATGGTCAAATTGGTATGAACTATGGTAGATTTGACCTTCCTCTGTAGCAGGGGCATGGCCCTTTACCCGGGACCTCTTCAGCATATATCAAAAATATTTCATAGAAGCATTGGCTGCCATGGTTCTCCTATTTACATGTGGCAGGTTAGGGTATTAGGTCTGTGTTGTGTCAGGGTTGATGGCAGTCTTATGTAGAGTTTAGATTATGGTTTGGGTAGGGATGATCCTGCCTCAGGCAGGGGGTTGGACTAGATGACCTCTGGGGGTCCTCTTCAGCCCTGCTTCTCTATGACTTTAAGACTATGACACTAGTGCTAGTAACTTCTGTGTGCGAACGAATACAGATTGTTGGATGATGAATAGTTGCAGTAGCAACTTTGTAAGTTATACATGGCAAACACTTCAGACAAGGGATGATGGCCCATGTGCACAAAAGAAAATTAGCACCTAAAATGAGGCTTGGACTTTCCAGACCAGTACTGTCTTTTTATCCAGTGACTCATATAAAACACAGAAAAAATCCTTGAAGCAAACTAAGACCCAAGTCTCTATCCTCCCAAAAAGTGGGGATCCCTTTTATGGTTTTAGTTGGTGCCTGACCCCAGAAGATGTTTTTAGTAGAGAGGGCTGGGGCTCAAAAAACTTACCAATGTTTCCTGTTGACTATTTCATGTGACACCCTCCTCAGCACATAGGCTTTTGTGGGTCTCATTCTGAAGTATGTAGGCACCTAACACAAAGCTGTAGGTCCCAGCCTGAAGTTAGGCCCTTAAAAGTCAACTCTGGCAGTGCTCAGTATTCCAGTATCACAATGGACCTAGCCCTGCGTTTTACTTCTGTTTTCACATTTTTTTGGTTGTAGCCATGTTGGTCTAAGGACATAGGCAGGCAGTTCTTTGGGTAGATGTGATATCTTTTATTAGACCAGCTGAGTACTTAGAAAAAAGTGAACTTCCATAGCACTTAGCATAATTGTGTTCTCCTGCAGCCTCTGAGTATTACCACAATATTAATAAGTGAATAATAAGTTTAAATAATTCATATTAAGTATCAAACACTTAATATGCATCCAAAGTCTTAAGAAATGCGAACCCCATTAAAAAAATCGGGTAGCATTTGTGGTAAGACTAATTATGAATGCTCAGCATTTCTCAGGTTCAGGGACATAGTTTAGAGATGGTAAAAAATAGATATTACTTCATGTTTTCAAATTCAGTACTATATTTTTCATATAAGTGCATTTTGTGGGGGGAGGGAGGGGAGGACAGGGCAGGAGAGGAATGTTGCCATCCCGCACCCCAAGTTCATATAGGTCATTAACAATATTTTGTTCCATTTCAGGATCTCTTGGCATTTTTACTGAATTGCGGCAAATTTTGAAACAAAACAAAAAATATTTTCAATTTGGAAATCTTGAACAAAGCCTTTCAACATTTCTGCAATTTTTTTCATCTGTCTCAAATCTGGCACAAATTCACAAAATGTTGTAGTCAACCTGAAACTGTATTTTTTCCCCCAGGTGGATATTTCAGTGGTCTGTAGATTTGTGTGTTCTATTGGAAATGGAACTTTTCTGGAAATTTCAAGAATTATTTCCTTTTCAATGATTTTCAGATCGTATTTCCGTATGCCTTATTTTTTGTTATTTTGTGCCGTAACGGTGCGAATACACTGGTGCCTCATTTTTTGCATATACAAATTGGGACATTTAGCTGCCACTTTTCCCAGGTTGGGTTGGTCCTAAAAGCTGGGTTACTTAGTCCACAAGTAGTAATTTAATTTTTTGCATACTTTCTGTCAGTGCTTGTGCTATTTTATTATGAGTTTACAAATTGAACAAAGGCAAGGGACAATTTAAATCAGAAGTAGTTTCAGTGGCATCCATTTTACAAAACACTATCTAGCCCCACTTGTGAATTTTGCAGCCTTTAGGAAACAGTAACTGTAGTCCCAACTGTGGCATTTGAACCAAGGTGTTCCCAGTATTAAATATTCCAGCTACTGGACCATCTCCTCCCCTGCCCCCCGCATCCCTCATTGCTTTGAAAATGATGCCACATCATCACTGTAATTCCACAACAAAGCTGCAATTCAGCATCTTTCCTAGTCTTTTCTGTTATACATTGAAGTATTCTTTCCATAGAACTACCTTAAAATATCACTCAAAAATCATATGCAGAATTTCATGGGAATATTTATGTGGCCCAAGCCTGGGCTAGGTACTGATATTATTTGATAGCTTTGTCTGGGTTGACTGAACACTGACAAAAAATTGGCTGTTTTTCTACCACTTTATTTTATAAAATCTTACAAAAAACATACATTTTCCCAATTAAAATAGACATGTATGCCAACATTGGGCTCTCATCTTGTCCACATATCTTGTCACTTTGCGTTTCATTTTGGAGCCCCACTGTAGACATCCAGTTTTTAAAATGTTGGTCATTATTAGGGCATTATTTGAAAAAAAATGTTTAAAAAGAGTCGACACTTGGGTCTTCTGTCATATTATATATACATGTGATGGAAATATTTGAATGGATCTTTCTATCTTCCCAAGGGGAGGGGAGTTATTAAAGTTCAATCCATTCTCTTAATACTCTTAACTATCTCAGGCCTCTATTCCTGATGGAATTGGGCCTGTATAGTATATGCCCGTGAGCTGAAGCGTTGACAGGGAATTATTTTCACATCATTTTTCACATAATGGATGAGCTGCTAATGATTTTTCTTTTTTTCTTTTTTTTCCCGGATCTCTTCCACATTTTCTATTTTCTCAACAGCAGAAAGAACTTTTAGTTCCATTGCAAAGCTTAATTAGTAAGTAGAGGTAACGAAATTTTAGCATTTGATAGAAGAGATGGCAATTGGATTTAATTTCTATCTCAGTCTTTCATACAGTGTATTGTGAAGTGAAGATGCCAGCCCTATTTCCAGACAGCTTTCTGCTTGTAGTAGTGGTGCTAGAATCAGAACAGTGCTTTGCAGAAAGTCCTCAGTACAGGATTTCTTGGTCAATCATTTTTTCTCCTTTAGTTAATAAAACCAAAAACACATACGCAACAATGACAGGGACCCTGCTGGTTGAAAACAGCTGCATTTATAGCAAACCAAAACCTCGCTAGTAAAGAATTATGTGAGATAAAAGCATGACTTTTTTTCCTGTTGAACACTCATTGTATGGATCATATCCTATGTTCTCCCTCAGTTCTCCAGACCCTGCAGCATAGTATGAAGAGGACATGTTGCAATAGCTGTAGAAGAGAATCTGTATACATTTAAGAAAGGACTTTGCATTGAGTAAAGCTATTAAAACAGAAGTATTTTTTATGAAGGTCAAAACAGTGTGTATGAATGATCTGAACGTTAATAGTTACATTAAAACAAAAACAAGAAACAAACTGTTGGTAAAACCACACTGGCTAGGGACAGAAATTACACATAAACCAGTATAAGTGATCAGAAAGAGATTCAAATCTGTATAATGACAGAAGTTCAATGCACATAAACCTCTTTCCAAATGGCCAAAACCAGTTTAAGAAAAAACATGGATAGATGTAGTATCAGTCTTAACTTATTTAAGTTCAATCAGTTTATTGGACTTCTGTCCCAGATCCTCTCCAGATTCAAGTTAACTCAGTCCCCCCCAGCATCCCAGGGTTTTTGCACATCCTCTGCAAACCCCTCTTCCCAGCCCTCCCGCCTCAAGGGTGGGTGGGCTAGCCTTGGCCCAAGCTGTCTGCTCCAGCTGAGCAGGGAGGCATACTCTAGCACCCCACAGTGTCTGGCCTGAGCCAGTGCAGGCATGTGGCTGCATTCCTGAATCTAAATGAATGTCTGTTCACTTGCGTATCGGTTCAATCTGTGCAGCTTAGATTAACCTGCAAATATTGAATCAATTCAGCCTTGGGCTTTTTTACTTTGTCTGTACTTAGCCCCCGAGCAAGCAGAGAGGTTTGATCCCTTTTCCTAACTAGCTGGCAAGCTGTTGTGCCACCAGAAAAGAACCATTCACAGATTTCTGCAAAGGTTACAGTAAAAATGTAAGCAGGTGGGTAAGAGGATAAAAGTAGTAGTTCTCAAAAAAACTGCTTACGTTTGCTCTTCTCAGCTTCTGCTTTGATGTGTTTTAGAGTCTCGAATAGTAAAGTTTCAGCTCTGTAACTGAGTTGTCATTTCACTGAGTGCCTAAAATCTGAAGGAAGGCAGGCATCCCAGCCCTCTGGCCTTGTGGGAAGAAAACCAATTTAGTCACAGGATACAAAACTCGTATTATCTATTTATCACATCACATGTTTGATGTTCATTATACTGAGTCTCGGGTCAAATTTCACTGAAGCAAAGGCATGTAATTGGTGTCCTTCAGGATAAATGTAAGAAGCAACCAAGATCATTTCTGGAATAGACAGCTGAAACAAGACATGTCACCACCCAAAACACAGACTATTAAGGGGCTAGTTAGAAACTGAGCTACACAGAGGGGTTGGGGGCTTCATCAGTTGTTGTTTGTTAGAGCAATGTGTCTGCAGATAAGAGAGGAGGCAGTCACTACACCACAGATAGGAAACAGAGAAGGTAGCAAGAGAGCACCAGATACAGACACCAAGGCAGCAGTGGCAGCCTGACCCTGAGGAGAAAGGGCTCTGGATTCTGGCTAGAAAGGAGCAAGAAATACCAATTAGTCAACAATATTGGCTAATTGCATGTGTCAAAAGAAGGAACAATATTTAAAAAGGTTCTTGTCTGCCCTAGGAATGCACTGATTGATTGGCTTTGCAAGCCGTCTGGTGCAGGGATAAGCAACGTTTTTCAGCTGTGGGCAGGTATGACCCACTGTAGTCAGAGGCAGGCTGATGGGCAGGCACTAGGACCTGGCCACCACCGCCATTTGTCTCCATGGTAGCATAGGGAGCATGTCCAGAGCCCCAAATCTACAAATCAGATCCAGTGGTTTTGCAAGCTGGATCTAGCCCATGTGCCACAGCTTGCCAACCCCTGATCTAGTGCCATGTTGCAGGCAAAGAACTCAATAAAGTTGTTCCTAATCCTGCAAACATGTAGCATATTTCACTATGAATTTGGACTCTTCATCAGGTGTAAAATAAACACAAGTGTACTGAAACCCAGGGCTTAAAACCCGCATACCCGGAAGCAGTCCTTTATCAACACGGCAAAATTAACATGAACTATCTCAATGTGTTTTAGTATTATAGATAGCCTATAAATACTGAGTCAGAAACAAAGAGCCACTGCAGAACTGAACATGACATTATGGGGTTGAAAAACCTTACAGAAGAGAATAATTCCATTGTCTTTGGTTCAGCATGATGAAAATGGTGATAGATCAGCAAAAACAAATTTAAAATCATGCCTATGAAACTCTACTTTAATTTAAATTAGAAGGGATAGAGAGTTGTAACTTCCATTTAAAGTGCCTGGCCCATCATTTATTTTTTATATGCTGCCAAAGCCACTGTTTAAATTATTAAGAGCAAGAAGTAAAAAGCTTCTCGGGAGATAAAATGGATGAGATTAAAATTAATCCACCATAATCCTTCCTTTAAAACTGCTGATTCAGTATGTACAAGTTTATCAATGGAAGGGCTGGGGGGGGAAACAGATGAAATATTTTTTGTTTTCGGGACTTCTTTTGTGACTGTCTCCTCGCATTTGGTTCCCTAGGCGCGCTGTTAGTTTGCCGTCTGTGTGATGCTGACAGCGCTACGGTTAAGGGAGTTATTTTGTTTATTCAGGAACTCTAAGAAATTGCAAAACTTTTGCTCTTATACCTCCAGGCTACTCTAGATGTGCACTTCTTTAACCACCTGAAATCAATAGCCCTTTCTCATTTAAGCAGTTCAGTTGATTTCATTCATCACAGCTTTTGTGAGCACAAGATCCGGGGGCATAGTGTAGAATATGCCCCAGATATTTTGGAACAGGTACACAAAATCCAAGATAGACATTAATTTAGTATCTTTGAATCCCTTTGAGCTATGTCGATTTAAACCAGCTGAAGATCTGAAGTAAAACAGTATACAGATTTCCCTTCCCCGTATATGTTTGTATGTATGTACATGGCTATATAGAGTTCTCTGTGTGTCCATGTATTGTATCTGAAAGAGTTGTTTGCTATGATAACCCCACTACGTATAATGTATGCAGTCTTGTAGACGGTTACCCCTTAATCACTTAGGAGCCGCAACTCTTCATGCAGACTAATGATCTCCTACTGACTGGTTGCCCACTTGCAGTTCTCTCTTCAGCACATCTGTCAGCATGCCTTCCCCAGGGATCTGTATTCAAGTCTGAATCTGTGACACATGTGCATTAACTACCCGGTGACTTCTTCCGTTAATAACTGACTAAATCTTTGAAAACTGCGAGTTTCCTCCCAAACCCCTACTATTTTACCTTTAGGCACCAGTTGGCTTGTCACAAGATAGACAGCAAAGTAAAAGACATTTGGCACTTTTAACTCATGCTGCATTCCTTGAATCTCTTACATTTTAGTTTCCGTGTCTCAGGTAAAGAGGAAAGACCAAAATAATGAGAGTGACATTAATGGGTTCTTTTAAAAAAATAAAAATCTTGGTGATGGCTCATTATGACATAAAAATATATATATAATCTTAAATTAGGGACATAGCACACCAATTTCCTAAATTGAGAGGCATAAAGAATGAGGGTAGAACGGTTCAGAGACTGATTTAGTATCCGCCAGAGCCTTTCACCTCTGACTGAACAAAGCCAATATGTAGTTTTAAAATGTTAGTATTATATGGTATTTTAATCGATTGGATACCTAAATGTAGTTCCTAGTGGAAAGTCCTAGTGAACTTTTCACCAGATTATAGCTATACTTTCCTCATATTAATCTATACCCTGATTGGCAGTACAAGCAAAACCATTAAAAATATGGGCAGATCAGCTGACCTACCTCAGGCCCCTCAGGAACAATCCTACGTGTGCACATACCCACGTTACATATGAAAAATATTAGTGCTTCTGCACTGTTGCAATCGTATCTATGTGGGCAGATCCCCGTGTTCACTTAGAGCCCCATTTAAGTCACTGGATCTGATGGCATGGCTATTTATTCCAACTGAGTTATTATCTTACTCTATGCAAAATAAAAGTAGTAAAGGCAAAATCTAATACTTTACCAATGTATGAAATACCATGAAAACCTTAACTCCTGCATTTCACTCTGTGTGTGTACATGTATGGTTAAATATGTAACCTTAATATTATTTCAACATAATGCTCTTGATTAAAAAAATGAAAAGATAGCACAGAAGAAGGATACAGCCATTTATAAAAGCAGCAGACAATAATTTGGCCCCAGACAAGTCTCTTTAAAAAAGAGGAAAACTCCTAATAAAGTCCCTTGTCAACCTTAATTACAGCAATTAGTTCCCATCTGCTTACCTGATATTCCTACATATAGCATTACAGTAGCATTGTATAATGTAATATAATAAAAAGGTGTGGATGTGCACAAATGTCTCAAAGGACATCTCACCAATGCTATGTTGCTAGCTATTTCAACCTTGGAGTTGGCCATAAACTTAATAAATTTTGGTAAGACATTTCCCCCTGAGCAACTTTATAAAAAAAGGTTTGATCTAATCTCTTATACCTACAGTGAGAACCTGATCAAAGGTAGTCAAAGCCTGGTATTAAAGGATTAGCTAGGTCACATTGGAATATGTTTTAAAACAAACACCAGAGCCTTTAACTTAGCTGAAGCAAAGATACAGAAGAATACTGTTAGACTAACTCTTCATGGCTTTAAACAGAAATCAAACCAATAGATTAAATCTGTGAGTCCTTCTTTAAGGTGATAGATATTGTTTTTCTCCTATGCATAATAATCTTAGGAAAAGGAAGTAATAGTTGAACTACAGAAAGGACAAATATATACAACAATTACAATTGGTTTAAGTATCACTTATACAAGCAACTAACTTGAGGCATTCTAGCTGCAGGTAATTAGTGTCAGTCTGCTCCTCCTTATCTTTTATTCTGTCCTATCTTTTTTCTGTCTCCTTCTCCTTCCTGTTTGCTACTGACAGGATCTACCGTTGAGGCACTTTATCTTTGTTTGACAGGTTGGGCTGAATGGTTTCTTTCTATGGATGTGGATGCCAGTCCGTGGATCCTGTCTGCTACTCTTTTATTTAAGTAGAGCTCCCACATCAAAATTAAAAACAGATGGCACCTTGTAGCTTCATGATGGTCCAATAGGAAGTGCTGTGAAACCACATTGGCTTGAATCAATGTCATAGGAGAGCAAGTAAATCATTCCGGGATAGAGAAACATGATGTCACTCAAGTTAAAAAGAGACTTTGGGTTTATCATGGGTCTGGTTTGCCCCAGACTCTGACTTGCATCAAAATAGGAGCTGGACAATCATTTATATATACAGCTTGAATGGCAATTAACTCAAATTAGCTAAAAATTGTCCCAGGAGAAAAAGTGTTATCTTAAAGCAGGACAATGGGCTTGTACATCTGTAGGATCCCAGGATAAAAGGCTTTGTTCCAGGTGTAATCTGACAGCTGTTTTTAGCTCAATTAGCAAAGGGGTTAGTAGTTGCAAATTAGGGTGAAGTTGCATGTTTCTTTTAAAACATGTTAAATTGGTGGAATGTCGAGCGATGTTACAGTTAGAACGTGTTGTGAACAGTCGCACGTTACCGTTTCTTGCCTGAACAGCTCCAAGTTGCCACTAGAGGGCTGGTGAGCAGGGGCATGGCTAGAAGCCAGGATGCCTGAGCTCTACCCCTGCTCTGGGAGGGGGAAGCCAGGAGTGGTACATGGTGGGGTGCTGGAAGACTGCAAAGTGCTCATTTTATCTCTGTGGAGCAGACTGAAATTACCCTAACACAAGCTAGGCCGAAGTGGTGTGACTTTGAGATGCTCAGACCACGTGTAGCATGAGTTAACAAGCTTTAACATGTGGAGACTCATGCTTTAAGCGCCCTTAGTATGCTCTAATACTGTGTAACTTCGCCCTTATAGGGTCATTTGCCCAGCCGAGCGTGACTTCCGCTGGTTTTCCAGATATGACCGGGTGTAGCAGTGTGACGTTGTTCAGTTTTCGCCCAATGAAGTTAGCCTGTTCATTTTAATGAAAAAAGACAGAGTCATAACAATCAGGACAAGGGGTGCAATGTACACCTTTGTCCTCAGGGATTTCACTCAGTGAATATACAACGCCTTTTCACAGAAGTTGTGTTAGAGCAGAAGTTCCAGAAATCTGTCAGTCTGAACAAATAGCTGTCCTTGGTCAGTCCCACCCTACCCACTTTAAGGTCTTCACTAGCTACCTACGGTCATCCCTCCAGCACAAGAAGGGTGTGAACAGAATTTACAGCAGCCCTTCCTCTCTAAAGGAAATTTTATCCTATCCATGGACCCATCACTCCAGTTCCAGGATTGAATGGAGCCCAAGGATTTCAGTTTAAATTAGAGCTACACAAAATTTGTGTCGTCAAACCTGAAACCAACAGAAATTAAACTGTTTGCAAAGTTCACTATAATTCAAGTATTGGAGCTAGACAACCGAGTTCCAAGAGCAGCAGAGATCATTCATTGGTATGACCAGAATTGAAGCGAAAATGTACTGGTTTTGCGTTACATTGGGATTCTGAAATAATTTTACAGGAGTAATCGGATAGTGGGGGGAAAATTAATGCTCCTAAATTTATTACCACTCTTGGTTGCTTTCATGGGCTATTGACAATCGTTTTTCTTGAAAGCGATCCCAGAAGTAAAGAAACCCAGATTTGGGGGTTTATTGAACCTTAGACATCATTCCCAGAAAGCACTGGGCTCTGAAGATGTTTCCGCGTGTCATGTCAGTATAAACATGAGTCCTGTATATTCTAGACAGTGCCTGGTTACTCCAAGACTCATCTTCCTGAAGTCTAACCTAGCAGGGGAGAACTCTGCTGCCTATAAGTTACTGCAATAGGTTTGTGTATTTAGCTGTAATAAATACAATAACATGGGACTTTCAATCTTGTGATATTTTCTATTCTGTCATAGATAGAGGTTTCTGATGATTTGTCTCCCTGAGGGAACTTCAAGTTAAGAATGTGTCGAAATCCCCAATGGCATGGTGGAGTAATCATTAATGTTTACAGTTGCCATAGAAACTGGGATAGCTAGCAATTGACAAGGAATGGAAGCTGTTTGTAAGAGATAAGCTAGGTCAATTATTGAACAACCGTCAAATATTCAACTATTTTAGAGATACAGAAAAATAGAGATGGGATGGGTCAACCTGATTATCGACAGGGCTTTATGTAATGGCATCGCTCTTATGCAGTTGGGCCTCTTTAGTGACTATGTAATTAATTTGAGGAATCAAATTATGTCAGTGGGGAAAAAAAACAGGTCTAAACATAGAACTGTTATACAGGAATCTAAGTTGTATGTGTGTATTTATATAAGTGCATGCACATATATATCTACATGTATGTGTGTGTGGATAGTACAGCATCTTTTCTCTCACTTATTACTAAATCTATTATCCGTATACTATAAACTTGGGTTTACACAGGTGAGTAGCACCTCTGAAATCAGTGGAGCTATTTACAGGAGTAGTCTTACGTACAAATCTAAGACAACTCATAAGGCTGGAGTACAAGCCCTTATTATTTGCACCTATTATCTTTATAATGTTTTCTATCCTGTTAGCCTGCTACTTCTATTCATTCCTAGCAGTCACAGCTCTGGTCAAGCTCTCTCTGTTGGGACATTCACCATGCACGTTAACGTGCTGTGTGAGGTCTAAGAAGTATTTCTGGGCACAACAGTTTTCATAGTAACGACTGCATAAGAGCTAGATAATGTCAAGGGGAATTCATAAGTCATACGTGAGTTCCCCAAACCATCACAAAACCACATTTCAAAAGCTGGTATTAGGGAGTTTGCATGCTGTACAAAGCCCTGGGGTATTAGGAAGAGGTTGTGACTATATATTGTTTTTAAATCTGCTGTTATGTTCCTGATTAAGATATATTTTGTATCTATCACCCAATATCTTTGGCATTTTACTTCCTAATGGCTATTTCACACTTGGAGAATTAGTCAAATAATATAAAAAGCATTTCATGGGTATTTTGAAGCAATGCATTTTCTCTGCCGTGGTTGTGGGTTCCTATTATTCATTGTTGGCAAATATTCAGATGGATGCTGCATATGTAAAAATATTCACAAATCCTTTAAAGTTTTAGCAATTTTAGCATAAAATGGGTTATTCCCAGTGTTTCATTCTGACTTGTTCTTCTCTTCAGAAGAACTTGGCATCGGGTTGCAGAAACCCTGGTATGCAACTTAGCTGACCTGTCACATGCGATGGACATGAAAGGGATTAGTAAATAATCCATTCTCTCAGATCAGTTTAAATTATTAAGAGGCTACTTAAGAAAATTAATAGGTTGATAGAAATTGGAGATCAGCTAATGAATGATTGTGTGAGCACTGCAGCGTAACACAATGATTATTTCAGCCCTACTATGACACTAACACTCACTCGAGAGAAGAGAGTCAAACAATCTTACTTGTGGAGCTCAAGAAAAATGCAGGTAAGAAAGGCAGGAGGCTGGAAATGGGGCATGAAACATAGCCCCTAGCTTCACAGGCTGGCAGCCTCATGATGATGCCTGAGGAGCATTATCACACTCCCGGGAGCCGTGCTGCCATTGGATCACCCACCTTCATTTGCAAGCTTGTCACTCAGCCACATGGTTTGATAGGGAGAGTATGCCATGGAGAATTCTTCTTCCCCTGATTTATTCTCCCTTCCCAACCATATACAAAGGAAATGGCAGTGGTTTCCTTCCCTGTTCCTTTTGGGGCCTCTCTGCCAGCCTCACTCTCCGTTTCTTTCCTTATCTGTCAGCAAGGAAGTAATGCCCGTCCGTGCACTGTGAGCACAGGAGTTCAGATCATTGCAATGGCAGGTGAATCCTGACAAAGGGACAGATGTTTGCGTCTGTCTTGCAAGGTTTGTGACAGGGTTGGTGCAACATTTGCCTGGCAGCAAGCAGATAGTGTATATTCTACTCCTCTTCAGCTCCATTCCCTTCTCGCTCCTCCCCCTCCAGTCTTTCTGTTCTGAAATAGATTATGGTATAAAGAAATAGAAGTGAAGAATAGTGGCATTTGGGAGAGGGTAGGGACTGTAGATAGGAAGGACAGCTGGGATGTATGTGATGTGTCAGTTCTGTATTCTCGTTACCTCTGTTTGCTGCTGCTAGGGGGTATGCGGCAGAAGTCTGGCGCTTGTTACTTTGTTAGGTGAGTCTCCATGGAAATTACTATGGAAATTCAGAAGCAAATGTATTAAATATAATGTTAAGAGTCTGTCTTCAACCCTCCATAGCCAAGAAATGTTAAGATTAATCCACCATGGGCCCTTTTTCTTGGTATCCTTGAGGCTTTATCATGACAGCTTCCAGCACAGTATATGGTCTTCTCTCACAAGCTGCTGCAGTATTAGCTGTGTGTACAGCAGTAATCTGTTTTTATGTAGTGTCTGTAGCTTAGCAATCATCATCAGTTATCAAGACACAAGTTCTCTCCTCTAACCGCAATACCAGACACCTATTCCAAACATGTAATGTCCATTCATATGGTTGACCAGTTTTTAAAGGTCTAAAATCTGTAATAAAAGGTTCAATGCTGCATGGGGTGAAAGTGAATTCTAGTTGGATTGGGACCCCAGAACACTTACTATAATGCATACCCGTACAGTATTGAAGCATTGAATGGCTACTGGTCTTGAAAAGCCTACTTAGCAACCTGCCTAGGATCAAACCTCAGCTCTGGCCTACAGTTTACAACCGAAGGTAGAGAAGCTGATGAAATGCCCTCTATTCCTTTTATATTCAGCACTGATATCATGGGGGGAGTCTTCCTCTTTCCTTTTCCCAGCCTTCTCCTTGATGCCAAGTTCAGATGTCTGCCTATGCTTGGAGCTTCTACTGATGTCCACGGGAGATCTGCCAGCCAAGTTCCCGAAGGTTAGGGATCGAACTTCATGCTTGTAGAGGATGGCTGGTTTTAAACAGTCACATACTTTTTGCCAGTCTCCTCATATCTTTTCTGTCAGTTATACCACTTCTTTAGTCTAAGTAATTTTAAAGAGATAAATACATTGACTCCTTTATTCATTCAATTTGATGGCATACTCCTGCATTCAAACTATTCCACCAGCTTTGAGACTTAGGCTACTTTTCAAAGATTAAAGAGATTTCTGTGTGCAACCAAGATAGCCAAAAAAAATGGTGTGTCTCTGCAGATTTCAGGAGGGAGAGGTTGTACATTCTCCAGAATGGAATAATCTCTGCTACAACGGGCTTACACACAGGTAGTGTCCAGATGAGTGAATTAGAAATGCAAACAATGGGATGGATAGGGCCGCATATTTAATACAGAACTTTCAAAGCTTCACAAAAGC
Organism: Alligator sinensis; assembly: GCF_000455745.1. NCBI lineage: Eukaryota > Metazoa > Chordata > Crocodylia > Alligatoridae > Alligator > Alligator sinensis. The sequence continues at coordinate 1,446,748 of NW_005842204.1, read as the reverse complement.
TTAGGGCTGGAAGGGATCTCGTGAGATCATCGGGTCCAGCCTCCTTGCTCTGGGCAGGAAAGACTGCCGGGGTCAAATAACAGCAAGGTATGCAGCCAGTCTCCTTTTGAAGATCTGCAGGGTAGGTGCCTGAACCATCCCTGCTGGGAGTCTCTTCTAGAGTCTGCTCACACAAACCGTGAAGACGTTTTTCCTGATATCCAGTCTGAAACCTTCTTCTAGGAGTTCATGACCGTGGCTCCTGGTTTTTCCCTGACCATGTTATGGTTTATGCTGCCCATCACGTGCTGTATCTGGACACGTTGCACAGAGAATCAGAAGCAGTTAAGAAGAATTTAGTGGATTTTAGTCTGTCTGTTCAAGGCAGTGCCTTTTTCAAATACCCTGAGCCTATTCTGCATGCACAGTCTCTTGAACCAGACACAGGATCGCTGCCATCACTGTGTGTTTCATCTAGACTGATTAATATTGTTGAGTGGTGGGGTTTATGTCTGGTTGAGGTTGCCATGTTCTGCAGAGATACACAGCCTAGGGCACTTCTCCTTTTGCGGGGTAATATATCTGCTTGATACAGGGGAAGATTTTGTTAGGTTCCCTTGTTTCAGAGGTTTGTATTTGCTATCTAAGCAGCACTAACAATTCAGTGAGTTATTGTGTAAAGTTCTTAGCCAGAAAGAAAATCCTGTCTAAAGATGAGAATAAATGTGAATACTTTGCACATGGGCCCTGATCCATCCCATGTTGTAGTCAG
>NW_005842204.1:1424771-1445987 GCF_000455745.1 Alligator sinensis | reverse complement strand
CAGCTGGAAAATGCTTTTTCCACAACAACTGTCCTCCTGGGACTCAAGGTTTTAAACAAATGGCCAAACCCTGTTCTGCCAATGAGAAACTAATCACAAAGTCCACATGGCTTTCACATGCTCTCTCAAGTGTCTTAAAGGACCATATTCATTTTTTTTTGCACATATCTGATTTGAGAGCATGGCTTGTGACACCAAATTCTGAGAATTTATAAGCATATTCTAATTATGAAACCAGATGCTTTCTTATCATTTCTTTTATTTTATAAAGTACTGTTAATGATCCAAACCTTATCAGATGTGTACCTAGAACTATAGCATGGCCTTGGTTCATGCAGGTGTTTTCAGTGGGCATTTATGCCCGAATCAAGGGCAGAATACGGCCAACAGCAAATGTGTGATTAGATCTGAATCTTGTACAAACATAAGGGTATAGATTTGATTGCCTACTATGCATAAATACGTGTCACCAATGCAAATACCAGATTTGTTATCAGATCATCTAGATTAATTGCTATGGGGTTATCTACAAAAGAAGCCTCCATCCCTACCTTTCAGGGAGGAGAAAACTAAACTATCTGAAGCTGAAAAGGAGCTTCTGCCAATCTACTTTACCTGGGAGGCATTTATCTACTGTAAGGCTAGAAAGCATTACACAACCACACAATAGAGGTAGTATAGCTTCTGGAAATCTCTTAAGCCTTTAAAATAGAGTTAGCAATAACAATTTTATGAAAATATATGATCAATAAAAATGGACTTCTGTGACTGAATTCAACAAATCTGATTGTAAATACTAATAATATAAAAGTGTAAACTTCACCTTTTCACTTCAGAGTCATACAGAATAGGCCCCAAAACCTGCAGTAACACAATTATGATCTGCGGCAGTTGGGACTGGTACTCTACAATGATTTAGATGGGTAGAACATGGTTTTTATATCCATTTATCTTTATGTGTATGAAATTTCACAGCAAATGTTGCAAGGCTTGTGATTCATGGTGAGGAACATTTTTCCCCAGTTGTTGAGGATGAAATATTGGATGATAATATATTAAATTAAAGGAATCATTAATGATCAGATTTATCTTTCTAACTTGTGGTAAAGCTTGTAAAAACCAACATTGTGTATTGTACCACACTGCTCTTATTAAAAATTATAAACGAACCCTAATTTGTTACTAATATTTATTTCAGAATTTTACTCTTCATTTAGTTTTATGGTAAGTGTAATCTTGATGTTTTAATAGCTTCTCCCGTAATCACTACATAGACCTTCTAAATTTTGTCAGTGACAAACCTGTCTTTGTAGAAAGTGTATTCTTGTCTAAAAGCAGGACCAAAAAATGTTCTTTGTGCTTTGAGACACAAGGTGTACATTTTGTATATGCTAAGGCAATAAGAAAAAAAGAGTGTATAGCCTCGGAGAACATTATTTTGGCAAGTCATCTGGTCTAATTAAAATAATAACTCGAAGTACAATTCCTATTCAGCTTTCAGTAATGTTTTTGATATTTTGATATACCTTATTAGAGACTGCTTCAAAATTCAATATAGCTTTCTTTTAGTTGGTTTCTTTTACTGGTGTAGAAAATATGCCAGCACATTTTCTTTTGTTTGTATATCTGAATGAGTCTTGCACTTTTAATAGTGAGGTTCATCAATTAATTAGAAAAGTGATAGAATGAGTCTCTTGTCATCCAAATGTAAATGTGACAGGGCCGTATGAATACCACAGATGCTGGCCTGTTGTACAGACAGGGAGCAGTTAAGCCAATAGAGAAGGATACATTAAAAAAACAGGATGATGCCATTTATCTCATTTAAGAGCCACATATGTAATCAATGATTTGCGCTAAAGAAAAGGTCTCCAGGCACTCCTAATTTACACGGCAGGGAAGGGCAATGCAAATAATGTTTTGCAAGTGCTCCTTGGAAATATTCTGGATTACGTTCTTTACACCTATGTACAGACAGTGGACTAGATCCAGATTGACACAGTTGGGAAGGAGAGCATCTTTAGGCATGTGGCCTACTTTCCAGAAAGTCACGTTGTGGAGTGTGGTTTAAACATTCATTTCTCATATTGCTGAAGATATTTCTCAGATAACAAGATGTCCACATGGGCTTGCCTCAAAGCCACATTGCCATGAGCACATCTGCAGGAGCACAAAGTTCAAAGGAAAACAGAACAAAGCCTAAAACTTTACTGTAGCAGATCTGGAAATAAATAGCTGTAAGCAGTACTTAAACATGGGCAGCAGTGGCAGAGAATTAAGGCTGGCATATTTGCTATGGCTCCAAAGCCGTGAGTTCAGGGCCCACTCTAGACTTCTTCCAAAGGTCACCCCCAGTTGACCCAGCTGTAAATGGGTACCTGGCCATTTGGGCAGAGGAGTCAAAGATGGCTGGATGGGATGCTAGTCACATTGTTCCTGTGGGCTACAGAAGCTGGTGTGCCTTAACCACACTAGTCCAGTGGGTCTATAGCTTTGAAAGGCCCTTTGCCTTAGCTTCTCTTGTGAAATAGTAAAGGGAAGAAAGAACACTTTCCTAGCAACAACCTTGTGAACCAAATGGAGAAGACAAATAAGATGGGCATTGGGCACCTTCTAAATCTCTCATGTACAGTAATGATGCTGTTTGCCCATTGCATACCAGCTGTCTTGTAGCAGGGATTTCTAGTATGTGTCCTCTAGCATAGGGCACTGGTCTGGAATTTGGGAGGACTGGGGTTCAGTTCCTGGCCCTGCCACCACTTGGCTGGGTGACCTTGGACAAACTATTTCCCTACCAGTCTTATGTTCTCCATCTGTAAAGGGGGATGTGGTACTGACCTCCCTCATAGAGTGCTATAGAAGAGCTAGCTGTTATTACTATTGTTATATACACATCGTAGTATGCACAACATAGGAAAGTAACTCGGCTTGGCTGCAATGAATACATTCGTATCTGAATCTGAAATCCAACCCAAAGGCTGGAGTTGGCAATTTAGTACATCTAGCAGACAATGAAATGTCAAGCATTTAAGGGAGGGTAAAGAATATAAAGCCATATACTTACAAACCATATGACCTTTTCAATGTTATTGGGAGTCAAGGATTAATGGAGGCATGGACATTCATTTGGCCTGTCTGTTTTTCCACCCTGGAAAGGAAAAAAAAAAATCCTAGGGAGAGCTTTGGCTGTGACCGACAGAACCTCTGCCAGGCTGAAACAAAGCACAAGTCCTGTAGCTTGCATCTGGGGTTTGCAATAATATGCAACCAGTACAACAGAGCTATTAAGGTCCAAGCTCTTGTACCGCAGCTGGCTCCATCAGAGAACGCAAAGTAAACACGTCAGCACCGAAATGTTCTCTCACAGGTAAAAATGTTCCTGAAGAAATTGCATTTTCTACGTACAATTATAGAATGTGAACTGATACTACTGGCAGAATAAGATTGTGTCTGAATGTAAGGCCTTTCCAAGGAGCCAAGCAGGAGGTAGTGACCCAGATGATATATCAGCTGGAAGGCATGGAGATTTGGGTCTGACACAGCACTCAGGCACTGCCAGCAGAGAGAAGACACAAAGGGCAGAAAAAGTGATGAGGTTTCTATCCTTCTCCCTTCCCCATTCTACCGCTGCTTCCTGCTCTTTTCTGCTTTCTGATTCCCTGGCTGTACACTTTCTTCTCCAGTACTTCCATGGTGATCACAGCTAGACCATCTGTAGTAAAGGTAGTTCCAAGATGTAGCCATCCTGTGATCTGGTGCAGTGCTGGCCTTTGTCTGCTGGTGTCTGTAGCCTCCGATGTGCCCCGTGATGTGTCCAGACAAAAGGGGGAGCTCTGAGGCTGGTGGACAACATGTTCTACACTGTGCATGGGTCAGAGGAGAAAGTATTTGAGAGGAGCTTTAAAAAAAATGAATCCCTTAAGGTATTGAAATCCTTATTTAAATAGATTAAATAACTGTTTTTAAAAAGTGGTGAGTAAAGTCAACAGGAGCTGCTAGCTGTTCCAGATTTTAGCAATCTGATTTCGCAGTCTAAACAGAGTCTAACCTCATGCTAAGCTAAATTATTGTGCCCAAGAAAAGAGCACATAGGATAAGAGTTTATGAAGGTGATAAAAAAAAATGTGTTGTTATTTACACCTAAGGATGCAGAATATTAGAAATAGTCCACGGAGACCAAAACTTTTCATGCAGCTTTCATCTGGGATAAAGATGGTGTCCGTTAGATAGATGTGTCTGAGACCCTCTCTACATATTACACTTAAGGGCACATGATTAACCCGGTAATCGCGCCTTAAGTTGTGACCCAGCTACATGTTCAACCAGTTCATGGCATGATGAAACAAGCAGTAATCTACAAAGTTATTCAACAAAAATTATGTAATAACTTCATAGATTGTTCTAATCATGCCGTTAATTCAATGTGTGGCCAAGTGCTCCCCTGTGGCTGGGAGTCCCATCAACTGAGGGGCCCCCAGCCAGAGGGGCCCCCACCCACTGCCATCCCCGCAGCAGATATGGCTCATAGTGGCATCAGCGTTCCCAGTGCTGCCCCCTCTGTGAGCCTTGTCAACTGTAGGGCTCTCAATGGGAAGCATGCTGCCACCACTGTGAGCCTCAGCAGCTGCAGGGCTCACTGCTGTCCCCACTGCTGCCACTGCAAATCCCACACCTCACATGAGAGCATTCACCCTGCTGCCTCTGCTACAAGCCCTGCAGCCCCTGCTGTGGGTCCCGCAGCCAACAAAGCTCACAATGGGGACAGCTCCCGCTGCGAGCCCTGTTGGCTGCAGGGCTTGTAGCCACAGGAGCTGGTGCAAGGGGAGCCCGGGCTCGTGATTCTGGGCTCCCCCTGCACCAGAGATAAGGTATGATGGGATCTAAATTGCAATCCCACAATCGTGCCTTCTGCCATGCACACGTGGACATTGCACATTAGATCTCATTACACCTTTACCTGCACATGTAGAGAGGCTCTGAATTTTAAATTCTGCTTCAAGTACGTGGTCTATCATGTTCCACTACTGATCACTAATCCATGACATAAAATATTCCTGAAATATGCTCTCTTCCTGTGTGACTGAACTTGCTCTAAAAGCTTATGATAGTTACCTTTTCTGGTGAAATTTTCCAGCTTGCTAAATGAACAGCATCCTTAAATACTCATGCACGGTGCATTTGTCTGTCATCACATTGAATCTGGTTGCGATTTACATCTCTGTAAAAAGTGTCTCTACACTTTTCTTTCACCATTTATCTCAGCCAGAGTCAGACCAACCCTTTGCTAACATAATGTGCTCCCCACTTTTCTCTTCACTGCTCTTCACTTGTGCTTCAATTTTCCAAGGGCTCCCTTGCTGTATCCGAGGGATATTATAGAGTTTAACATGCTGTTCCATATCTGTGTCATCTTTGCTTCATTGCTCCAGAGCCTTAGAGCAGGTCCTAATATCTTGTGACCTTGTGCGCAAAGACTTTCATTCTTTGACAAAAAGGAAATCTGCTTTCCTTGCCTTGGCATGCGATAAGCTTATTTCAATTGCACTGAGTATCCTGAGCATGTAACAAAAGTGCCAAAAGCAAAGTAAGCTTGAAGCAATCATTTTTCGCTGGTCAGCAGCCTACATTTGTATGCGCAGAAAGGGCTCTTAATGTGGTCAACACAGTGAGAAAAGGTTCTGTTTTAACCTCCTGCAGCCAGAGATGATTTTAGGTGATGATTAATGTAAAATAAAGATACCACATATGAAGCCTATGATGTTGTTGCCTTGAAATGTCAGATATGGTAGCTGTTTTCCTCAGTCCATGACTGAAATTCTTGCCAAAGGGTGAATTTGCCAGGAACCTCTTTGAGATTCTTGGCCGGTGTGATTATCTATTATGGTAATGCAAGCTGTTAAAGCACTGGCCTTAATGGACAGTACATTTTCCTAGGAAAAGGTATGCTATGTAGAAAGGCCAGATTCTCAGCTGGTATCAACTGAATTAAAGCCAGTGGAATTTATGCCTATTTTTATCAGTTGTAAATTGGGCTCAACATGATTAAAACAGTGCATCAAATATGAGCGATCTTATTCAATGTCGTTCAGAAAGGCAAATGAAACACTTTCCGTTAGCCAAAATTATATGAGAAAGGACGTATATTAGAAAGCAGAACTCCATTTTAAATCCCCAAAGGATAAATAATATAGTCAATAATGAGGAAACCAGGATCTGCTCAGCTACTGTATATCCTTTGCTCTGGTAGGCACCTTGTTATAACTTACATTAGTGTTTCAGTCACTCACCAGAATCACCAAAGCTATTTCCGACTGTATTTTAAGTATTTGTTTACTCGGTTGTTACAAATTGCCTATGGGATGTGAACTGTCTGTCACTTCCAGAGCAATTAGTACATGAAACCTTATCAAAAGAAATCCGTCAAGTTTGAAAAGCCATAAATATTGCAGAGATCTCTAAGGAAATCAAGCTGAGTGTGGTACAGTATGTATTTACATGTTGCAATACAAGGAGAAGGACTTCCCTGGTCTGATTTGTGTTCTGTTCCTTATAATACTTAAGTTCATTATAATTCTTCAATCAAAATGATTTTATTTTGGAAGGAAAACCATTAATAGTAGCACTCAATTGCATTAAATATTACAGGTGACTCGAGCTGGCTGTTTTATGCCTTGTAGCTAAAGCCATTCTTAGTTGTAGTTCTTTGTAGTTTTACTTGAGGATAATAAAAAAGACAGAGATGTTAATTAGTCATCTCTATTAAAGCCAAGGTTTTCAAAGAGGGCTAGTGATTTCAGTGACTTATTTTTTAGGAACTCAGGCTGGGATAGTTTAGAGGGATCTTGACTGTTCAGAAAGAACTGCGAATCTATCTTCTGAAAATTATTGGCCTCAAGCAGGACTATAAAAAAAGAAAAATCCCAAATTGCTCTTCATTTCCAAGAAACTCTTAGTCTGGTAGCTCAAAGAAGGAGCACAGCTCAGCCTATTGTAGACAACATAGATTTGTAGAAGTTTGGGTCAGAACAGACCTCGGTAGGTCATCAAGTCCGACCCCAGGAAAGAGCTCTCGGGTTAGGTGACCCCAGCCAGGTGCATATCTAGCCTCATCTGAAAGACCCCCAAGGCAGGGGAGAGCATCACCTCCCTTGGAAGCCCATTCCAGATTCTGGCATCCCTCATCATAAAGAAATAATCCATGATGTATAACCTAAATCTGCTCTCCCTCAGTTTGTGGCTGTTGTTCCTGATTACTCCAAGGGGTGCCCTGGTAAACAGAGCATCTCCTATTCCTTGCTGTCCCCCACTGTTGCATTTGGAGGCAGCCACAAGATTGCCTCTCAACCTTCTCTTGCGGAGGCTGAAGAGATCCAGGTCCCTCAATCTCTCCTCGTAGGGATTAGCCTGCATGCCCCTGGCCATACAAGCACATCTGTTCCTCTGAACACCCACTTTGCTTTCTGTACCCTTGCAGTCTACCTATTCAGGGCTTCAAAATGGCCACTGAAATGAAGCCACACACGTTGTGGAATGGATTATTAATTCAGCATGCTGGTAGTCACTGCATAACACTGTGGTGTTAGAGGTTGTTGGGGTTTTTTCCCAATTCTTAGCAGGGGCATCTGGTCTGTAGAGATTCGCACAAAGCTAAAAGCCTCTCTTTGCATTCTAAAGCAGAAATGTTTATTTGTCTATTGTTGGATGCTTCTAGAGGGAAACAAGTTAATTGTTCACCAAGAGTAAATTAAAAAAAGGGAAAAAAAAAAAAACCTAAATGCTTGCAAAAAATAATAAGCCTGCTGAGAAGTGTTACCTTGTTTACTCTGAGTATCCTCTTGACATCAGCATGGGGTTACTTATAATTAGATGCACATGTGTAAATACAATGATTAGATATTCCCACATAAAGGTAATTATCATATCTTCCAAAAAAGTCTAAGCAGACATTTTATCATTCTTTTGTAAAAAAATAACGCCCCCCCACCCCACCACCAGCAATCTGCTGCTTAGTCCTTCTTCCGTGTGTAAATAGTAGAGCATTAGAACAGGGTATATTTCCTAATGTACGTAACAGTAGTCGAGGTCAACTACAATTATGACTCATTAGAGTATTAAACAAAGACTATGCTTTTTACTATAATTAGTGTTTCATTTACAAAGCTACAGAGATCTTTACTCACTGTAATTCCTCAAGCATTTTCAGTGTGTTTGGGTATTAGTCTAGATAAATATAATAGGGTTATATTTTATTAACCTATCTTATAAGCTGTGCAGCCACTTGCAGCATCTCTCACTATTTTTAAGTTTTCGGTTTCAAATTCTGTGAATCTGTGCAATAACTTAAAGAGATGTTTTATGTTAAACTAGAGTATTAGCTAATTGCATGGAGGATTATAGCTACATAAACTGGTGTATTAAAGATTCCACGGAATTTAATTATGCAGCCTCTGAGAGCATGGTTAGGCATGTCCTGGTATAAATTATCTTGAAAAGAAAGAAAGGCCAGAGTACACCTTCATGATGAGAGAAAACGGGCTATGCTGTTGTGACAAGTTTTTTTTTTAAAAAACCGTTCTTGTTCATTTCCTTCTGTTTTAGTTTGGAAAAGCAATGAGACACTTGAGCTACCTGCAGACTCTGAAAGGCACGGCAGCCTCTGTCCATATTAGCTCCACAATCCTAGAGATGGGAACCTTTTAATAATATACGGGTGTTTCAGAATGGCCGGGCAATTTCAAAATAAAACCATTTGGGGAGCAGTGGATCACTTACTGAACGACTTCGCTTCTCTCCATAGCTGTAAACAATCAGTGCATTTGGCAAAGCCACCATCCATGTTCCTTGCTGCTGCACAGGTTTCCACTCGCTGCGCACAAATTGGTTTTATTTCAAAACTGCTGTTGCTTTTTGAAACACCCTTATATCTTAAAAAATTCTGAGTAAGCCCCCCCTACCCTAACCGCAAGAGGCAGGGGAAATTTATTTTCAGTTCTGACTCAAGATAGAGCCATCCACTAAATAACTGTAATAACCAAGATGTTGTTAACACTGATCATCCCTGGGTTTTTTTTCCCCCCAATTCCAGAACTCATTTATGCATGGATCTTCAATGAATACCCATCATTTGTGCAGCAAGATAATCGTCGCTTTGTTTCTCAAGAGACTGGGAATTTATACATAGCTAAAGTGGAGGCGTCAGATGTGGGCAACTACACCTGCGTGGTGACAAACACCGTAACAAATAACAAAGTGCTTGGACCTCCGACTCCTTTGATCCTGAGGAATGATGGTAAGACTTCTGATTTACGGCTTTAACTAGTCATTGCAACAGTATTACTAAATGGTTTTACTTCTAGGCGCAGGTAGAGTCTCAACTTCACAGAGTTTCACCAAGGATCTGAAGAACTCTGATTCCGTTTGTAGTTCTTCCTCACACAACTTAGTATTTTTCTTTAATTAATATATGCTTATGAATGATGTCCTGTCACTGGGAGAGGCCACAACATCAGGAGATGGTTATAAAACAAGAACTGGGGATGCTTCAGCAAGGTCAGAGAAGTAAAGAGATTTTAGTGGTCTGGATATGCTGTCGCTCTGTGCATTTTTATGAAGCTCAAAAGGAAAAACAAACACTTTGATGTTTTGGAAGCTATTAACATGGGTAATATTTCCCAAGACAACAAATGCTGTTTTTAGTAGTAAATAATGGTATAATACCAAAAAAAAGGAAAAGAAAGTTAAAAAAACAAACAAGATTTCTGATTTTATGCTGAGAATTGCTTTGCATCGCATTAGTTTTTGAGCACTATAAGCAGGCCCACACCATTATATTTCATGATACTGCAGTGGTTCTTGAAAGGATAAAATTTAAGCCTTCCATTCACATTTACCGCACAAGTAGGACTTACTGTTGGAAGCATCTTTTGTCTGAAGACCCAAAACTTCCCAGTGTCATCCCTTGTGGAATAGTCTCAAAGCTGCCAGCTCTCTGCCTGGGAATCCCATTGAAGTTAACAGGATTTCCATGCATGGCAAGTTTATAGGTTTGGGAGTAACTACTATGCTAGGTTAGGAACGTTGAGCTAGGCAAATTAGTCACATCTGCTCTCAGACACACCCAGGAGACTGCATGGAAGTCAATGGAGCAGAACCGGTTTAAGTGACAGAAGAATTTAACATTTTGAATCCAAAGTACGTTACCCATTATGTGAAAGAAAAGGTCACAAATTAAAATATGTCAGCTCCTCCACTAGAGTCTTCCACGTATGAAGAAGAAAAAGAACGCTTGTGTTATCTGAGTCCTATCTTCTATATTTCCACTTTACACAAACCATGCCATGTGTCTGAAATTGCTCCCATTTACTTCGGGCTCTGTGCCTGCTACTGATTTGCTGTGACGATGATCACCACCGGTACTGGCTGTAACATGCACTGGCCAAGTGAACTGTTTCTCTGCACACTTCCTACCATGTTTACAGGGTCCGATTGCCTTCTTAAGGTAATCCACAGAAATGTTCTCTGGGCCCTTTGAAGTGCGTTCAGCTGTTTATTATAGATTTGAAACTTTAATTAAATCTCTGAGGAGCTCTGGGGTAAACAGAAAAAGTGCTATCATGGCCATTTTAGCAAGAGATTGCCAGGTAGACTGATGATGAGCTAATTTTATATTTTGAAATTAAGTGTATTGCTAGCATTGCGTGCAAACTCTCCTTAAACTCATTTCCTGTTCTGTTTCTGACACCATGCTGAGTGATGCAATAAAATCAGGATTTAAAGCACTAGATAGCACATCAAAGGAAAGAAGCCAGTACGTGATGTTTGCAGCACTTAAAGAACAGTGAGAGAGAGAGAAATGAAAATCCTAGAGTATTCATACTTCTGCTAGGAAATGCATCTTGTTTTGTAGTTTGATTTTATATTTAACTTGTCCAGTACATCTAAATTATATGTGATAGATTGGAAAATTTTGTCATTACATTAGCAGATAAAGAGCTCAATTGATCAATAAGTGAAGTCCCATAACATTTAAATTAAATGACCTTGTCATATGGACACATTTCATAATGTGCCTCTTCCATTCAACTTGCAGTATCCTAAGCTGTTACTCGTCTATCTACTGTAGGCTACTAAGCATGTAGCTGTGTAACAGTATTTTTCCTTATGTTTCAAGGATAGAATACCATTTTCCCCTCCCAAAATGAAGAAAGGTTAGTTAACATAGGCTGAATTAAGTGTGAAAGTCTCTTCACCTGTATGCAAGCATAAGGCCTGACTACCACTCTAGGTTACAGACCTAGAGGAGCATAAAGGAAAACTAAAACCTACCTGTTATGCCCTTGGAGGATGCTTTTAGCCCAAACTCTGTGGAAGACAACCTTTAGACTGTCTTCCAAGGATCCCTTTGCAAGGAGTGGTGCAGAGTACAATAAAACCTTGAAACTCTGGCAGTGTTCCTTAGCCCCTTGCAAAGATGAGAGCCTGCGAACTAGGCTGGAGCATACTAGCCACAAGCAAACAGCTGCACGGGACTGCTGAAGTGCTCTAGTGGTTATTTCAAAGGGTGTCGCTCCTCCAGTCAGCTGCACAGGATTGCATCTATGCTCTGGCTGGTCAGAGAAGCAGCACTCTTTGGAGCTAGCAGACAGCTAAGTGGTTCACCCATAATTCAGAGGCTGTGACCCACCCAGATGCGAAAAATTCAGGTTCAGCGGCACCCAGAGATGAGATTGGAAGGGGCATATCTGAGGCAGGATGGCAGCACACAGCACTGTCAACCCTACAGCAGTCAAGGAGGGACCTGGGACTTAGAGAAGACCTCAGGGTTTCCAACTCCCAGAGCACCTGAGGACCCAGGGAATGGGAGCTCAAAGATGGCTTAAAAGCCCCTTCTGTCTTGGAGCTATGAGCTCTGTGCTGTGTCTTTTAAGCTCTGTCCCTATAAAGCATGCCCCACTTCCTCACTCCCATTCTATACCCATCAAATCCTGGTGGCCCTGAGCATACACCACAAAGCTGTTAAAGCTGTCTGCCTTGGGCATGCTTACTGGTACATGCTTGGGGCAGCAGTAACTCAGTCCCATGTACCCCACTCCGATGTGCCAGTTCCGTGTCCTCAGGGGTACTTAGTTCCATTCCTAAGTGGCTCTTTGCTCCATACCCGCTGTTTCCCCTACCACCAAGTGGTCAGGTGCTGTTATAACACATACTGCAGGCAGCCAGTTTGGGAAGAACTGGTTGTATCTACCACTTACTACAATGGGCACATCTACGTGTGCAATTCATGTGGCTGAATAAACTCTGGCACAGTTCATGCCAGAGTTTATTGCTCCTGGGTGCTACATTCACATGTGTACCTGGAACTGCAGCATGTCGAGCCAGGGTGGATCAGCCCAGCTGGCAGTGGTCCCCAGGGCTCAGCCTGCCGGCCAGGACTGCTCCAACTTGGCTCAGCAGGCTGGGGCACAAGGGTGTTTCAGTGCAAGCCGCCCACACACTGAAGCACCCTCACGCTCCAGCCAATCCCATCACTATCTACACATATGTTGCAGCAACATAAATAATGCCATCTTAGGATGGTACTTGTGTCTGGCCCCACTATCCTATGATGGAGTTAATTAGTTTAGTCCATCCGAATAGCACTGCACATGCAGACGGTGACATTTTACTGTGCAGTTAATAAGGTAGCTCCTCAGCAAACATCTTGTGTAGACGCACCCAATGGGAATTTACTAAGGAGTAAAATCTAAGGTAAATCATTCTGTAGCAAGCTTGTGACATGTCCATGCCCTCAGATGAAATTGGGTTTGCAGTATTAAACTAGCAATTGCCTTCTAGGTTGTTTTTAAGATGGTTTAGGGCCGGGAGTCATTTACAGCAGTAATTTTTTGCAAACTTGTCTTACTCCTGGATCAGATTTGCGTATCTGCAATCCTTTTTCGTTATCCCCTTAGCAATTACTTGCATGTGATCGTCTTGCAGAAATAAGTTTTAAGCCATTTAAAATAGCACAGCTTGGTGCAAAGCGTCATGCTCTTGAACCAGAAGGAAGTCAAGGGAAAGGATCCAGGTGTTTAGAATCAAATCAGATTCCTATAGACCGGTTGCATTCCACACCTGAGTCTTTTGTTTCTCATTTACTTGTTTTTACTTCCAAGGCTCCAAGGTTGTAAATCTCCTGATGTTATTTTTAGTGGCTTTTGGCAACCAGTCATATATTCTCTTGCAGACTGAAATTGGGTTTCCTGTTCTTGGAATCAGAAGATGCCTTCTTAACCCATTAGTCAAGTATTTGAAATACTTGGGTAGCAGTTACTCCTTGGGGAATGAAAATATCAAAGAGGATATAGGAACAGTGGTAGGAGTAGACTTTGTCGAGACAGTCAGCTTGATCTATATTAGCCCAAATTGTTTGTTTCTAGCTGAAAGCAGACAGAGGTTGTTGTATGATGACAAATATGGTATCAAATGTACTTTGTGTGCTACAAAAAGATACTTTCCACTATCCACGTTAAACATTTCCTCCCAGATAGACATTCAGCTAAACCCCATCTAGGCATTGCCGGATTTATGTGGGCAACTATCATAATATGTGTATGGATAAATGATGGATCTGTCTGAGATTTAACTACAGCACTCAAAAAAAAAAATTAGATGCAGCGAGTCCTAAAACTGCACATTTGTAGTTTGCTGCTTGTCTAGAAATGTATACATGTAGTCCATCGTGCATCTCTAGGAATTACGACTGATTAAAGACATGAGTTACTGATCAGATTGGAATGATAATCTATTCAGGTACAGGAGACATCTTCTCAGGCTCTTAAAACAAAAGATTAGTGCCCTGTCATAAACTCAGACAGATCCTCCTGTATTTTATTCTCGCTTCCTCCTAACAGCAGTATAAATTCTCTAAATTTTAATGGCTCCCTCTGAGCAGCCTGTTCTCCCCCCTTCTTTTCTTTAATATGCCAGTGTGAGGTCTGTAGGTGTGAAGAATATTCTTTACACATCAAATGCAAAAAGATCTTTCAGGCTATGTATAAAAAATACTTTGAACTATTATTATGAGAGTCTAAGCCTCTCAAAGCATTGGGATTGAGATTCCAAATCTTTCAGCTCTAAGCCTCTTGTTCAGACCTGGTCCACATCTACAGTGTCAAAAAGACTGATGGTCAGGGGAGAATACCTGGAGCTAGGTGGCAAGCTTGCTGACAGTCTCACCAGGGAGGCTGCAGAAGAATTGAGCTGCCTTCCCACCCCCCCACCCCCCCGCGGTGGTTACTCCAAAAAAGTCATACTTCAGGGGTTGTACTGCTATGAGCCACCCTACCAGTTCTGCAGAGCCAGACCTCAGCCTGGTTTTCTCAATCCACTTCTTCTCAAGAGCAGCATTTTTGCATCTAAGGGAAGGAAAAAAAAGTTACCGTGGGCTGTTTCTTGTGACTCATTTTTGGGGAAAAACAATTCATTTGTTGATTATTCAGTATGTGAAAATACTGAGTCAGGTAACTTGGAAAATGAAGTGATTGCCATTATTAAATAAATGCTAGCAAGGTGCTTGGCTCTGTATAAAACACAGGGCATAGACACCCAAAGCTCTTTAACATGAAATATTTTAACCTTACCCCTCTTAAATAATTTGTGACACCATCGAGATGGGCTCCTTAAATGCCCCAGCACTAGAATGTGTGAAAAATTGATTTTTCATTTGGTTGCTAAACCAAAATACATATATTTTATAAGTAAAATATAAATTGATATTTTATGTACCATGTAGTGTTACCCCTGGTCTGAAATAGGCGGGGAAGGGATATAAACCATATGTGTACAGTAGCCTCTAGGCTGTGAAATATAAGAGACTAAGGGAAGGAGGTACCTCCATCCTCTTCCTATGTCTTAGGAATGTGCTTAAGTCCCTTTGTGAATATGTCCGTTGCATGATTCATTTTGAAATGGGACCCCTTTCTCTCTTCTGGTCTTACTCTAAAGCCTAATCCTAAACCTAATCCTAATCCTAAACCAAGTCCTCCTCCTCCTATGCAGAATGAGCAGGGTGGAGGTAGTAGGCAAATGCATGGGGTAGTACTAAGGTAAGGATTCCCATCAGCCCCCGTACAACTGGGCAGCTGAGGATTATCTATATCCAATGACTCCAAGTGAAACATGATCATATAGTGCACAAGAGAGGTGCTTTCTCTACCAAACCCTCAAAAAAAATGTCCCTGTCACCCCTGCTCAACTCCCCTGTTAAAAGTTCAAGCACTAGCTATCAGCTGGCAGCGCATTTGAAGTGAAAAGTGCCCAGGTGTTCACAGGAATCGTTTGCACAACAGTATGCATCTTGCTGGGGCTCCTTAAGGAACAAAAAATTACACCCAAATAAACCAATAATCATAGAAGAGAACTGAAGTCGAGTGGAATAAAATCACCATCAGTACCAGCTGCATGGCCTAATTAAACTTGAACATTTCACAGGTGTTCCCAGAAAAAGCACAGCACTTCCCCCAAATAAATCAACTCACTGCAAAAATCCTCAAGGCTTAAAAAAAAATAAAACCAAATCCAAAAAGCACCTTTTTTTTTTTGAAGTCAGGAAGTTGAAAGGGTTGCAAACACCTAGAATAAGTAGTGTATCACAGCCTTCAGGTACAGCACGTTCAGACTCATCGTCTGCTTTTCTGGCCTTCATTCTCCCTCCCTTCCCCACCACAAATGAGCCGCAAGTTAAAACGCCCCTGAACAGCAGGAGGACTAAGGCATCTGTGACAAAATGAACTCTACACAGACCTCTCATCTACAATCATTGTTTCCTAGCCATGCACAGAAAACACAGGTTGTAACATAATCACCACGTACCTGTTATGTAGGTTGTAATTGCTGTGGGAGCAGCATTAACCAATAACTATATAAATCACTGGTATCTTCTACTGTGTACAATGGAGAAAAATTAGTTAAGAAGCCTAAATGATCCCACTACAGCAGTTATCTGAGGCCATAAGACAGCGGGACATGCCACCTTCAGCAATGGGTGATGCAAGCTGCAGTACATTTAAAGCCAAATCTCACCACCTGTGCCTTACACACAATGATTTCATAGAGGGAACCAGCAAAGGAGATCTTCCACTTCCATACTGCAAAGAGGCAGCAGTGTCCTTTGGTCATGGTGTACCCACTCCTCCAGCCTTCTTCAAGTTTGGGTAGTGGTTGTGAATCCACCTAGCCATTTAATTCCTCCAGCCATTTAATTACTCTAGCTCCACCAGATCACCTTGACTTTTTTTCCTGCATATCTGTTGAAGACTACAAGGCTGTTTGCAGTCTCAAAGAGTGGGACTGGCTTTCTTCCAAAAAACACATCTAAATGGCAGATTCAGGTGTTGGCAGCTCATGGTTTTAACCCAGCTTTTGCAGTCTGTGATTTTTTTCTTAGCCCCAGCTCTGAAGAAAAGCTTGGGGGGGGGAGGGGGTTGTTTTAAAATGAGTCGTTTTGTAGCTGTCATGGTGGCAAAGAAAAGCTAGAAAAATGTGACCCAGAAAGGCTTTAAAAAAAACTGGGGGGAAAATGCAAAGTATCATTTATTACTTAAAATCTTGTGATTTTTTTTTTTTTTTTTAAACTAGTCTCATGATTTTTCGAGGTCCGACCACTGTTTTTTAAATGCTTGGGCTTGGCAATCTTGATAGCAAAACAGGTGCTAGGCTGTTTAGTTTGCAAAGAAAAGAACAACTCTTGCAGTTAACAAAAAATCATAGCTAAGAGGAGTAATAATATCCAATTCCTGTGCCTAGTGATAGCACATTTCACTGTCCATTTCTTTTGTTCACTTTGGATTTAGAATTTGCTAATGCAATGTAAACCTCAGCTCCAAGCAAGAAATGGGGGAAGAGACAGCTAAAATGTAATGCTTCCTGCCACCCCTTATTGCATTATTCCTGTCTCCTATCCATCAAGTGAACAGCATATTAATAATGCAGGTTGCCTTGATTTCTTGCCGAGCCCTTCAGTGTGACAGAATATTTTGGGTTAGACTGTAGTTCCAGAATAGGGGAAGTATTAGGCCTGTGTGAAGCGGCTGGTATTCGCTGCCGATTTGGGGAGCAGTGATTCGGTTCGGTGATTCAAATCACTGTCCCAAATCAATTTGGCAGAATCTGATTTGGAGATTTGGCTACTGCCGAATCAGCCGAATTCCCAAATCAGCCAGGCCCATCCCCTACCCACTCTCCCAGCTCCCACCCCATGGCTGCCCCTCCTGCCCCAGCTCCAGCTCTTTAAGAAAAAAACCCCCAAAACCCCATACTCACTGTTTCTGCAGATGGGGGGCAATCCCCATTGCCCCCCTGCTGCCCTGCACCATGTGGGGGGCTCTTCCACAAGGCCCCCAAGGTCACTGCAGCGGTCGGGGACTGCCCGAATCCTCAAAACTCTGTCCGAATCTTTGGAAAAGATACACAGCTTCAAATGTATTCAGACCTGTTTATTGATCCCCTGATTCGATTCGGATTTGGAGATTCGGCCATGGAATCGGGCCAAATCTCCTCCAAATCAAATCAGCACCTGAAGCTTCGCACAGCCCTGGGAAGTGTGTACGTGCACTGTCTGAGGGGAAAATTGTGATTCAGTACTTTCTTCTTACCTCACTGGTCTGGTTATAGGATTTAGAGCATCTTAGACACCTATCGTGGAAAATTTCACCTGGAATGATTAGTTTGGCTACTTTTTAAGGAACTGAAAACAGGCTTACAATGAGAAGTATTGGGTAACATTAATAATAGCAGCAGCTACCATCCCAGCCTATATCTCAACAGTTCAAAGTGCTGAAGAATAGTAGACCTAATAATTCTCTGCGGGCATCCTCTTGTAATGCCTCCTCGGATAGTGACATTGTGAGTTCCTTGATGCACAGCGCTGACTGCCAAAAAAAAAAAAAAAAGTATTAGTATCTTTAACAAACATATTTTGTTCAGCTGGCTGATTTTATGTGGCAGGTGCTCTTTATATATAACATAACAGCAGTGCTTATTTGAAACAAATGGGTTGAAGGAGGGTGATGTAACCTGTTGTTGTATCAGAACAGGTAATATACAGGTCAGGGAATAAAAATGGATTTGATGTTAGCCTTAACACCTACTCATAGTGGGCACTTTAGCTATAAAACCATCCCACTGTGAAAAAGCAGAGCTAAAGGGCCTTTCTTGCTTTTCCTTGCTATCTCTAAACTTGTGTCATGCAGCACTTTTGAAAAAGCAGAGACACATACAGCGAACAAGGGCCATCGGAGCTGCTTCAGACACATTTGCTTCACTTGTGAGACCGACTTTGGTATGAATCCATGGTGCCCAATTTCTGAGTTGCCACATATTGATAGCACTCATTTTTCTTGATCGGGTATTCTTCCCTCTTCCCACAACTGCTGGATGGATCCCTGTTTTTGAACATCCTCCCCTTTTGGATGGTGCTCCACCAAGGAACCCATGCAGATTGATCATCAATTAGTTTATAATCACAATCAGTGAAATTATATGCATCCGATTTAAGATGATGCACTCCACAGACATGTAGCAATTTATCATAAATATAATGGCTTTTTTATGCACACACAATTTTTAACACAATTTTACAAAAGGCTGCCACAATGCATGATATACTAGGGCAGTAAAAGATCAAAAATTTACCCATACCCTCACTATATGATCCCTGAGCAGCTAAATCTGTGAAGTTAAATGGGAGCCTTGCTTTAGCCCCAGCACTTTTAATTTTTTTTCCTTCATGGATTTGTTTCACCCATTTTTCAAACAAGGTTGAATCCTACATTCTTATGGCTTCCCTTCTTTTACAAGTTACCTGCAAAATAACTGAATATTCAAAAGCAAAAAGTAACAGAGCCATGAAGAAATGCTAATCTTTGGCAGATGGTATGGAGCTGAGATGCAGATTTTCCTCCGGCAGTAAATGGGAAAAGAACCCACACTTACACGGCTGTTAAAGATGGGCCCTGTTTTAAATGAATAGATTAATTGGGCAAGTAATGATGTATAGAGCAGCTCTGCATTAGCACAGCAACACTTGAGAATTTATTGCAAAATTCAACCAAGCTTTAGCACATATTATATGTTTGCAGGGGTGATGGGTGAATATGAGCCAAAAATAGAAGTGCAGTTTCCAGAAACGGTTTCATCTGCAAAAGGAACAACTGTGAAACTGGAATGCTTCGCCTTGGGAAAGTAAGTTTTTATTCATTATTATTACCATAGCTTGAATGGGTGTCATAGTCCTGTCTATTTGAGTTTGGGGGATTTTTATTCTCTTGCTGTATTTACTGGATTTGCTAGATTCCTTTCTGGGCAAAAGTGTATTTTTGGCTTGCCCAGGTACCCCAAACGCTATTGCCAAAGGGAAGAAAGATAAAATTGTATTTTTCAAGTTGCATCCAGGTGCATTTTCTCCCTAGGATCATATGTGGGACCCTGAAATAGTTCACAAGTTCCAAATGATGGGCATCTGTGGTCTCTATATATAGTCACACAAAATTTACCGTGTGCATGTTTTATATATGAAAACTCTCTTTATTGCCACGCATATAATTTATTGCTTGTGTGTTACATTTATGGAAAATGTAGTCTCTATGACTAGTCTGTGGAGAGGATAAAGATAACTATATAGTTTAAGGGGAAAAGTGGAGTTGCTGGAACTATAGGTGACAAGAAAGCAACTCGGTAGTAAATTGTGTTTCAAATGCTAGGTTGCGGCTTACCGGGTTTGTATAGACAATGTGAATGATGGGCTTTCTCCTGATGGTTGATCAACTGACTATCAAGAAATCATGCCATAAGCAATAAGACTATAAGTCCTGGAGAGCTGGAGAGCCTTCACGCTGTGGAAAGAGAGGTTATGACCATCATCATTGTCATACTCTATGAAAGAGGCAATTTGTCGGATGAATGGTTCTTGTAGCAAGGCCAGCAGTATCGTAATTGGGGGGGGGCAAGCTGCCTGCTCCAACTTTGAAGGGGCACCAGGACTGCCCCTTCCCTCCACCCCTCCGCAGAGCCCTTGCCATAGATGCCGGGCACCACAGCCCCATACCCAGGGTGAGGGTCGAGTGAGATGAGCAGAGTGGTGCTCTCCCCTGGGACCTTTTGCTATAGCAGCCACAGCCCTGTGCCCTATAGCCTATCTGAGGTGCAGGGGAGTGAACGGAGCTGGTACTGCTGGGACTGGCACTGCCATAGCAAAAGCAGTGGCAGAAGCTGCTTTCCATATGCAGAAAGCACAGGCAGGTAAGAACTGCCCTTCTCCTCACCCAGGAGTCAGCCTAATCTTGCACTCCCCCTGCACTGCCCCAGGTGCTGGATGAGCCCGCTATACCCCTGAAGACCAGCACCATGCCCATACGGCCAAGACTTAATCTCCCTGGCCGGGTACAGACATTACACTTGTATCATTATTAGTGATCAAAAACCAGTCTCTACCCGTAACAGAACAGAAGTTCAGCACACACAGACTGTTTTAAAATTGACAGAACCTGGTCTAAGATTTGTTGCCCCCTCCAAAAGGCAAATCTGTTTTTGGTTTGCTACTGATCTAAACTATACCGCCTTGGACGTTTTGAATGTCTGTACCTAACCCCTCAACTTTGGTACGAGTAGACTTGGGCCCAAGGAAGCATGGGATCAAAAGAAAAACTGTATTTTCCTTGGGAACAGGGAACCAGAGCATTGAACCGCACATATCATTTACTGTGTTTGTGTGTGCTTATGAAAAATGTGGTGTCTGTGGAGAGGATAAAGCCTGTGGAGAGGATAAAGGACCTACTGTTGTAGCTAGCTGTGGGACCTCCTGTTCATGTAATTTGGTAAAGACCTGTGTTTTGGCAACTGATAGATCAATGCTCAAGTCCTGTTTCATCAGTGTGGGATGTGCATGTGTGTGGTTTATCTGAGGTCTGGGTCTTCTGTCTGTAGTTTGTATTCCTTATAAAATATGATCAGAAATGTTTTATGTAAAAGCTTTTGGAGAAATAGACCTACTGCTGTCTTTCCACTTTTCTAAATATGAGCTAATCCAGTAAAAGGACACGGCTTTTACTGTGAAGCTCTTTTACTTTATTCTTATTATTAGCCCAGTTCCAACTATTAGTTGGAGAAGAGCAGATGGAAAGCAAATACCCAGGAAAGCCAGGAGACACAAATCCAGCGGAGTTCTTGAAATCCTAAACT
>NW_005842204.1:1424552-1424761 GCF_000455745.1 Alligator sinensis | reverse complement strand
AGGAAGATGCTGGTCCATATGAGTGTGTGGCTGAAAATGTGAGGGGGAAGAATGTGGCCCGTGGACAGCTGACGTTTTATGGTAAGTAAATTATCTGCTACTTTTCTGTATTTTACTGTCACCAAAGCAATATGCAATAAATGTTTTGTTAAGATGTCATTGGTTTGGAAGTTTCTTAAATTATTTTACTTTGCAAGCCGTCCTGCTGA
>NW_005842204.1:1385649-1424368 GCF_000455745.1 Alligator sinensis | reverse complement strand
CTACAAATGACCAAAACCTAATGCTCCTATGAGGCAGGTTGGTTGCTATAGTCTGTGATTTATTATGAGAGTTGTGCTACCCTTCATAAGAATTTTAATTTCCAGCGAGCTTTATAAATCAGTTATTTTTTCTTTTTTCTGGTTAAAGGGAATTTTCAGGCTGGGGGCAATAGCATTACACAGACTAACAAAGTTGCCCTAATGAATCCTTCCCACCCCAAAGGTTTTCTATAGCTGAGCTTGTTATACTCAAATCACAGACATTGATTCAAGGATAATATGGATGAAAAATGTCAGTGGTATGGGCCTTCTATTAAGTTTGTATTGGTGCCTCTAATCCTAATAGAAGTGCCTGCAAATCCTTGATCATCTATTGCAAACTCAGCCCCAACTTAAGATTTCATCAGCCTTAAAGAAATGAGTTGAGTTTCCAGTGGCAAAGTTTGAGCTGCTCTAAGTTACATTAGAGTTGCTCATTTTAGAGAGAGGGGAGAATTAGGCTGAGTTCCTTACAAGCAAAAGTACTGACCATGTAGGCTACTGCTTTTGCTTTGTTTAATTTTGGAGGTGGGCAACCAGCAGAATACACGGGCACAAACAAGCATACCGCTCTGCTATTCAAGCCACACGGTTTTCAGGGTCCTGCAAACCTTTCTTAAGATGCATCGTCTTTCGCAGCTTCTTAAAATCTTTTTGTTCTTGGAATTGTTAAAAAAAAATGAACCAACGTTTTAATTCCTTAATTGATGCTGAGCACATTTATTCTTTAGAGCTCCCAGGGAGATGGCCTGAACTCCAGAGCTGGGGGAATTTTTTTTTTTTTTATTTTTTTTTGGACAAATAGTAAAAACACCAACAAAATGGAGTGTTGCAGAGCCCAAAAGTATTTGCTAAATTGGGATGATGAACAGACAAATTGAATGGGAAACATGTTGCTTGTGCTTATGTATCTTCTGCAATATATAGAGGACTTCTTTCTCCAGAGCTGTCAGTCTGTCACCCATGACCAACACTAGTTCCACTTCTTATTTTAAAGATAATAAAATATTCTCTTTTTTGCATCCTCACTATTGTCATTTGAAGGACCAGGAAATGCAAAAAATACAGAATGTTTTCAAAACTTAGCTGCTGAAACCAGCCCCTGAATTTGAGATGACACTCAAACTTTTATAGGGAAAGCAGCTTTCCTATAAATACCTTATACTAGTAGCTAAAACGGAACAAGAGTATTTTCCTTTAATCATTTTTCTTTTTTAAAACCTTGGAAATATTATATCGGTACGGAAATATAGCTGTAATGTTGGCACAGCTTCTTGAGTTGTTTTTAGCGGGTCAAAGGTTCACATCTGAAGAAAGGAACACTCCAGAGTATTTGATATGGAAAATCAGACTTGTCACTTACTTGCAGCACTGCTCAGTGAAATGTTCTATCACAATGCGTGCCCTAGAGATTAAAATCTGGCTCTAACAGTGTTACTCTTTTAAACTGAGTTATCTGCCTCTGTGAATAGTGAAAAAAAAGAAAATGAAATTCAAATTTGCCTGCCTGCTGTAGATAACCCAGCCAAACCTTCTTTGTCAACCACTTTCCGTGCTCCTGCAAGTTGTCAGGAAAGGTTGACTTTTGTTGTATTTCACTCTTGTATCAATGTTTGTTCTTTGGGGGGGGGTTTCCTCCTGGTGCTAGACTATCAGTGACACCAGAGCTGTTTGGTGCTCTCGTTGCAGCAAGAGGAGGTTAATTAAACATGAGAGAACTCTTTTTTCCATTATTTTCTCTGCTTTGAGCCACTAAAATAATGTTGTGTTTTGTTTTGTTTTTAATTTCCAAAGGCATGTGTTCTCATTAGCCAGATGTCCTATTTTATGCTTAGAAAAGTGCTGTGTTAATACAGTTATAATAAGTGCACCTATTTCTTGACATTGGTAAATCCTGACAGACATTGCTTTTCTTGGTTTCTACTATAAGAGGCCCTTGTGATATATGCTACACCTAACCAGGTAATAGGTAGTTGAGATTAGCTCTGTAAAACTATGAAGTAAGCTTGGAAAATTACCTCTATCTCTCCCCAGCTCTTCTTTGTCACTTATCTCTACAGCACGTATTCAACAAACTTAAGCGTGTCATACTTGAACCATCACTTTTCAGTCAGCTCCCTAGAAATCTGAAAACTCTTTTAGAAATATGTGTAGTTTGAACCCTTCCTGCCTTCAAGCTTAAGCCAGTTACCACATCTGGGGTGGCCAGGTGGTAAGAAAGTCATAAGGTGAGACTGGCTCCTGTGGGTTTGTGTTTGTTCATTGAATTGACTGCACTTGCAAGTAAGGGCCTACCAAGCTACCAGAGCTTTTTTTTTCAGAATATTTTAAATATCCGTGTTGACCTGAATTCTATTCTTAATCTGCTCGTAAATTTTAATTTGATAATCCTGAATGCAGCAATGATTTTTATCTTTTATCTTTTAAGTAATACCAATACTCTGTGGTAGGGCCGTGCAAAGCTTCGGTCCCTGATTCGAGTCGGCGGAGATTCGTCCCAATTCGGTGGCCGAATCTCTGAATCCAAATAAAATCGGAGGACCCTTTAACCTCTCCAAATCGAATCAGAACCCACCAAATCGATTTGGAGAGATTCAGAATGATTCGGCGATTCAGACATAGACACAGCTTTAAATGTTTTTTATACATACCTCAAGGTACCAGGTGGTTCGTGAATGCCATGATGCTGGGGTGCATGGAGTGTCCCACAGAAGCGCAGGGGGGCGGGGGGGGTCTCCAGCATGCTTGGTAGCAGAAGCACTTCCAGTCCACTTCCAGGTCCAATGGGGAGTGTGATTGGCTCCCCCCCCCCCCCCCCCCCCCCTCCCTGCTCAGTGCCTGGTGCCTCTTGGGTGGAGCAGGTCCCCCAGGGTCCCCCCACAGCCAATCACTGAGCTGAAGGGGTGTAGGAGGAGGGGGGGCCTAGCATGCTCCCCGGTGGACCTGGAAGTGGACCAGAAGTACTTCCGGTCCACATCCGGGTTCACTGCCGAGCACATGGGGGGGCCCACATGCTCCTGTGGGATGCTCCATCCACCCCAGCATTTCAGCGTTCACAAGCTGTGCTGGTACCTCAAGATATGTAGAAAAAACATTTAAAACTGTGTCTGTGGCCAGATCGCCGATTCTCTGAATCGGCATCGAATCTTCAGATTCGACTGAATCAAATCAGAGACACTTATCTGAATCAACGAATTGAATCACTGTCCCCAATTTCCGGCTGAATCCGAATCGAGTAGGGCCCTCTTTGCACACCCCTGCTCTCTGGCAGAGAAGCTATAAAGAAGGGATTATTATTTGGTAAATCTAGGAAAGAACTGATTTTTTTATTCACAAAACCGGCATCAGGCAAAGTTTTAGGTGTTATCATGGTGGTCTTTGTGTTATTGCTGTAGTACCTAGGAGCCACTATCCTACATGTAGGACCCCACTGTACAAACGTCAAGCTAAAAGATGGCTTTTTCCCCCAAGGGACCAAGAAATTGTGTATAAAGACAATAGGTCAGTACAGACAGGGGAATACAGAGAAGCTGTAAGACCTTGTATTACCTTTTAACCAGTGATTAAACTGTTACTCAGATGTATGGGTCATTACATTTCTTCTGTATTTCTACTGTGGTGAGTGGGTGTATGTGTCCACTGGCTTGCACCTATTTGGTGTAAAATACTACCATATCAAAATAGTGGCATGTTATACCCATTTTGCATTCCTTTGGATCAAGTGTTACAGGGTGCAAAGGCCTAATACATTTTCTGCTGTGTTTTATGTTTGGATTCTGTAATATTAGCTCCATGGCTGCTGAGAAAGCTCAATCATCTGCGCACACACCCTACTTGACATGTCTCATACAAACTAGTGATGTATGGCTCTGAATGCACAAAGGAAGTTTCTGAAGTGTTGCCTATATTCTCTGCAAATTCTTTTTTTTTTTCTACAAGTTACTCAGATCCACTGCTTTAGCTACTCATGATCTTGTGGTACATTTAAAACATGGCAAAAGGTGTGCACAGGCATTAATTTGTAGTTCATTTCCAGGAAATTGTTAGTGTCACAGAAACATAACATGAAATGTGCATACAGCTGTTCAAGTGCTTGGTCATCTGGAGAGCATGGCAAGAACACGTACTGCCAGCACTGTGCAGCCAAGGAGCCAGTGCTCAGTGAGTCCAGCATGCTTTGCAGGGCTTCTCCCTGCAGAAGTGCCAGAGGACAGCCAAGTGCGGAGAAAAGTGCTGATTGACTGCCTAGGGATCCACACCCACAGAGACTATGCCCGTGCTGGGAGTGCAGAGCCACAGTGCACCTGTTCACTTTCCACCACCAGAGTTGCATCCAGTGCATGTGCTACTCCTTCCAGCACAGAGTACTCCTGCTTCTTCAGAGTGGTTGTTCAAGGTGCCGTGCCAAGTACAGCCATACAGGACCAAGACACTTGCTGTGCAGTCCCATTTCACAGACCAGTTCAGCGTAGGCAAGTCCATGGTGGGAGAGGCAGTGCAGGTGTTGTCCTCGGTTATCTTGCAGGTGCTGGCACAGAGATTCACCTGCCTTGTTCACCCATGGCAGGGGTTGGGAGCACTCTGACACTCCCTCTGCTTCAGGAGGGGAACCTCAACCATGGCCTTGCCGAATTACAGTAGCCAGCCACCACGCAAGCTCACATACAGGAGTAATACTTTTAGATGATCTCCCTAACTTTTTCTAGTTATATCCAGCTCATCCAACGGCTGAGCCATTTCATCCCATAGTCTCTAAATGGATATCCCAGTGTATCTATCAGCAGCCAGTTAGCAAGCCCCTCCCTCTGGACATCAAGGCATACTCCACTAGGACACAGGTAATGTCTTTGACCTACACTAGAAAATGTGCCAGTATCTGAGATCTGCAAAGCAACAACACAAAGCAATCCACTGACTTGTCTTAATGATTAATCTATTAACTTGACAGCTAGGTCTGACAGGTTCAGGAGAGTAGGCTGAACGACTGCATAACTTCAATCACTATTTGACTAATGCTAATCCGCATTTCCATCCAACAGGATACAGCCAGTCACCTTGACTGGGATCCACTCTGATACATGGCCAACGAACAAAGAATAATTTCCTACCCCAGAGTAGCTGTGGGTTTGCAGGGTGTTGTAGTCGGTGTGAATTCCACAACTCAACTTTCTGGAGTGCTCAGTAAAAAAAAGGTTTTGCATAACAAGGAGATTGAAGGAAGGTTGCAGGTGTCTGACCCTGTATGGGGACCCAAGAGTCTCAGGGCATGTGTGCGACCCCAGCAAAAACAGCTACTCAGAAGATTTCCATGGGATCCACAATCACTACAACATCTCAAAGAACTGTTATAAGCAACTGTTTTTTGTAGGCTTCCTGGTCATCAGAGAGTTTACAGTTGAGGTCTGGATCTGGCAAGCACCGGTGCAGATCTTTAACTATAGGCAAGTGAATAGGCCATCAATTTTTAGAGCTAAATATACAGGCATACAATGGAGATATCATTATCCTTATTTTACAATGAGTACCCAAGACAGAGAGGGGTTGATTGACTTAATCCAGGTTGTTCAGAAAATCAATGGATAAGCTGGGAACTGGACCAAACTCTGCTGAGCACCACACAACCATCCTCTTTCTCTGACTTTTTGACTCTTCAGTCAAACTTGCTACTAACATGGAGATCCAAGTTGTACAAGGTAAAATATCACATTCCAGTGACTCAAACAAAATATGGAATATGCAACAATCAGTAATGGTAAAAAAAAATCTAATAGGTAATACTATATTGAAATAAAGAAGAGATAGGAGGTGTAGTATCCTTTGTACCTCATCACCCTGATAAACAATAAGGTTATCGGTTGAGGCTGAAGTAGGCAACCATCCTTCCCCTGGATCATGGTGCACATGTAAGAGGTCTAGTCACCAAGCCCTTTGACACACACACCTATGCAAGGCTGAGGCTGAAGAGTCATTGGAGAACTAAACAAACAGACAAAATAGATGATCCCAGCCCCAATTTGTGTGTTTAAAGGCACAAATAGATGGAGATTCAATAAGTATGCAAGTGAACAGGGAAAACATTTTGCCACAAGTTATATGGTGGAACTTGTTCTTTATTGGGGGTAGAAACTGGAACAAAAATTAGTAAAAAGGAAAAGAAATAGAGGAATAGATTCCAGTGGAGCATCATTTGCATACTTAATAATCATGAAAAAGTCTAAGAAATTAGGGAAATATAGATTATTCACAGACAGTATGTTCCTGTTCAGGCCAATATTACATGCAAGTTTGTTGGTACAAACCACTTCCACCAAATGAGTACATTATTCACTACTTCTCTGTGTTCTTTTTCTTAGTATTTACCCCTTGGTATCTAAGAATGGATACATCAATGGGCTCTTTCAGCTGATAAGAGTATTTGTCGGTGCTGAAATATATAACATGAGCCAGGTCTTCAGCTGCTATAAATTGACTTAGCTACATTGAATCAAGGATCTGAGTCTCTGCATGCAGTAGTAGCTTTGCTCTCATCATTTTGCTTTCTGAAACCTGTAGAGAAATATCAAGTCCTATAGATGTATTGCAGTCTAAGATCTCATGGTGCTTCCTTGATTTTGTATGCTTGCTTGTTCTTTTTGGCCAGGTAC
This sequence comes from Alligator sinensis, assembly GCF_000455745.1. Taxonomy (NCBI): domain Eukaryota; kingdom Metazoa; phylum Chordata; order Crocodylia; family Alligatoridae; genus Alligator; species Alligator sinensis. The sequence goes on along the minus strand of NW_005842204.1, from coordinate 1,417,685 downwards.
AGACATTACACTTTTATCGGTGTAAGTGATCGGAAACACGTCTAAACCCATAACAGAACAGAAGTTCAGCACACACAGGCTGGTTTAAAAATGGCAGAAGCCAGTTTGAGATTCCCCCGAAGGGCCGATGGGTTTTCTGTTTGCTACCAATCTAAACTACACCTCTGCCAGAAAACTGTGTAACCGCCTTGGGCTTTTTGAATGTCTGTACCTAGCCTTTCTTTTTCTCCTATGATATCTCTGACTAGACCCACCGTCACTGGCACTGTTTATTTCACCTCCCGTATTTCTTTTGGCTCTTTCTAGTGCATGATTTCTGACCCAGCCCCACGTGGGTCTCCTTTTATGTCCTTGCATTTTGTTTGTGCCTATAATTGCAATCACATTTTATGCTGCTTAGGCATAGAAGTGCCTGATTACATCGGCGCTTGTCCATGTTTAGTTGGGGAGCTGTCTAATCATCTAAAAATACACTTATAAAACTCTGCAGATGACAAAAGGCCAGTAGGACTGAGTGAGTGTGGCGAATAATCTCCATCCTACCTCCGACCTGCCCAAAGTTTGAACTCTAGCCTCTTGTCATTACTTGAATGTCTTTGCTTTAATGAATGCTCCTGTTCATTTAACCATTTTGTGGTTTTTATGGTCCGTTCCCCCTCTTTTTTAGATAGCTTTTCTAGGCAAATTTCTTGTGACTTGAACATCTGCTCAATGAACTTCTGTGCTCCTTTATGTTTAAAGTCCTAACATTTTCCTCCAAAAGGTTACCAGCTGAGCCTGGTCTGTATTTGGGAGGCTGGTATACTCTGTGCCAGTCAAGTGTTCCAGCGTATCCAAGCTCAACTGTGCTTTTGCTGGTATAACTTATTCCTCAGATGAAGCAAGCATGATTATGCTGGTGTGACTGACTGCATGCGCAGTGAAGCCTTTTACCAGCAGGAAAGCTAGATCAGACGCACATCACACCTCTGGAGCAAGGCTGGCAAAAGTTTGTAGCGTGGAGCTGGGCTGATAGCCTCCCTCTCATTTTTTTAATTACTCTCTTTGAAGTTTTGTGTCACCTCACTACTTCTGGTGTCATTCCCAAATGGGAAGATGTCAAATTTCATTAGATTATGGCAACTGTTATTTGGTGGCTCTCACACACATTTACTACGTGAACCAGCCAGCCCTGGTGTATTACTGGAGATTAAGTCAAGAGTGTCTTATATTCTCTAAAATGAGCTGTTCTAGAGAGAGTTTGACCTAATTAGAAATGTTTCCCAAGGAGAAGCACAGAAGTAAGTTATGGTGAAACAATGGGCCCTGCTGGTTATCGGTGGGATTTATTTTTGACCTATTATGCTTGCTCTGTAGCTGTATGATTCAAATAGCTTTAGGATAAAGGGCTTAACCAGTTCAAATAACTAGAACGGGTGAACACTGATGTCATGGGTCAGGTCTGCAGCTCACAGGAGCTGCACAAAAGATAGAAATGAATAGTTGTTGTAGCTGCTTAGAGCATTTCTCTCATTGGAAGTATCTTGCCAGAATAATTTAGGATTTGAGATTTGTAACCTGCACAGTATAAGAAAGATCAGAAAGCTCTAAAGGTAGAGGTCTGATTTGTCCTTCTAGTTAATAAACACTGACCTACTTCTACAGGCCAGCATTGAGCAGGCTAAACTCTGCCTGCGATTTGAATGTAATCTTTGTGCAAAGACCACAAGACTGATAACCATGTGAAATAACGGAAAGGTATAAAAAGCTCTTCTATCATACAAATCCCATGACTACTAATTTCTCATAAAAAAACCTTCATCTGTGACTTCCCAATACAATAATGCTGCAAAGCAAAGCACCCTGTGCAGTTTATATAGGTTTTCTTCATCTAAGAGATGTGGTTGGTTATTTTGTCTGGTGCTTCTTATTTTAATGAGAATTTTGTTTATATAGTAAATCAAGGAAGCGCTCGGTGTTATAAGAAGAGCAGAACAGAAGCTAGTTCTGTTACACACCTTTCAAGGGAATCATAAGGCTCTCTTCAAAGTTGAGTTAGACAACAATGGTGATTGTGTAGACACAATGTAGGCTCCTTCGTAACTTTGATATAGCCATGAACCTTGGAAACTTGGCCCATTGAGAGAAACAATGTGTGCTTGAACTTGGAGACACAGGTGGAACCATTCAAAGTTAGTATGCACTATGGAATCACTTCTTACTACATAGCTGCCATCCATCTTCCTACTTTTCAGGATTTTCCTTTATATATTCCTTTTGATGCATGTAACAGACTGGCTCTTCATATCTCTTTGGATGCATATAACAAGCATATAACAAGACAGGAGTGTATAAACCTTGCTTGCCTTTCATTTTTGGATATCTATTAAAGATCTACCTTACCATTATGTCGCCATGCTAAGTCTGCCCTTCTGCTTTTGCACATCCCTCAAGGCACTCCTACAATATAGTTAAGATTCTGCACAAAATTTCATGTTTTCTTCTTTGCTTTGCTGCTTATGGACACTGTGGAAGGGGAAGTATTCAGTGTGGTGCATGTGGAATTAGGCAGACATCTGTCATAATAGCAAGATCACTTAAAATTAATTCCCCAAAGACAATGTTAAAAAGACACCCCAGTTCTTTGAGCCTTGTTAGGTCTATCAGCGGGAACATATAATGATGGACACAGCAATAGTTCTAGCGGCAACTTTCATGCAACTTATGTCAATTTTCCATTCAACTTAACATTTGTTCTTTGTTTTCAAGTTTGGGGTTTGGGTTTCTTTTATCTCTCTTCTTTCAAAACTTTCACTGATCCCTCACCCCTGCCTGAAAAGGATTTATAAAGCAGTTGTCCTTTGTTTGAGAAATCTTAAATTATTTTATCTGATTACAGAGGGAAAGTATTGCAAAATATTACCCAGGTTCTTGGAGACCTCTGCTAGCAATATCTTTGTTTTTTTGTTTTTTGTTTTTTTTTAAATCCTTTCAGGTTGTGTTTGTTCGTTCAAAGTAGGGCAAAACTACTATAAAAAATGCCCCCTGAAATGTGACAGATTTTTATATAACACAGAAACTCAGATCAAGTTTGCTGAAAGGTTCTCTGAGGTTTGTGTGGTGAATTGGTGATGAACCTGGTTGGATGTGGTTTGCGGGGATGATGCACAAAGCTCTGAAGTTTTGCATGGTTCCCAGCAAAACTTGGCATTTTTCTCTGAAATTTGCTTTGAGTTTTGAATCTTGATAGTTTCAGGGTGCTGAAACCCACATGAAACTAAACTAAGAAAATGTTCGTGAAAACACCAGTTTTCACAAAGGTCTATTTAAAAAGTAAAGTATCTAAAGCAAGCATTTGAATACAGGGGTGTGCAAAATGGGCTGCATTTCATTCGGATTTGGATTCAGCCTGAATCAGGGACAGTGATCGATTAATTGATTTGGATCACAGTCCTGACTTGATGTGGCCGAATCTGAAGATCCAATGCTGATTCAGAGAATCAATGATTCGGACATAGACACAGCTTTAAATGTTTTTTTCTACGTAGCTCGAGGTACCAGATGCAGCTCATGAATGCTGAGATGCTGGGGCGGATGAAGCGTCCCAGAAGATCATGGGGGGGCCCCCCCGTGTGCTTGGCAGCGAACCCAGAAGTGGACTAGAAGTACTTCCAGTCCACTTCTGGGTCTGCTACTGAGTGTGCTGAGGACCCCCCTCACTCCTGTGGGGCGCTTCATCTGCCCCAGCATCTCAGCATTCAAGATCTGCCTGGTACCTCAAAGTATATAGAAAAAACATAAAGCTGTGTCTATGTCTGAATCATTTAATCTTTCCAAATCTCTCTGAATTGATTTGGAGGGTTCTGATTTGATTCAGAGAGATTTAAGGGTCTCCCAATTTGATTCAGATTTGGTGAGTCAGCCACCAAATCGGACCGAATCTCTGCCAAATCGAATCAGGGACCAAAGCTTTGCACAGCCCTGTTGAATACCTTCTGGGTTAAAGTCCTAGGTTTGTAACCTGTTATTGTCAGGATTGCTCTCATTTGCTATGCCTTTGCAGCCTCTAGAGTGGGTTCAGAGGCTGCCAAAAAATAAGCCCAACACAATCCATAAATACTCAAGCCTGTAAACTGGGAAGCACAGTCATATTCAGACTTTCCTGGGTCCTACTAATGGCCACTGTTTCCTGTACTTAAGCTGTAGAATTTATTCCTCAGAGGTACTCCAGGGTTCACCGAGAGGCTGCATAGATGCAGCCAGTGATTTCCAAAGTATTAGTCACATAAATAAGAGATATTCATTTGAGAGTGGGTTACAGTAGAGACCCCATTGGCCTTAAAGTACAGAAGGGACTGGAATCAGAGCTGAACACTAATCCTTCAAGGTTTTGTATTTTGGATGTAGGCCTATTATTAAGATAATTTGTGGTTGAAGTGTATTAGAAGTGTGTGTAATGTTTGGCTTAGCAGAGGACTCTTTAGAGAGCTTAAACACAAAAGGAAGCTTACAAGAAGTGGAAGCTTGGACAGATGACTAGGGAGGAGTATCGCTTGGGCATGCAGGGATGAAGTCAAAGGCCAGAGTGCAACTGGACTTGCAGCTAGCAAGGGACATGAAAAGTAACAAGTAGGGTTTCTACAAGTATGTTAGCAACAAGAGGAAGGCCAGGGAAAGTGTGGATCCCTTACTGAATAGGGAAGGCAACCTAGTGACAGATGATGAGGAAAAGGCTGAAGTACTTGATGCCTTTTTTACCTTGGTCTTCACAAGTAAGACCAGCTACTTCACCAGGCAGCACAGTTTGGGGTGCAGGTCAACAGCCCTCAATGTTGAAAGAACAGATCAGGGACTATATAGCAAAGTTGAATGTGTACAAGTCTATGGGGCCAGATGGGATGGACCCAAGGGTGCTGAGGGAGGTGGCTGATGTGCTTGCACAGATAACTGAGATGATGAGATAACTGGCTCTGTGGTTGAGGGAAAGTAGTGGACAATAATATACCTTGATTTAAGCAAGGCTTTTGATACCATCTCCCACAGCATTCTTGCAAGCAAGCTAAGAAAGTCTGAGTTGGATGAATGGATGGTAAATGGATAGAAAGCTGGCTGGATTGTCGGGCTCAATGGCTAGTAGTCAATGGCTCAGTGTTTAGTTGGCAAGTGGTATCAAGTGGAGTGTCATAGTTTCATAGTAGCTTGGGTCAGGAGGGACTTGAAACAGGTCATCTAGCCTGACCCCCTGCCACAGACAGGAATGAATGCTGGGTTCACAAGACCCCAGACAGGTGATCATCCAACCTCCTCTTGAATTTGCCCAAGGTAGGGGCGAGGACCATTTCCCTGGGAAGTTGGTTCCAGATTTTGGCCACCCTAACTGTAAAATCTCTAACCTAAACCTATTCTCCATCAGCTTATGACCATTGTTCCTCGTCACCCCAGGTGGTGCTGGGGAGAAAAGGGCTCTGCCTATTTGCTGTTGATCTCCCCTGATGAGCTTGTAGGCAGCCACCAGGTCCCCCCTCAGCCTCCTCTTGCTGAGGCTGAACAGGTTCAGGTCCCTCAGTCTCTCCTCATAGGGCCTGTCCTGCTGCCCTCTCACCAAGTGGGTGGCCCTCCTCTGAACCCTCTCCAGGCTGGCCACATCCCTTTTGAAGGAATGTGTCTCAGGGGTTGATCCTGGGGCTGGTTTTGTTCAGTATCTTCATTAATGATCTGGAAGGTGGGATGAATTGCACCCTCAGCAAGGTCACGGGTGACACAAAGTTGTGGGGTGTGGTAGATATGCTGGGGCATAGTGATAGGATTTAGAGTGACCTAGACAAATTGGAGGATTGGGCCAAAAGAAATCTCCTGAGGCTCAACAAGGGCAAGTGCAAAGTCCTGCACTTAGGACAGAAGAATCCCATGCACCGCTACAGGCTGGAGGCTGACTGGCTAAGCAGCAACTCTGCAGAAAAGGACCTGGGGCTTACAGTGGACAATACGACGGATATAAGCCAACAGTGTGCCCTTGTTGCCAAGAAGGCTAATGGCATACTGAGCTGCTTTACTAGGAGTGTTGTCAGCAGATTAAGGGAAGTGATTATTCCCCTCTATTCGGCACTGGTGAGGCCACATCTGCAGTACAGTGTCTAGTTTGGGGCCCGACACTACATAAAGGATGTGGACAAGTCGGAGAGAGTCCAGCAGAGGACAACAAAAATGACTTGGGGGCTGGGAAGCATGACTTATGAGGCTACGCTGAGAAAACTGGCCTTATTTAGTCTGCAGAAGAAAAGTCTGAGGAGGGATTTGATAGCAGCCTTCAACTACCTGAAGCGGTGTTCATAAGAGGATGGAGCTGGACTGTTCTCAGTGGTGGCAGATGACAGAACAAGGAGCAATGGGGTCAAGTTGCAGCAAGGGAGGTTTAGGTTAGATATGAGGAAAAACTTTCTCAGGAGGAGAGTAGTGAACCACTGGAACAGATTATCTAGAGAGGTGGTGGAGTCTCCATCTTCGGAAGTTTTTAATGCCCAGTTGGACAAAGCCCTGGCTGAGATGATCTAGTGGGGGCTGGTCCTGCTTTGAACAGGGAGTTGGACTAGATGATCCTGAGGTCCCTTCCAACCCTCATTTTCTATGTTTCTATGATTCTGTAGTGCCTGATGACTCTCAAAGTTTACATAAATTTATTTAGGGTTTTGCATTAAGTCCCCGATTTAGGCAAACATCTCTATTCAGAAAAGTAGTTATTTTAAGCATGCTGCCAGTACTATTTATTTCAGTGGGACTGTGTATGTGCTTCGTTCGATCATGGCTCATGCATGATATTCTGAAGATATCTTTCCTCATCAAATATTTCCATTAAAAATAAAGTTAGGCAAATAAGCCGTGCTCCTGTTCCAATTGCCTTCAAGAGAAGCAGAATCAGACCCATAGGGGAAAAAAAAGAAATTCTCCAGTGCTAATAAATAGGCTGTTGAATCAAATGCTCTTAAATACTGTGACTTTATGAGTAAATATATTATTGGGTGTTCACTAGCATCAAGGAACTACACTTTCTTTTCCAGACATGAGGCTTTATCTATTACTTTCTGCATTGCAGCCCAACCCAATTGGATTCAGAAAACAAGTGATGCCCGGGTAGCTATCGAGGAAAGCATCTTTTGGGAGTGTAAAGCAAGTGGGAGGCCAAAGCCTTCCTATAGCTGGCTAAAGGATGGAGAACCCCTGATGCCTCAGGTAAGAAAAATGCTAAAGGCTGGTGATTTGGTTCTTTGGAGGAAAAGGCTTGCTGAATGTTATATAAGGATTCTGTTCCTTGGCAGCTTCTTTTTTCCCATCTCCACAGTTTATTGCTTTTGAAATCAAAGTGCAGTCATGGAACCTTAAAAATTCACTTCTTGTGTAGCAGATTTCCTACCCTGCTGAGTGAATGCCTTCGTCTGACATTGAGTTCCTGTGCTGAAAAAAAGATTTCCCTCCCTTCCCTAGGACAAGGGAAAGTTGGAGCACTATTTCAGCAGAGCTTTATGGCAAACAGGGTATGGGGAACAGTTGTACATTTACAGCTGTCTCTTGCTTGGTGAAATGAGCCATTCAGAACGCAGGTTAATACAGACCCCAGCGAAAACAGTGTGACTGGCTGGGTGGGAGCGGGGGGGCCAGAGGCCATAAAGTGATTGTCCTCTATTCAATTTTTCAGTTTATAATTTTCAGCTGAATTTCAGGTGTTAATGGAACGGTAGCGTTTCCTCCCATCTCAAGCAGCGCTCCAATTCCTCTTGTTCAAATTTGTTCCTGTACAGGCAACCAGAGACTTGGCCTGCCATTAGCAGTGACATGAAGAACTGCCTAAAGATTAATGATCCATAGCAGGCAGGGAAAGAAGCCCCCTGCCCCCACACACCCCTTTTCTTTTCCTTCCTTCTCTCACTAGAGGGGAACCTCTGAGTCCCATGATTGTCTCAATTAGAAAGCCAAACTAAAACGAATCACCAAAGCATTATTATCAAGGTAGCCTTCATTTTTCTCCCTTCACTTAATGTGAAAGAACATGGCTGCCTAGATTTGATCAAGCCCTAATAAAGATCGCACAAACATTAAATTGCCACCCTGCAGCCAAGTAGAAAGCCAATAGCTCTTCGTATTATTTATTTTTTTAAAATGGCAAAACTCCTGGGGAGGGAGGGAACACTTTGCTATACTTATTAAAATTGATAACATGAGTTCCATATCCTTAGGCTGACAAATGACACTACAGTCTTTTGTTCCACACGCTAATTTTACTTGCTTCATGCTGGTCACTAGCAGATGGTCTTGTGCTTAAATCACGTTAGTGGCAGATATAAAGTAAAGGATCATTAAATTATTAACATCTACATTTTTTTTTCAGTAAAATGCAGACAGTTTTCAATGCATCTTTCTGTACCAACTAAGATGATTACCATTCTTATTAACCTTCATCATGGTACATGCTAATAATACCACTATTTTAAGTGCTTTAAAGGATGCATTTGGCCATGAAATTCTACCTTCAAACAGAAGTGCATTTTTAGATTCAAGTTTATCTACTTGAAGGGGATATTAATCTAAATGGTTTAGGTATTAAATCAATAAGAACTCAAGGGAGAGTCCTCCAATTTAAATTGCATTTACCAACTATTGTATTGGTTTTTCCATTTAACATCTAACCTGACATAAATTTAGTTGACAGACAAATAGATTGTAGCATGTAAATTCTTCATATTACTGCTGTGTGTGTGTGTGTGTGCGCGCGCGCGCGTGATGTAAAATATGACATGACTGCTGTCACGTACAAATTCCAACATGTAGTTTTCTCATTCATTTATTTGTATTTATGTTGCTATTTTACAGGACAGAATTCAGATCGAGCATGGAGCACTTAGGATAACAAATATAAGCCTGGCAGATGCAGGCATGTATCAGTGCATAGCAGAAAACAGACACGGGACTATTTTTTCCAGTGCAGAGCTGAGTGTAATAGGTGAGTAATTTTCCTGAAAAAAAATGAATAATCTCGCTCAACCGAACCCAATTTTGCTAAATCTAAATGTTTGAGCCAGAAGTGCCTCAGTGAACCTCTTGCACAATGAAAATGTGTTTAAAGGAATCTTTAAGCATGAGATTAAACTTAAGTTAGGGATCCATATGAGAGAATTTCCTACATCACTCCATCTTCTCTTGTCAATTTAAGTTACTAAGCATGAAAATTTGCAGCTTTCCATGTACTTCTTGCTGTTTAGAGCCCTTGGTGTATCACTCTCTTAAATAGCAAAGTAGAAAGCTATTATAGTGAAGTTGATGTGAAACACGCTGAACAGTAACAATCTACTCCCTGGATGTGGAGTGTGACTGTCTTTCAGAAACATTGCAAAACCTTCCTCCTTGAGTGGTCTTTCCAACATAAGAGTGAACTCAGAACCCAGTCACCTGTTTCAGCGCCTGCATCCATGTCAACCAGAGCAAAAAATATCCTCTACCCCAGGCTGAGTCTTGATCCTAAATAGACAAAAATGTCAAAGACTCCATAAAGTCCACTATAGACTTCATTGTTGTTGATTTTTACATGTAAATCACTTGGATGTGTGGTAGCTGATAGAAATATAAATCCCATCAAAAGTAGACTTTGGGAAATGGATTGTGCCTGTGGTAGAGATATATGTATTAATGAAGACAGGTTACAAACTGTATTGATGTATTTCAGTGTCCAAATTACACTTCTTATTCATCTTCTTAGAGTAAAATTGCCCTGTGACTTCACTACAGGAGGATTTCACGGATATGCATTTTTCCTTTGTATTTGCCTACTAGGAAGAGGAGCCGAGCGGCCGTTTTATCAAAGATTTGGCCATAAACATGGGAGACTTTATAAAAGCATTATGCAATCTTACACCCCTTTTCAATGCAAATAAACATGTTGGGCCTGGCATATTTCTCTGTGTTACACTGCTTTAAATGATGAGTCATTAATGTTCTCACCTATTGTAGTCTTTGAGTCTTTTGCAACAGAACTATTGCTCTATTCTTTTTCTGTAGTAAAATATTGAGCGAAAGCTGGGACGTGACATTTTCTGAGGCGTACTCAGAGTCTAACAAGGGGTTTCTTGATTCTAAAAAGGTTGAGAACCACTTGCATTGAGTGAGGTCTCTTTCCTAGACCTCGTATGTAATGCACAGCATCACTTAACCACAGCTTTTGCATGTTCCTCAGTACCTTAAGATCAAAGGGTGACTGTGGAGCCAGCTAGGCAGTTTTACAAGCATCTCAAGAACTGAAATCCTATCCTTACTTTGCAGGACTTGAAACTAGCATATTGAAAAGTTATAAGGTCCCAATTCACCTATGACTTCTTTTGGTGTGCATCGGGAGGAGCTCCGTTGAATTCAGTGGAGTTGTGGCAGCATAAAACTAGTATAAGATGGGAATCAGGCCTAATGTGACTTCCAGGAGTTAGGAGGAAGTTAGGAGCAGAATGGAGAGTGTCTGGATTTCAGGCTGCCTATACATGTGCAGCGAGGCTGCTCCGAGCAGACTCGGGTAATCAAGAAATGATTAATCGAGTCTGCTGGAGCGTGGTAATTACTGCGCTCCAGCAGACTCCAGTGTCACGTGTATCAGCAACCCCATGCTGAAAAACGGTGGGGGGGGGGCACTTTAAATAAAGCTTGTTCAACAAGCTTTAGTTAAAGCACCTCTGCTGCCATTTTTCAGTCCAGGGATGCTGATACACAAGATGCCTCAGGTGCTTTAATTAGAGCAACCCTCAAAGCCACTCTAATTAAAACTCCCCCATGCCCCCCACCCTCCCTCCAACTCCTGGAGCATATCTATAAATGCCCTCAGTTCTGCTTTGAATTAGAAAGCCATTCTCCCTTTCCTTCTCCATCTGATGTGCACAATGAAGTACTCACTACAGCCTTTGTATGAAAGATAAAACTGGGAAACAATAAAGAGGTCAGATTTTGTGTAAGATTTCAAAGAGATAATTACAGTTTGTGATTAAACAATATTGGCTTAGTTATTTTCAGAGAAAATGTTCAATAATATTGTTTTGTTTGTTTTGTCCTGAAGAACAAGGTGTTTTCTGCACATCACATTTTCAATGTAGGTCATCTTTTATCAACCAATATACATGCCTACACGGGAGGAGGGGGAGGAGGCACATTTTCATCTGAAAAATTGCCGTTGTTGCTGCTCAAGGAAAGTACAATAATGTTCAACAAATTAGGCTGCAGAATGGTAAGATTTATTGGGCATGTTACCTACCGCATAAAAGAAATCCTAATAAACCCATTGATGCTTTTCCAGTCTATTCAAAAACCACTGCATAAATGCACCTTGTTTGGAGGTCAAGGCTTATCTTAAAATAGAGGCTTAGCTTCTCTTTTGTGTGTGAGCTGCAGTTGTTATAGGGAGTCAGAACGACCTCTTTGCATCATTGGCAGCTGAAAACATGCCAGTACACCATGGCTGTAAGATCAGGTGTGCAAACAGATGACGTGGAGTCACTTTCCCATCTCCAGGTCATGGCTGCAGACCATGTTTGAAATGGGCAGCTGGTGAATGATTATGACCAGAGCCCCAAGGTGAAACAGAGAGGAAAGAAAGCATCCTCTGAAACGGGGGAGGAAAGCTGGGCAGTGCAACCCCTTCCCATAGCACTCTGGAAACCTGGAGGGAAGCAGGATGCTGCAGTTGCTCCCTTTAGATAGACATTTTATCTTCAAGGAACTAAAAAGAGGAATCAGCCTCTTTTCAAGCAGTGCATTTTGCAACCCCTTTTCCTCCGCTCAACAAATACTTACTCCAGCGTCAGGCCTGTGCGATAGTATCCACTCTTTGTCCTGACTCTGCATTGGATCCCCATTGCATCACGGCCTCATGTAACCAGGAAGCAGTAAGAGTGCGGTGCCACTGCATACAACATCTCCTGCATTTTCCTGCATTTTCTACAGTGTTTCCTGCATTTCAGAAGTAAAAGAGGGTCACGTCTCCCATCTGCCTAGCTATCTAAAGACCTTAGAACGCTTCGCCTTAAAAACCTGCCAGCTAAACCAGGAGATATCTTTTTACATGTGCATTACATGTGCCTCTTTTCTTTTTTTAAGGATGGCTACTGTGTCTAGCTGGCAGTTATGTGGAGTTCCTGTTTATTTTTGGGAGCTGCATGTTTGGCTGGGATTTTTGAAAAGTCTCCATATTCACACGTTCGGCACAACTCGCACTTAGGCATCTAAATAAATGGCCGGTTTGTCAAAGGAACTAGCAGCTCCCACTGAGAAATCTTAACTTTCCTCGCAAATCTTTCCAGCTGTAAAATCAGTTATGTTAAAGGGCTGTGATGTTAAGCACTTGAAATGATTAAATGCCACTAATACCAAATGAGGCCGACAGCAAAATTAAATGAAAACAACAAATGAGAAATTATAGCAAGAGCTTTTCTCAGGCTGATTATTTATTGTTATTATTACTTACAAGATTGCTTAGAGGCCTCTGCCGAATCAGGACCCCACTGTGTCAGACCCTGCACAAACCCACAGTAAAATGCAATCACTGCCTTGAAGAGCTTTCCCTCTTACGAGCTAAGGCAAACAATGGGTGGATGAAAGGAACAATACTTATTTTGCAAATGAGGCAGAAAGAAATGACATGAAATGACTGGGTCGCACAGGGAGGCCTTGGTAGTTCTGGAACTTTAACCCAGGCTTCAGTATGTAGCTTTAACCACAAGACCATTCTGCCATTTTCAAGTTTAAATGAAAGTGGAAAATACGATGAAACTGTCAGTTTATATCTGAGCACTTAGGTTTGGCATTGACAACCCGTTCTTAGACTGCTGCTTGTATAGTTTAACTCTATGCACTTCAAAAGTTTAATACTTGATCTTTGCTTTCCAGCAGTGTGCTGTCTTGCTCCCATTAGAGTTGTAAAGTCTCCGTGATGTTGAAGGACTGACCCTTTTTCTGTCTCGACACCAAAAGTTCTTTGTTCCAGACAAATGCATTATGTAGCAGAACTTGCTGAATTCTGAAAAATCTGTTTTATTCGTGTATTTGGAAATGCAAGCCATAAATTCTGCTGTGTTTCCAAGAGTTATGTTACCTGTTATTCACAAGTGGTCAGGCTCTTACACAGCACTGAGTGCTGGCATACAAATTGAAATAGAAGGTTCAGGTTCTTTTTCCTTCCCTCCCCCTCATACTCCGTAAGTAATGATACTACAATTGTGAGATTCATACTTTTTCCATTAAAAATTACAAATGTGCTGTCCCATACAAATGTTCTGTTCAGGCAACAGAAACAATATCATCTAGCAACCATGAAACAGGAAGAATAAATGTGAAGAGCTTGCTAAGAAACCTTAGTCTAAGAAATATTTGTTTAAACCAATGATTTTCAACCAGGGTGTGCCTCGCGAGCCTTTCAAGGGTTTCACACATTAGCACTGTGAGATATGCAGACATGATTCACAAGATAAACCCAGAGATTTTGAATAGAAATTCATAGTTGTGGTCTTTCTGAGTTGTTTGCAACAGAAAAACTTCCCTATTATCTTCTCATAGTCAAAAAAAAAAAAAAAAGAGTGAAAGCTACCAGCTGGTATTTTCCGAGGGGTGCCTTGAATCCTAAAAAAGTTGAGAACCACTGGGCTAAACTAAGCAACAAACATTGTGAATAACAGATATACGCAAAGATTGATTCATGCATTCCTGTTCAAAAGAAAAAAAGGATAAATTCTAAACAAAATGATCATTCATATTATTCTATTTCATGCAGCACCAGAATATACTACAGTGGAGGACAGTTCTCATTAGGTCTCTTTTTTTTGTGGAAAAGTTAAGCTCCAATGCTATTTTTTCAGTGCTGCTATTTTACTCTCTCTTAACACACTTTTTCTCTATGCTAAAATGAAACCATCCATCTGTGATTAGATGTAGAAGGCAAGACAGCTCAGAGATTAGTGGACTCAAAGATTCACAGAAACTAGAGATGGAAGAGATCTATTAGGTCATATAGCCCATCCCGTTGTCAGTGTGGGATTATTCACTACACTGCATTCTTTCCAAGTAAGGAGGCAGAGAGGAGGGAAGAGAAATTTGGTGTCAGACTAGGCACTGTAAGAAAACTGAATTTTCCCTGTGGTCCGTGCTGCAGTTTTGTGTCATCGAACTGCTTCGTGAGAGCTTAGATCATTGCATGTAGCATCAGGCAGATATAGTACACAGTGATCTACAGCTCTCCTGAAGTATCTTGGTGACATAAGTCTTCAGAGCCAAGACAAATCTTTGAGCTTATTTCCGGAACCATATGCACTGGTGGGGGGGGAAAAAAAAAAAGGCAGTGCTTTTGGCCAAAATGCAGTTCGGTGACCAGGTTTGCTTAAATTGCAAGATGAAATTCTTTGAAAACAAGAAAATGAATGGCAACTTAGAAGGAAATTATGGGGATTCTGCATTTTCCACTGGCATCACCTTAATGCTAAATAAGATGTAATCACTGACATATGGGAAAAGAAGGGTTATACCCCTGACAAAGATAGTAATAGATTTCAATGCGTGATAAATAGGTGTCATAGCTATTAAAAATCAGCTGAGAAACTGAAGCATAGCTATTGAAAAGTACCAAAGAAAACATGTACTGTGGAATTGTTCCTGCTGTGTCAAATTGTTATTTTGAATTTATATTTGTATTGTAGTTTAGCTAATATTGATATGGATGATTTACATCAAACTTTTTGTAGTTATAGTAGTGACTTATGTTCTAAGCATGTGCTGTGTATAACAATGTGAAGGTAATATGAGGCGTTTATTGTCCTGTTCTTTTTCACTTGACCCTTTTTTTTTTTTTTTTTTAGGTATTACAGACTTGTACAGTTGATTTTTTTTCCCCAAAAAACTTGGTCTGCATATTAACTATAGTATTTATGATATCTATTCCATGATTCAGCCCCATTCTGGCAACTGGTGTACCTTATTTAACAGATAGTCTGTTATGCTAAATGGTAACTGAAATAATAATGCAGGGCTTCTTTAGAATAGTCAATAGATGACTTCTGATTCCTACTTGGGGTAAATCAGGAAGGCCCCAGCTGGGTATCGAGTCCTTCGTATCTAAGTTTAATTGATAGTGAGTTTTTTTTCTACTGAACACTCATTTCAAAGTCACTGACGCTCTTGAGCGCTCATATATCTGCTTTTCCCGTCACTAGGTTTGCATAGATGCTATTGTTGGTTTGGAAGATAAAAGTGTGAGTTGGTAAGACAATACACGGGATGTTCTGAAGGCCAAAAAATCTGACAAGTGGTTCTTTTCAGAAACAATTACAAGAGGTGTCTACTTTCTTTTTCAGCTGTGGGTCCAGATTTTTCCAAAACCCTCTTGAAAAAGGTGACTCTTGTTAAAGCAGGAGGTGAAGTAACCATAGAGTGTAAGCCAAAAGCTTCCCCCAGACCTACTTATACCTGGAAGAAAGGAAGAGAGATCCTAAGAGAAAATGAGAGGTAATATCTTAAAGTAACTATTACTTTCATTAGCTTGCTCCAACCCAAGGGCTTTCAGAAATGAAAGTTAAAATGTCATTAATAGGTTTCTGAAATTAACTTGCCAATAAATGTGAAAAAAAAAGTTAATGTTCCATCATTCGAGCTGGGGGGCGAGATTTCTATTCATGGCAATCTCTGCAGACAGTTAAAACACCTGTGCCAAGGGCCTGGTACAGATGCATACTGATAGGCAAATCTTTTGCCTTTGAATTGCTCCAAATAGCCATTGTTTTTCAAATTTTTATTCCCAGGAGATAATAGTCCTGAAATACTCTAGTGCAAATAACTGTGCCCTTGTAAATTATTCAATCTCCCAGCAAATGGCAATTATTTGGGGTCAGTAATTAATTTGGCAATCATACTCTCTGACTTGGAGATGGGCACTTTCTGACTGGCCAAATCACTTTATTTTCCCCGTGCAATTTTTAACAAGACTTAACCTGGGCTGTACCTTTGTGCAATGACATTTAACACATGCTGTTCTGCGTTAGTATTTACTTGGCATTATATATCATACTAGGAAATACCTGCTATTTTACAACCTTTTTTTCTTTTTGCAAATAAAAGTTGATACAGACTTTTAGTTCTGTATTTATTGAATTACTTTAAATGAAATCAAAATACCATATTTATATCCAAAGCTTTTAGTTCCACTTGCTTTCATATGTCTGATATGGCACAAGAATAACTTTCCCCATAATTTTGTGATATTTCTAATTATATCAGGAAAAGAAAACCAGCTGAAGTGCTGAAAGGTTATTTTTAAAAGTTCACTGGAGAGTCTAATCCTATACTTGTTTTATCAAAACTGCTTGCCTGAAATAATCATTTGAATATTTTCAATAGGAATACAGTATATCAAAAGCTATAGTTCATTTAGGACCAGATCCAGAAAAATGCTAAACACTATCGGTAAAGTACTGAGCATCCTTATTTCCCATTGATTTGAGGAATAAAGCAGCTCATCACTTTGTAGTCTCTGGCCTTTATAAAGCTATTGTACTATGAGTTTTGGTTTTGACTTCTTGGGCTGGCGTATTTAATTGAGTAGTTATTTTGATCTACTTTAGACCAATCTAAACTACACCGCTTACAGAAAACCATATAACTTAGATCGATTCCACCTTGGGCTTTTTGAATGTCTGTACCTAGCCTAAATGGGCTAAATAGTTGTCATTATTCAGGCAAAAAACCTCCTGTTAAAGTCAGATTAGGTTTTACCCAAGCAAGCACTGCAGACTTTGGTCTTTACCTATGATTACGCCAATTAGTACAACTTCTATGAGGCTAGTACTAGGTGGGCACGTCTACATGTGCAATTAATGACTGAATATACTCTGGCTCAATTTGAGCCAGAGTAAACTAATCCTGACATCACTGTCTACACGTGCATTTAAACACAGTAATTTACTGCACTGCCAGATACCACTTGTATCTGATAGCAGCACAGTAAATTAGTCTACTGCGCCCTAGTTGCCGCACACGTGTAAATGATGACACTTTACTACACAGCAAATTAGACTCCTGTGTAGTAAAGCATCTCATGTGGAGTTTCCAGGTTAGAGTTATGTTCATGTTTTTTCAAGAATATATTTAGTTTAAAACTAAGCGTCTCATTCTTTTGACAAGGGTTGTAATGAAATTGTTACTTACCTCCAAACTATGAATTCACAGTTCTTGCATTCTTCGGTACCCAAAGTGTACCTTTTTTTGCTTTGGCATTTCACATCCTTGTTTCCTCCTCATTTTAAATTGGGACAGAGGGGTAATTTTTAGAAGTTCAGTGCTTCGGATTGGCTTTTTTTTCACCTAGCTGTACTACCACTACTGTGGATACTGATAACAATGGAATTCTTCACACTTATTATACTCACCAACAATCTCCCTCAATATTTTGACTTAGTAGGTATTGCTGTGGTACTTATTTAAAAAGATACTATTTAACTTAATTTGTGTTCCTTGAATGTGTGTGGTCACTTTGATAATTTGGCTTTTAGCTAGAGAAAAAAACAATGAAAAGTTAAGCAAGACACAGATTAACTACAGTGTGTTAGCTACTGATTCATAGGACTGTGAGCAAATCACAATATCACATCTGTTGCACATAAGTAACTCATGTTCACTGGAGGCACTAAGCAAAAGGCAGATACAATCATGAGACAATAACAAGAAGATAATAACTAATGCAAGAACTGAGGCAAGATATCAGCAGGTTTATTTTTTATTTTGTTTATGTGGCCCAAATTGAATTATAATTCTTTCAGTTATTTCTCCCAGCTAATACTTTATCAGGGTAATGATTTTCCTTCTAAATTTTCCATACTGGTGTATTGCTGCACATACATTATAACCTGCCTGCCATCCTGTAAGCAGAGGTACCTGCTTCTGTTTGGAAGTAACAGAAAAGCTCGCATGGGCACACTGTATTTAGTTTTAGAATGAAATTCAAACCATACTTTTTAAAAAATTCCTGAAATGTGAAGACATTTTTCTTCTCCTTGCCTTCTTTCTTCTCTCATCTTCCATATCATTTGTCACAGTTAAGAAACTAGCTGCCCTCCTTTTCGGTCTCTGAAGGCATGCATACCCTATCTCTGCTGAGCCCAGGCCAACGCCAAGCATGAATCCTGCACCATGCATGCTCAGGTTGGCTGTTTGGCAGAGTAGGTAGCTTAGAGCAGGTGTTTTCAACCTTTTCGGATCAGGGTACCCCTCCCAGTGGCCGGACGTGGAACAGTGTACCCCCGGCAGCCGGGCATGGAGTAGTGTATCCCCGGACGTGGAGCGGGGAGGAGGGGAGGTTGGCACTTGACCGAACATGGAGGGCTGGGGTGTCACACAGCTGGATGCAGAGCGGCGGCAGCCGCCACGTGCAAGCTTCCCCTACCCCCTGCGTCCAGCCAGGTGAGTGGCTCCTGCATGGAAGCGTGGGATTGTGCATGGCAGCGCTCAATTCCCGCCTGCCCATGCATACCCCCTAGGACCTTCTCAAGTACCCACCGGTTGACAACCCCTGGCTTAGAGGGGTCGTGGGAATCTAAGAATAGCTCTAGGAGCACACACTTCAAGAACTTCTTCTTTGTCTAAGTGCTGGATCGTTTTCCCAGGATTCTGAAATGAAGAAGGTCTGCAGTAAATGTCCCGTCAACTGGATACCATGCACGAAGTCAGAGTGGGGGTGCACTGGCAACATGTTTCCTGCAAGGGTTATGGCCTGCTGCTCCATACAATCATGGATATCCCTGATAAAATCTCTTGAAATCTATGAAAAAACATATCAACAGTAGCTGCTGCTGCTGCTGACATAGTTTCATGCTTGGGATAGGCACCTGGTTAGTTTTAATTAGTTCACCCAGGACAGGAAGCACAAGTTTCAGGTGGGTTGTGAAACACACATTTCCATAAGATTGCCAGCCTAGCCAACATTGCAAGCTCTTGAGCTTTAATTAATCACCTGAACTTGTGGAGACTTCTCCAAACTACACCTCAATTCTGATGCTGTAGAAGTTAATTGATTGGGACAGTCCATCCAGTTCCAAGAGGAATGAAAAGCAGTGTCGGTCTAACAATTCCCCAGAATGCTTTGAATTCTCCTCTGAAGGCTGTTCGATATCATGGCAATCATTTGGGCTCTCCCCTCGGGGATCTTGTGACTTTGCAAACAGATTGTAATATTAAGGTATAATATCTAGAGGCAGAAATAACATACATTGCACTGCGCTGCTGGAAATCCTGTTCTGGAGGCCACAACTGTCCAGGAGGCAGAACTAAGTGTGATGTTAGATGTTTGCCCAGAAGGCAGAGTCTATCTTGGCAAAGAACTTTATGGCTTTAGGTTTCATATTCTTTTCTGGAGGCAGAGCTACTGTGTACAATGCCCTTAATGAATAACCTGCCCTGGAGGTTTTTCTTACTGGTGTTTGAGAGCTATGCAATTGTGTTATTAGGAATTCTGCCCTGGAGTACAATTATATTATTGTAGTCATTAAAGGCAGTTCATCTCCATAATAATGGAAATCCTGCCTTGAAGGCATAATGGCATCAAAGTAATGTTAGTAGACCAGCTCCAGAAGGTAAATTATATATAGCTATAGAATAGATATAGATATAATCCAAATTCAGCTTGGAAAATAAAGACAGCTCCTTCATAGCCACGGAATAAGAGTTCTTTGTCTATTCTCGATGCTACATGTACATCCAACTTCACGATTCATGCCTGTTATGTTCTATGAGCAAGACCTTTGACCCCATTTAGGTAGCTATGTGCAAATCAGCCTTAAGCATGGCTGATCTAACCATGAGAACTTCCTTTATACTGGACAGCGGTGTGATGATATAAACCTATGACTAAAAGGTCCTATCTTCTTATCCTTCTGTGCGACATGTGGCATGGGGCTAGGGCATTGGCAAGCCCCAACTTTCTGGGTTGATCATTGACAGGGAGATCACTTGGCTTCTCTGCTTTTTTAGATATGTCTCTCCATCTGGGAGAGGGGAAGGGGCAGAAGGGGGCTTATGAAAGTTCCCTGAAATTACCTTTACACCTTTGTCCTCCTCACCTACACCGGGTAATTAGACCTTATAATTTTCAGTAAGTACTAGCATGGTGGATGTGAATCCTACATACAGGTCTAAAGGAAAGGGCATTCACACTCCACAGAGGGAATTTTCTCTTATACTTTTGCATCCTTAATACAAAGTCCTGGTCAAGCATCTTACTTTTCACCATACTTCCTATTTGTGGCCATTCTTTCCTAGCACTAAATGCTACCAACTGTTATCAGCGGGAGGGCAACTATGACAGACAGACTTGTTACTCCAGGATTTTCTTAAGCCTCTCATTGTAATTCAATTACAGCGAAGGCTGCAATGTTCCATAGATTTTTTTTTAAAACAGGGCTTGTGTTTTCAAATTGTTATGCTTTTTCAGGGGATCCTATTGCAGCAAGCTTTTGATTTCTGTATAATTATGAAATGACTCTTGCAGAGAAATACCTTTCAGTTTTAGGTGGGGTCCCTGCTTTGGATCTTGCTTACCTTGGCGTACTTCAGCAGTAACTCAAGTGAATAATTTTGCGGGAGTTAGTTTTGATGTACAGCCCAAGCGAGATGGAATCAGACCTTGGATGAGTAGAGAAAATCCAGGTGGTTCAATCAAATAAAATTGTGATGTTTGCTTACAACCACCCCTATACTTCAAACCAAGAAAAAAAGGCAGTATAATTCAGCTGCAGTTATCCACCTGGAGCTCTATAATTATGTCAAGAAGAAGTTTTTTGAAATAATTTAGAAAATTTCAATTCCTCTTCACTTTCACATAATATTCCATATTTCAGACGATTAGAGCGTTGCATAATCCAACAAATTTGCAGGCAGTATCACGTATGCTGAATGAATAAAGTCTGTTGCTTTCAGCCAGAGTGGCATTGTGATTAGTACACTATCTCTTACTGACACCATAATCAGCATTACCAAACTCAAGCATTTTGTCCCTGAATCACAACGATTCGATTTTCACCTAGCAATGTATTGCATATTTCTGTTATCTTGAATAGAAAGAATACTTCTGTTTGAACTGATCTTCATTCCCTGAACCTATTAGGACGAAATCATGTCATAAAAGTTGGAAGTCAGTGTCAGGACACTTCGTGACCTCCATGGGTAGAATAGATCTCTCTCTGTCTCTCCCCCTCTTTTTTCCCTGCTAACTGACCCACTTACCTACTTATTGCAGTGGGGGAGTGCAAATGAACAAATGCTTGCAAAACATTGGAAAATCTCACACAAAAGGCACTTTTTTGGTTGCAGGTATTATTGCTCCATCTGTACAGACATCAAGGGTACGCTCTGCCCTTTTCTCCCGTGACATAAGACAGCAGCAGTCCTGGTTATATTAATGAAAGGTTAGGTCATGGCTGTGCCTCAGGCCCAGAGGAAGTAAGAATGCATAATGGTATCTTTTCCAGGAGCAAACCAGGGATCACAGCCAGGATGTCACGGTCTGTTCCCTGGTCATGCCCTTAACTGGCTCCTATGGGCATGCCCACCGAACAGAAGTTTAGTCGCTGTCCAAATATCAAATGCTGCTCTACAGGTCTAGTTCATAGGCCGTGCACAGGGGACCCACAAGGGCTGTGTTTTAAGGAAATCCTACCCAAGCCTGCGTAATCTGTTGTGGGAGCACTGGCTGGGCATCGTACTGACCTGTATTGTCCAAAGGCTGCACTAGCACCTGAGCTGTACCCTCTGTAACTATGAGGCTTTGTAATAGTAAATCCACTTGCTGCTCTCTATGACCAGGCTTCTGCTGTGGGACGTGTCAGGGATAAGCACTTCAGAGCACAGCTCCCCCAGACTACCTGGTGGGCTACATCTGCTCATAACCAGGTCCCCGCGTATATGAGAACCACAATAATTCATGTGTGTTTAATACCTTCTGCCCTCAGGAAAGGAATGGCAGTGCTTGGTCCCTAAGCAGACTTAGCTATAGACAGACTCGCTTTGTCCAAGTGTAAGCAAGTGAGAAATCTTGCCTTCCCTTTTTGAAAGTCGAGCTGTACAATATGTGGAGAAAATGACAAGACCCTGTATTATGTCTTGTGTTCAGAATTAGGCATTCATCACATTCCCCTTCAATCACACCGTTTCCATTGAGCCCCACGGTCTGTTGTCAGTCATCTGGTCTGCCAGCTCATATCAAGACCGGTGCTTATGCACGTCCTAATCCAATTCATTTTCTGTTACTATAATGAAGGTTTAAAATGTACACACGAGGGACTCCGCTCCTAATGATTTCCTAAAAGACACTGAATGTCAAACTAAACCCGCTATGAGAAGCACACACAGAGTAAAACCGAAGAATGATTTGACTTTTATGCCAAAAACATTACTTTTTTTCCAGTCTCGTTCGTGTAATCTCCGACACCATTAGAACTGTCTCCTTTGTAAGAGCCTACAGTGCGTGTATTGTTTATTCCTCTTAATTGTAAGGAGAAAAAATTCATAAAGAAGCAAATGATGTTCTGAGCCAGTAGCAAAGAATGTGAAAGTGTCCAATTAACCAGCCACTCACTAGGACTTGGATAATAGCAACATCTGTTATCTTAATTAAACAAGTTCCTATATAAAGGAGCCTTCATAGTGCCCTTTGTTAGAGCTAGATCTGACCTAGATACTCTAGGCACGCTCACTACCTTCATGGGAATTTTCCCAATTGGTCCCATTATACCACAGCCTTGACAAGCTCTGTGATATATGAGCACACTTGCGCGCACACAAAGCCGTCTTATTTAAGGCAGGCGTTTTTTTTGATGAAAACCAATAAAAGCAAAGAAATGCAACATTTAACTGGCATTTCTCCATTTACTCACTGAGCCTTGGTATTGTGGTACTGGGAGGTATGGAGCATTGTTCACTGAACTTCCATCCCTCCCTGATGAAATGAGAAAACAAGTTGAGGAGATACGATAACATTTTCAAAACTCCCATGTATCACAAGAAAACCTGATTTAAATAGCAGAAGTGACTTAGGCCCTTGAGGAATGGGCTTGTCCACACTGCAGACTGCAAACATAGTGTAGAAATAGTCAAGCTATCTGTAAAGAAATAGCTTGGATATCACTGCCAGTCTAGCTACAGCAGTACAGACCTCAACAGGGGCTAGTTTTGACTCACGAAATTTACTTCTTGACTAGAGTCTGGGGGACAAATGCAGTTCTTGTGCATAAACAAAGCAGCTCTGAGGTCCCTGTTTAATTAAAAGTAATATAGGGCCAGAACGAGACAGTCTCTTACACTTACTCGTAGATGTATCGTAATGAAAAATGTCATTCCTTGCAATACATGGAAAGTAGCACAGCACCATGTAAACACAGGAGAAGGGCTCATAGCATGGGATGCATCCTTGCAGATGTGATGTTCTATAAAGGCCCACTGCTGGCCTCCTACCAGTTAAAGAAAGCATTTCCGTGCCTGGCTAAGTGCATTGTTTTTGCACAGTGCTTCAGCTTGTGATCCAGTGTTGTCTTAAATAGAAATGAATAAGGACACCTCCCTAAGTTGATTCTTGTGGTGATGTCAGCTTCACTGATGTTGGGTGAGATCCTGACCCTTTTGAAATGAAGTTGGTTACCCTTACCGGACTTCTGCCTCAAAGTCCAGAACAGAGCAGTCCACTTTCTCCGCACTGCTGCAACCCCTGAAGTGCTCTCCAGATTAGTGCACTCATGGAGAGCAGGCAATTTAAATATCTACTTCCCAGGAAAATAACATGATGTGAGTCTGAATGCCCCAGTCCCTGCCTGTCTTGCTTCAAAATATGAATTTATCACCCAACCGTTTGCCAAACCAAGTTATTTTAAGGTTATTATTTTATGCTTTCTCAGTCGAATGCACACATTAATACAACATTATGTATTTCACTTTAGGTTAAGCGAACAGCCACAAATTCCGTATTGCGGTGGTAGCCCCTGGGAATGGCATAGAAGCTTAGAATTTGGTCCGTAGTTTTAACTATAAACCAATATTTAAATAGCTTTCAACTTTTTCTGCAGGGGCTTCATTGAACTGAATGAAAAAACGAGAGGAGGGGGGAAAAGAAATCTATACCTGACTTTTATGTCTTGCAACTTTTGTTCTGTAAAGTGACTCAAAGCCTCTTTGCTTTCTGAAAAAAATATTTAACAATTTTTTTTTGTTTTTTTTGTTTTTTTGCTCCTAAAAATGATTTGTTAGTTAGCATGCCAAGAATTACAGTGCTGTTTACAAAGGCAAATGTTAAGGCTGCTTTATAAGCCACTAAAATTAGGAGATTTCTGCATAATGGAAATTCTGACAATATATTAACTACAGTGCTATATAATGATACCAGTTTAATAAGGAAAAATTGAAATGCTAGAGGTAGATAAGAAAGAGAATGCAAATTGGTTTTCCCTAACTGCCTAGATGTGTCTTGAGTTATAAAGAGCCAGATTTCTTCTGGTGGCCTGGAACCTCCTTAATTATTTCTTAATTGTTTTAAAGAGTCAAAAAAGAAAGTGACAACAGGGCAGAAAAAAGCTTCTTACCCGCCCTGCTGCCTGTGTGCTAACAGTGATGACATTATTTCCATATTGGTAGCTTGACAGATGAATTGTAAGCATTTGCTTTTGGACATGCAGTCCAGTGACATTCCAGCAGAGACCAAAACCCCAGAGGAAGCTCCCAACCATTGTTTTGCATTAATTGTGTTGACTTTTTTTTTTTGGTTTTTTTTTTTAAACAAAGCACCTGTGCAATTTCTTTTAGGCAGGCAGGTAACCAAATCATCAATAACTTGTCAGCTTTTCATTACACCCTGCCTTGGAAAAGTGAAAAATGACACTCTGTAAATAGCTTTCTGAAGTGTGAATTGACATTACCACATTTATCTTAGTTTTCAAAGACAATTGCATAAGGTGGCTTTACCCTGTTTGAACATCTGAAATAACTGACCTGTCAACTTATTTTACCCAATTTACTGGAAAAGAGAGTGAAAATGAACAAGATAACACTTGATTGGATGGACAGATGAATTGAAGATCCAGAAATGCAGGATGTCCCCAGTTTAAGAGGAATTGTTTTAATTCGTAGTTTATTTCCCAGCAGAACGTATGCTTTCTCTGTGTTTTATTCATGGAAGGAGCTGAGTGTGGTGTTAACACTAGCTCAGTGATGTGTGTTCAATACTCTAAATCTAATTTGTGGCTTTGTGAGGTTTCTTTGATAAAACACCTTGGCTGTCTTTTGTGTAGACTTGGCGTGGCCGGCACTTTGAGCTGATTCTGAATCACTCATCGTTCTTTTGTGCTTCAATGATCATCCAAAAATAAGCCTTGAAGTTCGATCCCTAAGCTTCCTGCAGTTGCCAAGGCTGCTCCTTGATCTGAGAAAATGAATCAAGCTAGTCAGGAATTCTGACCAACAAAAAAAAAATGGTTTTCTCTTGAAAAATGTGGGTTATTCAAAACAGAGACTTTTTACTGAAGCCAGTAATGATACTTATACTGAGAAAGATCTCATAGGTCTGAGCTGGGAATTCTGGTTAAAACAAAAGAGAGACCCAGACTAGAATAGCCTATACTGTGGTGACTAGTACCAATATCCTAGGTGTAGGAACTCCGAGTTCAAGTCCCTTAGCAATTTTTAAATGAGTAACCAAGCTACTAAACTACCAGCTGCATCTCTCTCCGTCTCTCCCTCATAGGAGCTATTCCAGTTTGTTTAAGTAATTAAGTATTGTTGGAGTAAGACTTTGAACCTGGGTTGCTCACATCCCACATGAACCCTAACCGGGGGACTCTGAGCTCTTGTAGAATGGCTTTCTCTCTGTCTCCCTAGTCTCATTTTTTCACAGGAAGCTTGGAAAGGTCCCTGTTTTATGCCAATGTGGAATGAGAAAACTATTTAAATGATGAAGATGTTAGTGGGACAGAAAAGCCACTTTCCTCCTTGCACTTGGAATGAATACATTCCCTGGGATTGATCCACATGAGAGATTTGCAGCCTTCTGCCAATGCCTGTTCTTGAGGGCAGAGGTAATGGGCCAAATGCCACTATCAGTTGCAGTTATGTCATTTTAAGTAGAACGAGATTCAGTAAGCTTATCTCTAGGCCAGAGGCAACCCTGCCATTCTGCTCTGCCTCATCAAAGTCTGACAATTGAACCACAGGGAATGATGTCAAAAAACTCTCTGAACTCACTTTATTAGTAAATTGAATGAGTTCCCAGATGTCCTAACATTGGAGCAGGTTTTTCATCTCAGGCTGACTGAAGGTCATCAATTCAATGAAGCTTGGGCTCACACGGCTTGACTCATTGTTGGTGAAAATCAGCGTGCTCCATTGAAATCAATGGAACTATGCCGGTTACACCGGAGAATTAAAATCCAGGTGTTGATGGAGAGTGCTCTTTTTGGTTGACATCTCCCTCACAATATTGCGAAGATCAAGAAAGGAGTGGAAGTCCATTTTTACCCCAGAAAACAGCCCCCCCCCATCTCTCTCTCCCTCTCACTCACTCACACATACACTGTTTTGTTGTGTATCATTTTAAAGACTTAATCCTAATCTGCAGCTATAATCCATTTATCTCACCTGAATCAGCACATGGCTAATAGTCTCAGCCTAAGCGATACTACAAATCTGTTCTTTCTCTGCATTAAATCCAAAATCACAGTGAGTTCTCAAAAAGGATGCTTGGAAGTGAATGAGATGGGGGGCCCCTTATAAATAGGAAAGATAAAAATAAATACAGAAGAGCCACTTCATGTTCTTTGCAGCCTGTGACTTGCACAATAGAAAAGGAAACACTTCCACAAGGGAAAATAGAATACTTTTTGATCATGGAATAGAAATGTGAATTTTGAAAGATTAAAAGAAACACAAAAGTGGTTAGAGGTTGGGAAATTTTTGTTTGGCATTTCCAGACTGTGAAATGTTTCTTCTTGTAACGTAGGTTTGTTGTGTTTTTTTTAATTTCATAGAATTTAAATGCATATTTAAAGTAGATAATGTATGTATATGAAATGATACAACTGTAAGACAGAGGCTGGGAAATGTGGCAGATAACAAGGATGTCTTCTCCTTGGAATCCATCAGCTTTCTCCCCCCCAGGACTTGTGAGGTTCAGAGGGCTGCCTCGATTGCAAACTAAGCCAGAGTTTAATATTTACAACCAAGCAGGATAATAGGAATCAACACATTTAAAAACTGATAGAAGGAACGACTTATTTAGACAGGAATTTACTGAAGCCAAGGGCTTAGTAGGAGTCAAGAAAAGAGGAGACATTTGTAGGAAAGATGAGATTATCCGCAGTTGTATCAGGAGATAAAGCTCTGTAAATAAGGTTTCTAACACCTTATATGCTTCAAATCATGCTGACTGATAGGTTGTGCAGAAAAGATGCCTGTGAGGCATGGCTTGGAGGCATGCCTGTAACTCTTGACACCCTGGGCAAAATTTTGGGGTGGGAGGCATGGGAGAGGGGAGAGAGCTCCTTTGTCACATCTGGAGCAGCCTTGTGCCACCCAGCCATTGAGGTTCGGTGCTGGAATATCCTTGCCTTTATATGGTCATTTCCATTAATTTTTTAAGTCTGATATGGTGTGCTATTCCTGACTCTCAGTATTTCCTTAATATAAAGCCTGCAACAATTAATTTAAGAGAAAGAAAATGAAAAAAACCTACTTTACTTTGATACATTCGCATAAGTCCAATTAACGCTAATGGAAGGTGTGTGCATGCATTACTGGAGGGATGCAGTTCCCTTGGATTTTTTTTAACTAAAAAAAAAGACATTCTGACTAATTTTCTGTAATAATTTGAATGTATTGTTAATCAAAAACTCTGTGGTTTTGTAGATACCATATTTCTTCATAAAGACCTAGTTATTGCCACTCTCTCTCTCTCTCTATCAAATAGTTGTTTTAGGTCAGTATTATCAACACTGAACATTAAAGACAACTTTATTAAAAATGCCAAATTGGATTCTCGTCCTACCAAAAAATGCAGAGCTGCAGTATGGAAACAAAGGGGTTTAAATAAATTAAAAATCCTTGTCATTTGAGTTCAGTAATTTTTTTAACTTTTTTTTTTTAATTAGAAAATTGTTTCTAAAAGGGGTTATGTTGATACTTCTAAAAATACAGGTCTACAAGAAGTATAATTCAGGCAGTAGTGGTGCCCTGTCCCAATCAATTGTCTTTAACCTCTGAACTGGACAGGCTAGGGAAGAGTTTCCTGTCCAAGACTCTAGTGTCCAGTTTTTACCTGAGGTGTCCAGCTGATTGCTTATATGCAAGTGTGGCAATACCGTCAATCCCAAAGCAGAAAGTAGGGCAATGTGGCACCGTCAGCTTGCCTTGACTTCTCCTCCTTTCTTCCCCTTTCCCCTAGGTATTTAAATGACCTGATTCCTTTCTACGTAGTATTCCCACGCTCTGCAAGACCATTCATAGCATCTGATAAAGCAGGCAATAGCCTATGAAAGCTCATTCCTCTCTGAACCAGTTATAAGGTATTATACTGTCCTGCTCTCTGCCTAGCTTCAGGCTAACAGAGCTAACTACCTCTCTGTCAATCCCAAGTAAGGGGCGGCATGTAATGCAACATATACATCATGTCATATTTGGTTCCCTGTTGCTCCATGAAGACAGTAATCCTTCAAACCATTTCTGGGTACACGGCAGCAGGATCAAGGCTTTTTTTAATTCCCACCTTTGCTGTTCCTTCTTGTACAGGAGGAGTGGCAGCCCCTCAAATTTGGCTGTCTCTGATGAATTAGGAATTGCACCCAGTGCAGTGAGGAGATATCTTCAGTCCTTCTATTCCCTTGCTCAAGTTCAGGGGTTAAGCCATGAATCTTGTCCTTAGTGTCGCTGCTTGTCAAAATGGGACTCATCATAGATCAGTTAATTTTACAGAAGTCTTTTCAGATATTAATGATTTTAATACTAACCTGAGCCATATTTCAAGCAGTGACCCTGAGCTGACAGGCTGCGTCCACCTTTGCCCCGTCAAGTCCTGCATGTTGTCAGAGACGGTTTGGTATTGAGCGTGCTGTGCAAATTATTCTTAGCGTGGTGAAAGGAGATTTAATGAAATAGTCACTCTTTATGCAAACGCAGAGCCTCCTGGCTTCATCATCATCATGACAATGATTTTACAAGAAGCTGGATGCTAGATAAGCCTACCTAGCCAAGGCAATGACTAACCTTGCAGTATTAGTTTCACCCAAAGCTGTCAATGGGCTTCTTAAGTCAGGACTCAGCTGTGGCTCTTCTGAAGCAGAACCATGCTTTCAAGGAGCATAGGTGTAGCCATGACAGGCATGGTCTGTCTTCAAAGCATGGTGAGAGGCTCCCCATGCCCACCTACCAGACCCCCTGCATATCATTAGCTGTGCGCTGTTAAGCAGCTGCTGCTTTCTATACTGGAAGAGCCTTCATTTCAGTGATCATTAAACCGATCCCAATGTATTGTGTGCATAAGGCTAATGTATTACTTGTTTTGTGTGAGCGCTCTGTAGAGAAGGGGAAAAAAAAGCCTCTCTTCCTGCAGCGATGCAGAGGAACTTTTCTCCTCATTTGGTGGGGAGAAATGTATATATTCTTGACCAATATAGTTGGCCTCCTACAATCCAAATTTAGATTGATGTGAATATATCCTCTCACTGAAGGAAACTGATTTTAGTAACTTTTAGGCATTTTGCAGAAAAAAAAAAATAACATTAATTTTTTTTTTTAATCTTTTCCTATTTAAAAAAAAAAAAATCATGATGTTACATTCAAGTTAAGCTTGAATAAATTTAAAATCAGAGTAAATAATTATTCTGTTGGGGGGGAAGATTCCAAAAAGACTCTTCTCAGAGATTCTAGCAAACTTGTGCTATTTTTTTGATGAGTTTTTAAATATTGGTTTCAAGTAATTTAAAATGTGTCTTTGCATCTTTAAGAGCCACGTTAATGTCAGTTATGAGTGGAGTGGGTAATCTGTCTTTGTACCCTGGGCATTTTTCGTTGAAACTAAGCAAAAGAATGTCTTATCTTTGAAAGACTATGCCTTTGGGCTTCTATTCAGATGGTATCAGCTGGAACAAATAAGCTGAGGATGCATTTACTGCTTCTGTTCTAATCTCGTGAATGGTTCCAAAAATGGTTTGTGTCAGCAGCTGATTCACATAGAAAATCTGTGTGCATGTACATATTTTTCCTCATAAGAAAATAATGTTTTTTTACAAGCTTCTGATGGGTTTCGTTTAATCTTTGTGTTCTTCATTCCGAAGTGCCTATTCTAGGCACATAGGACTCAAAGTTATGATTTCAGCATGTAAGGGTGTTGGAACGGGGAGCTGGAAGCCACAATTCTTGAGTCCTCTTTGTTGCGATAGCAGTGACTCTACTTGAAATCTTAGGAAAATCACTTATCCTCTGTATCCATCGAGCCATAACAAAAAGGGAAATGCTCCCAAACAATATTTATTTTACAGAGCGCCTATTTTGAATCATTTCAGTTGCTTTGAAAATGTTTCGGAGGGCTCGTACGTGAATACTGGTGGCCTTTGAAAAGTTTCAGATCCATTTGAAGTGTTACATCTGCCCACACCTTATGTCTTACGATAATTACGGGTAGTCTTAAGGATCCCGCTGGACTTTAGAGAAGTTGAATGAAGTCATATTTGTAAAACACCATAGAATATTGGTGTGAAATTCCCTTCACTTGCACAAAACCCGACATAAGTGGGTTTTACATGGTAAGAGCGGGTGTTTCTACACATGCAGTTAATGTGATGCGATAAACTCGGGAGCTATTTGAGCCAAAGGAAACTGCTTCCGGGTGCAGCATCTACATGTGTGCCTAGGACAGCAGCCAGGCACAAAGCAGGCCCCCGGCTGGCCGGGCTGACCAGGCACAATTTACAGTCAGGGTCCACACATGCATTTTAGTGCAGTAATTTACTCTGCTGTAAGATAGTACTGTCCTGACAGTACTATTTTATGGCAGAGTTCATTAATTTACAGTGCCCTAATACTGGCGCACGTGTAGACTGTGACACTTTACTGGGGAGCTAATTACTCCGCGGGAAAGCACATGTGTAGATGCACCCAGGATTCACGTGTGGGCACTAGCCTTTCCAAACCGGGGCTTGCTCCTTGCTCCTTGCCAGCTAGAAAGTACTTGTGGTGACTATATCTCTATCTGCATAGGTCTGACAAAGCTTCCCGGGGCCAGTTTCCAAGCTCCTATGCTTCCACACTGCCGCCATGAGGTTAACATGACGCCAGCACAAGGACTGCTTGTAAGAGACTATAGAGACTATATGAAATAATTCCCTGCGTGGTGCTCTGCTCTAGCTCGCTCAGCAGTAGGCCTAGGTTGTACAAAGGACTTAGCACTGGCCTCTACGTATGGGCAAATTAAAATATAAATTACTGTGGTGATGTATTCAATTCTAGTGCCAGCTCCCACCATGCCATATAGATGACAGAGAAATCCTTTGGGATTTCCAGGTAATGGAAAAGGAACGTGGTTCTGATGATACTTTTTTTCCCCGCAAAGAGTGCTGCGTGTGCCTGTCCCAAAGCAGATATTAAATTGTATATCAGCCCCTTCTCTCAAAGCCCAAAGTTCCCTTTTCAGTTTGGGGACAGACAGACATTTTTAACTTTCTATGGATAAAAATAAACCGGGAAGTTTGTACCATAAGGCTGTGATCCCATGAGGAGCAAAGCATTCCTGTTTATTCTCTGTGCTCTTATTTCCCACTGATTTGAACCAAACTGAGGGAACTTGGAAATACCAGACCCTTAACAACTCAAATTAATCCTCCCCCACCGCTCAATTCATGACAAAACGTGCCCCATTCCACGCCCCAGTGAAAGCCAGGACAAATGAGTTTTCCATGGCTGTACCTCAAATGGCCTACCCAAACATTTATTTTTCATGAATTAGTCTCCCTAAATTTCTTAATCATTTGCATAAAGAATTA
>NW_005842204.1:1356827-1385639 GCF_000455745.1 Alligator sinensis | reverse complement strand
AAGGGAATTCACACAAAAGGTTTTCTATTATTTAAAATTCACAGCATGACTCTCTTTTCATTTTTCCTTTGGGGGTCTTAGCACCATTTGGTTTATTTTTTTCCCCCCTGTTATCAGCTTCCTGCAAGGAAGATTTGTTTTTTTGTAGAGAATTATTCCTCTTTGATAACCCAGAGATATTTTTATACTTGAATTGTGACCCAGGGCATTTTAAAGCAACTTGCATGAAACCTCTAATAGCTGTAAATACTGCCCTCTCCCCTCCCATCCCATTTCTTCCTATATCAGTTTAATGAGCATATATCAGTTTCATACTTGTTCTAATACTCTGAAGATGCATTTCATTTAAAAAAAAAAAAGAAAGAAAAATGAAGATACAACAGATCTTCATGTATATTGATACTATTACATGCTGGAATCAAGCTGATTCATTTGAACAAGAGCTTCACGGTATTTTAACTTTTCTGGAAAGATAAAATATAAGGGACAAGATCCTTGACTAATGTCAGTTGATATGGTTTTAATTCAGTGGAGTCAGCTTGGATTTGAACGTGGCAAAAATCTGCCCTATGCTCTTTTCTTAAGAATATCTTACTTTGAAAAAATAAGCGTTCCCTGTCCTTACTTGGAATAATATTTTCAATTCCTCTTAACAAAAACCTGGAAAAATATAGCTTATGTTTTCCTCAACTTTGCAACTTAAAATTCTGCAATAAGGAGGAAGTAAGTTCATACACAGCGATTCATTTCAGTGAAGGAAATGCATTTTGCTTTCTCCAAGAGCTAAATATAGGTCAATCTCATTATAACAAACCCCCATTTTAACAATCCCAATAGCAGGAACCTTTTTTTTATTATTATTATTATTATTATTATGTTGCAGCAAATTGACTAACCCTTGTATAGACCACCCTGTTAATGAACTTTTCTCCCAGCCCTAGAGAGCATTGTTATAATGGAATTGCAAGGTATCAAAACTTAGGTATGAATGGTTAAATGAAAAAAAAAAAAAAGTAATTGCTACTTTTTTCACTGTAACAAGATAAATGCAGGCTTACGTGATAGATAATTAGAAAGACTTGAAGTTTTATGTTAGTACGACTTTTTTCTACCTTCTGTGGCCTCAGGCCACAACCAGAGCCCACTACACCAAATCATACAAGTAGCAGTGTATCCCAGAGCATCCTAATTTACTGCTTTTGTAATAGTAGCAATTTGGTGGGGACACTGTCACCAGAACAAATTATAAAAGAGAATTTCCATCAGTGTTGGCCAGACAGTGGCCCTTTGCTTTTATTTGTTCTGATCTTTTACAACCATCTTTGACTGTGTTCCTGATTCAGCATTTAAAATATCCTTAATATCACTCAGACCAGGGGTAGGATTTTACTGATTTCATAAAATATTTTGTTTTTTCTTTTTTAAGAAAAAAAAAATCCTTAGTTTCATAGCAATTCAGTAGGGAGGCATTTCCCCCACCGGAAATGGGGTGGGCAGCCACCAGAACCTGTGGATCCCCTGAGAACCTCACTGGTTTCATAGGATCCAGTGAAGGCACCCACCACACACACAAAACAGCATCTTGGAGACCTGAGCCATGTAGGGAGCTCCGTCTCTCTGGAGGTCCAACCTCCCTCCCCCAAAGCACCACATCTGGACTATGTACATGTTCCAAAAATGCATCTCTAGCCAAGTGTCTCCCCATTGTAGCCCACTGCTTGGCTGCTTTCACAGCTCTTCCCAGGTTATTTTCCCATCCAGCTATCAACATATACAATAGAAAAAATACCTGTCACCTCAGAAGGAGATGAGCAGAGATGACTATTAAACCTTGGAATAAGTTCCCATGTGTTTTGTTTATAAAATAGCAGCTCTGGGCGTCTCTCTCACAGGCCCTTGCACCAGCTCCAGGAGCATGGGAAGGCCAGAGGAATAAGCTGAGCTGTAAAGCATAACCCATGCCCATGGGAAGCCCTTGCACCAACTGCCCTGTGCTCAGAGTAGCACAGTCTGTCACAGGCACGTGAACACGGGGCCCTCCTTTTTCAGCCCAGCTCATTCCCCTGCTCCTCCCACGCTCGTGGAGCTGGTAGAAGGAGCTGTGGGGAACAGTGGCTCTGTTACCACCATCCAAGTCCCCAGGGAGGCAGCTGGGGCTGCACTCACCCCCTTGGGTAGAGACGGCAGTAGACAGGGCAGGGGCAGGAGAATGAAGCACACCAATGTTATGCCCTTGCCATCTTTACCTAGAACCTACCTATGTACCAGCAGCCACTGTCACCCCCTTGCACCTTCTGTCGGGACAGCTGTCTCCCTTCGGTGTCTACCAAGCTCCCGTCTGCACACCAAGCATCCTCTGCCGGCACTGGGCGGCGAGCCCCACCTCTTGCCATGCTCTCAGAGGTGCCCTGCCACCCGGTGCCACAAAGTGTAAGGAGAGGCACGCACTGTGGGAAATGTAGCGGTCTTGAAATAGGGTGCCACGAAGTTCTAAGAAGTTACAGAGGGGTGTCTCGAGTCTAAAACTTCAGGCGTTTAGTTAATGTGGTATTACTGTTAAAAGACCTGCCAATTGGCATGGCTAAGCAAGGGCCTAATCTAGTGCCCATCAAAGTTAATGGAAAGACTGCTGCTGATTTCAGTAGACTTTGTAGCAGGCTGTAGTGTCTGCAGTATAAACCCTATCCTTTTACTGGGTGTATTGGAGGAGCTGAGGTTGTTGCATCTTCTCTTAGATTCATAGACTCGTAGGGGCTGGAAGAGACCTCGCAGATCATCAGGTCCAGCCGCTCACAGACCCGATGATCTGCGGGGTCTTCTACTAGAAAACTAACAAGTCTTCAAGGGAGACAGTTGTATTCACCTAATGCAGTAGTAGGTGACCTAGCGCTGGTGTTTATATTCAATTATGAGTTTAGTTTGATTTTAAAATAAATATGTTTTAATGCAATGCTAGCCCAAGCTGTCTGCACTGTAGTCATACCTAATGTGACAGCTAAATTACCACAGTGATTTTAAATTGGACAGAAATATTATGTGGTATAGAAAGCTGCTTTAAAATCCAGGCATCCCATCAGCCTCATTTAATTAGCCCAGTCTACAAGACTGTTTTCTTCCCATGATCTGTTTATCTCTTGCTCTATTTTGGGCTTTTTATGGCCACTAATCGCTGCAGTATTTGAGTGTCTTCCAAGCAGCAATAATGAAGTCACTAGTGGATTTCATGGAGTCTCTGATTCTCCTCATGTCATGACCTAAAATCTCTGCTTGAGATATTTGTTTTAGGTAGGGCGTTGTACAGCTGTGAAAACCTATTCTGTAAGATGCACTTGTTTTTCAGCCACGTCTTCTACGTGCCACTTGGTAGAGTTCAAACCTGGGAAGTGCTCATCGCTGTCAAAGAGCAGTGCCCTTCCTAGACTCAGGGTGTAATACAGCCCTGATTAACTCCATGGAAGATCTCACACCGCGTTAAGTAGAATATGGATTTGTCCATCAGGACCCAATATTGACACCAGCTCACTAGGTAGAAAAGTGCAGAATGGAGTCCCTAATCACATCCTTTCTGCTTCTTACTTCTGACCTCACTTCACTAGTGACTGATTTTCCAACAGTGATAAATAAGTGCATATGCACCATTTAATCAGAATAAGAAACATTATGATCATGTATGAAGACAAGGTCCTGGTCTCAAAGTACTTCCAATAGGCATAAATGCAAGCAGTTACTCAGGGAGAGTTTTGCTGACTTCAGTGGGAACATTACCATGAACAGCTTTTACTAGCAAAAAGTGTATAATCAGCCCTATAAATATTTTGGCATTTTTATTTTACTGAAGTAGAATAATGTCTCAACCTTTTTTTTTTCCATGGGATCACTTTAATAATCTCAGTCCTCTAGTTAGTTCAGTGATGGATATTAGGAATAGGGCAGCACATTACGAAGTAATGAGATAAAAGCACACTGAGATGCATAAAACCAGAAATGATGCAGTGCACCTGATTGAATTCATAGCATGATCAGGTCCAGAGTTGGCTTAAAAAATTGCTCAAAACATGTTGGGGCCCTTTGCTGTCTATAGAATTATGGTTAGAGACTGAACAAATAAATTGTCAGATGCGCTTTCTGGTCACTTGGGTTTGTTGGATCCATGAATTTTTTCTCCCCTAAGGTTCCAGAGGATGGCTAGGGGGCCATTCATCACACAGGCTGAAATGCACTGTTTTTCACAGGTACATTTAACCTAAATCTTCCCACAGAAGACAGATTATCTTTTAGAAGAACTGTGTCACCACGGTCTCTCTTCAATAGCCATGTCAACCACGGCCACAAAAGCTGTACATGAAGGGATCAATGGTAGTTTTATCTGAAATTGCACTCACTTTTGTTTCTTCCAACTGACATTCATTTAAATGCTTGCTCTAAGACATCTTTTCTCCCTGTAACAGAAAAGGGATCAGACATCCTAAAAATTGTTTCCTGGGGAACTAAAATTAAAAACATTCACTTGGCTAAGCATGAAATATTTTTGATTTATGTGTTTAATCAAGAGCTGAAGCAAGTAAAGATATTATTGTATTTCATAAATTGAAATATTAATACTATCAAATAAGCAGCAACATAACTTATTTCATTGTAGAAGTACTAATATGTCTGTTTGTAGAGAAGAATTGCCATTTAATTGCAATGAGTACTCTGCTCTGAAGAGACACATAATCCAAAAGACCAGGAGCTTACCTGATACTATTTTCATGTCGGATGTAACAGTACTAACGCCGCACCATGTGCCACATCCCTGCACCCCATTCACACTCCATGTGTTTCCACCAGTTTAGCAGGGAGGGCAGGCATACCTTATTCAATGTGCATGTGAATATTTGCAGTATCATCACTTGCTCAATTTTAATTTTTCAGCTATCAGTGCAACTGCATATCCCTTGTAATAGTAAATACATCAGCATGAAATCTGTTAGTAGTTTGCATGTCACCTTAACATACATAAGGGCTTCTCTCTTCCCAACGGATTGGAAGATACCAGCAATGCTTATCAACCCCTGGCTCTCTGAAAAACTCTTGCATTTAGTTCCTGGACCCTTACTATTTTTTTTAATATTTAATATACTTCTAAGAACAGGCTGTGATAGTAAATAGTGCAAGGCTGGGTTTGTCAGAGCAAATGAATACTGCATGGGTCGGGGGTGGAAGGGGTTTGAAATTGCACGACAGATCCAAGGTGTTTTTTGACTGAAGTGAATAGTGCAATTACACAAACACCTTGCTCTGAGGCCTGGTGGAGTTATTTCAGGTTTGTGACATGGTTACAAAATTATTTCCACCCCACCCCAGTGTTGGATCAACAAGAGCCTTGATGACAATACTCTTGGATTTCAATGGGACACATAATGGCCCTTGATAAATGTGTTAATCTCTGCACCGTATTTGACTGCTGTTGGAAATGCTAGTGTTAAATATTTAAATAGGTTTTGGTCCATAACTGTCCTTTGTGTGTTCTGTTTTCCAAGGTCCATGCCAAGCAAATGCCTCAAGGCACTTCTTCATTTTACTTTCAAGACAGTAAAGGGCATTCACAATCACGTTGGCAGTCTAACATCAACAAGAACCTGTCATGAAAATTATGTACATAGCAATGTGGGGAGAGACCTCTTCTTTAGGGTGACAGGAAGTGTTCAGCTTGTGACTTTTATCATTGGCTGCGGCTGCAGAAAAATAAAATAAACTAAAAAGACAGGGTGGAGGGAATTATTTTCAGCATTTTTAAAAGTTCCCCGTCCCCAGACTGAGGTTGATTTACAAGAATGACAAGGTCAGCTCTTCAATGATTAGAACCCAAAGCCTCATTTTAAAAAACACAGATTCAATTTATCTCATAATTCCAGATATGTTCTTATTCTCTGTGGATCTAAAATCTCTAGTTGACAGCCAAGACCAACAGCTTCTGTACATTACAGATAATATAATATGTTAAGGATAAGGTGATCTCTTTTAGGGATAGAAGGATGCTGAAGTACCTTGTTCCCTCTTTATTTTTATTTTTATTTTCAAATTTATACTTTATCTTCTTTGGCTTTTCTGTGATAGTATCAATTATTAAAAGGCAGCCTTCAGGTAGGTCAGTTGCACTAACCTATAGAAAAGTCATAGCAGATTTACATTTTCAATTTGCCTTATCTATTATTGACACAGGTATTAGCAGGGAACCTGCATGCTCAAAATCAAGTCAAATGGTTTAAATTTGGAAGTCATAAAGTACATCCATGCTGGACCCTGGAAAATCTCACCTGGGCAGCAAAATGACTTCTAAAGAAAAAAAAAATTATGAACATGAACAAGGAGGACTTTTAATTAGCTTCAGCAGAATCTTTCAACCTCCTGGTACTCTGTAAGGACCACAAAATGTGTTTAGACTATCTAATCAATTTTTTGGCATTATTTTTACCCTCCCTTCTGTAAATAATGTTATAGTACTGAAGTACCACAGTACTGAATGTTGTATCTTGTGGTCACATACATGACATGACAGAGGCAGATTCTGTGGGTCCAGTTCTGCAAAGACTTTAGAAATCAGTGGGAATACATGTTGGAATCAGTGGGAATATACACATTCATAACTATGTACTAAGAAGAAAGTGACTTACCATGCCCAAGTATGCTATCATGGTGGCCTGCTTCATAGGGGGAATGTCCAGATCTTTTAAGAGGACATTTAAGGTATTAAACAAGGATGTTTCATCCTAAAAATGAATAGTTCATATATGAAAATACTTTGCAGCCTGTTTTGCACTTCCCCAGTGAATATGCTGTAGCTTGATGCATGAGGGTCTTATAGATTGTGTTACAAGACATAGTTTTAGCAGATCTTGTCACGGTACATTTTTGAAAGAGGTTTTTAATTTAAATATTTATCACTGGTGAAAATTAATGGGCCATATCCAGCTGGAAAGGGAAATGTTGAGTTCTATGTTCTGAAAAACCAAGAAATCAACTTCTAGCGTGACAAACCCAACTTCCCACTGTTGTTGTTGTTGTTGAATCAAGTCCAATATCACCAATATTTGTTTTTAATTCAGCAAATAAATAAGGGCTAAATTTTCACATATTCTTCTTCCTAGTCAATAGAAGGTGTTCTCCTAATAGGTCACCATCACAGCTCTGAGTTTCATGTCTACTTCATAGAGCTGGATGTGTCAGACATTTTCCAGTCCAGTGTTCTCTTAAGCTCAACTAGCCATGCAGAAGGAAAGTCGGATTTATAATCTCAGAGCTGGTGGTAATATCTATATTTAAGAGTTATGGCACAATGCAAAGCCCATTCAAGTCAATATAAAGAGTCCCATTGATTTGAGTAGGGATTGGATCCATTCTAAATATTTTTTTATCATCATAGCCCTGAGACTAAATAGTACTGTACCATGTCCATGAAAACCAGTTCCTGAAAACTTCTGGTAACCACTCAAATAATGTTTAGGAGCTTATGTCTTGTAATGGTCCTCTAATACTGATTTTAACTGGATATTCAAATCTTATAAATACCTAAGCACTTTAGAGAGAGAGGAAAGAAGAAGGAAGTGGTGAAGATTGCTAAAAAGGATATATCTGGCAGTCTTTTCCAAGATATGAAGTTGGAATGAGCCTGTTGGTTTCATTATTATTAGGCTTTCCGGGAATCAGCAAAGTGATTATAGTCTGGTGAATTAGGATGGAGACTTTTGCCTTTCCAATCCAGATTTCACACTAAGTATAATTCTTGGAGGCCCTGATCCAAATGCTACTGAAATTAAAGGATGACTAGGAGAGAATAAACTACCGTATGTATTAATCGGAATGTGTAAATAATGAGTGATAGAGACTGAAAAATAATTAGCATTGATTTTTGATAGAGCTCAGTGGAAAACTTCACATTTGCTAATGCCATTCTTAGTGACTAAGCCTCTATTACTGTTTGGTAAATGAGTTGCAAACAATGGCCATATTAACACACTGTGTCCAAAGAATATTACTTTTTTCCCCTCGCTTTCCGCTTTGAAGTAGTTTTATAGAACTATGCAATTTGGGGGGGAAATATTCAGCAATTGACATTTGATTCTTCATTACCAGTAATACATGCTTTTATGGAAAATGATGCTTTACTTTCAAATCATTCTTTGCAACTAATTATAAAATGTATTTAGTGGATATATTAGAGAACAAAGTATGGTGAACAATGCTTCATTTAATTTGAACTTCTCATCTTGAAAGAACATTTTCAACCAAACTGCTTAAAGTGGTTGATCAAGAGATGTTGAAATATTTTCTTTCAATCTAATTAGCAGTATGAGAGCCATCAGTGGCCTACAACGAGCCTTTTCCTTCACTTAATGTGGATACACAAAGAAAATCTATGAAGCAGCAAAAATCAACAGAAGTCAATCCTACTTTTTGCGCTACCCAAAGCACATTTCAAGGAGTTAAAATAATTACCCATTACCTTCTACTACATGGACTTCAATTTACTAGACCAAATGTATATTGTAGATAAGCAGGGATGGAGAGGGGTGGGTGGGATTGCCTTTTTTTGGACTGGAGAATATTGTTGAGCTTGCTTTTGTTGTGTTGCTTTTAATTTAGTGCAGGTCAAGAACATCTTCAACTTTTTGCTTTCTTAAAAATTGAAATGAAGAGCAGCCACAAGTGCTTTTCTGGAAGTAGCTGTTTCTAGCCACAGTGAGATTTAGGATACAGCAGTAGATGGACAAAATCCTGTATTTCACTATACAGTTTATTATTCAATCCATACATCGATACATGGCAACATGGAGAGGTGGATAAGTACTAACATACCATCTTTCTCTAGTTACTGGAGAGCTGCCAGAAACTCATAACCTGATGTAAAATCCATAAACTAGTTAAGCAACATGCATTACTAACCCTACTATTGATACACTGTTATTTATCCTGGACTCGATGATCTTCCGAGGTCTCTTCCAGCCCTAATGTCTATGAGATTCATGAAATCCTACCAAGCACCTGTTGGGTTATCCTCTTGGGTTATCTCCCCCTGCAATAGTACAGGTTAAAGAGATTGGAAGATCCCTGATAACTAGAGGAAGACTGATGAATTGCTTCTTGCTTTCTGCACTTCGTTGCCACATATGTGTCAGCAGCAGCCAGGGCGGAGGCATAGGGGGAGGGTTTAGTACTAATCTTAGGACATCTTGCACTATTCCTTCCTTCTTGCACAGAGAGCAGACAGTTTTCGTGCACAGAATCTCACACACATTGCCCAGAAGCCCACATTTCTTTGCACGGGAGCCCCTGATCACTGCCACTGCTGTAGCTGGCTCCATGCATTAACCCCAAACGTGAATTAATTCAGGCAGTGTCTGCTTCCTCGGTGTGCACATTGAGCACGTACAGTGACAACTGACATGAGGCCTGGCTTCAGCACTGCCCCCCATGAATGAAATGTC
Organism: Alligator sinensis; assembly: GCF_000455745.1. Taxonomy (NCBI): domain Eukaryota; kingdom Metazoa; phylum Chordata; order Crocodylia; family Alligatoridae; genus Alligator; species Alligator sinensis. Next base: position 1,376,172 of record NW_005842204.1, on the reverse strand, counting down.
TCATTGGACTCAGCAGTGACTGCACTCCTGTCGGTAGCTGTCATATCCAACTGTGCAGACTCCGGAGAATTTTCCATAAATGCCTTGGACAGATGTGCTTTGAACTCATCTTGATCCCTCCAGAGGAAGTATTTCCCAAGGGTGTCCACCTGGGAAAGGGCCAGGCAAATATGAGCACATGGTAATAAATGACAAGAAGAACACAGCCATAGATGTCACGACAAAAGATTAAAAGCTGACTGAAATGATGGATTCTAGTTAAAGATATACAGCAGGACTTCTACTGCATTTTAACACAGCTACACTTTTCTTTAAGGCAGGTAGCTCTCCTCCTTTTCCTGACTTTTCATATGTAGCTTGGCCGGCGTATATTCAACTTCCTCTGTGCCTCTCCCAAGATTTTCCTGCAAAGAAATCTGCTGTGCCTCTCCTTACTGCCTGGCTGCCATCTGCTGAGGAGTCACACTAGGTGCCTTCTTAAAGCATTTCGTGTTTTTGCACTGGGTGCAAATATCCTTTGCAAAGTCTCTTCTCTCTTTCTTTCTACATTCAACACAACACTTTGCGGTAGGCTTATGATGCAGGAAGGTGGTATGCTTATGATGCAGGAAAGTGGCTTGCTTATGATGCAGGAAGGCTCTTTGCAGCCGTATTCACATAATGGAAAATTAAGAAATTAGCTATGACTTAGTAAAGAACAAAAATTGTTAGGCGAGTAAGGAACAGCCTAACTGATAAACAGTGGGCTTGGCTGGCAGCGTTACTCAGGGGTCAAAGATGATTTTGGCACACAAGTAGAAGTGCTATTAAAATGTTCCGAGTACACAAGGTTGGGAAAGAGGATCAGTTTGTCATGCAGGAAGGAATAGATCATACTGAGGACTGGAGAAAGAGAATCAGTGAATTTAATCAAGCACATTTTAATAAATGTGAAATTGGAGACTAACAACAATAATTTTTCTATGAGATGGGAGCTTGTCTGCTAGAAATACCAACGGAAGAGGAATAAGATCTGAGTATGATAGTAATCATAGGATGGCTAGGAGCCAGCAGTGTGATACAGGCAAGGAAAAAGCAAATGTGGTCCTAAAATGTATCAAGTAAGGTATTTCTAGAGAAATAATTAATGTCATTGGCTAAGGCGTCAGTAAGACATTTACTGGAAGGCAGAGTATATTTCTGGTCCCTCATGTTCAAAAAAGATTAATTAAAATGGGAACAAATGTTTCTAGGATGGTCAGGAGAATGCAGAGTCTGTTTACAAGTGGAGCCTAAAAGAGCTGGATGTATTTAACCCAGCAAACTGAAGGCTGGGAGGATGACTGTCTGCCAGGAGCTACACACCACGGGAGAAAGGGCAGTGTGAGCATAAAAATAAATAGGTACAAACTAACAAAATTTAGGCTGGAAATTAGAGCAAGGTTTTTCTAACCATTGGAGGAGTGAGATCCTGGAACAGCTGCTAATAGAACTAATGGGGACCAATATTTAGTATAAAACTATGTTTAAGATGAGGCTTTTTGAATTTAAGCAAGGACTTGAATGCTATGGTTGCTGGCAATAGATAGTGATGAGCTGATGATACAGAAGGTCCCTTCCAGACCCCCAACCTATGTTCTAAATCACCATGCTGATAGTAATTGTCCATTGCTATTTTATTATGTTTCTTGCCTCTCTACAATGTTTCTTCCTGGTCACTGTGGACTTTAGAGTGACAGGGAGCACCACAGATTTCCATCGAGCTGGAGAGGAGATCAACAGAGATGAATAATGGCTTACGCTCCTTCGAAATCCTGAACACACTTTTCTGGAAAGAGCATTCAGATATCTCTGTCTTATTTTCTAGTAAAGCTCACCAGATCTTTGAATGATCCTAAATCAAGGAAGGCCTGAAAGCTCACTGGGCAATGTGTGATGTGTTCTCTCTCCAGGGGGCTTATGCTGCGACACATTGATAGCAAATATGTAATGATATACCACACCTAATCTCTTCTCATCTGCTGTTGTCACCAGCAGTGCAATGGAAATGGTAATCAGTTTTGTTTCTGACTAAAATAAATTGACTACACCCACCTGAGTAGCATATACCATGCTGCCAAGAAGTTTCCCAAAGTATCTGGTCATGACAATCATTAGCAGGCAGCGCTTTCAAACGGCAGGGCATCAACTGTATCAGGAATCCCTTACATCAAGTGAATTTTATTCTATGCCACAATACTTAGTTTCTGTGTTCTGTAAGGAGTGATGATGTGAAATACGTTCCTACTTGGCTTATGGCAATTGTCTTTTCTTCTAACAGATTACCGGGCATGAACTCCTTTTAAGCTGGTTTAGGACTATGCAAAAGATCATCCATAGGTTCAGAAAAGGCTACTGAACAAAGCTAAATTGTTTGCAGAAACCTGTACATTTTAGGAATATTTTTTTTTAAGAGTGCAATAATCAGTTATAACAACCGTGTTGATTGAACACTGTTTCTTGGGAGTAGAACGTACGAGAGAGCCCATATGAATGGAAATATGTCACAGATTTGAAATAAATTCGCCATCAGATGTGCAGTCTGACTTGAGGTTTTTTTCCCCCTCTCACTGGGGCACAACTCCACACCTGTTTCACACGCATGCTTTAGCCAGAAAGGAGCAGAGCCATTATCTGTTGTTTGCTACCTAACCAAAGCGTGGGGAGAAAATCAGCATAATCTAACGCCGAATGGTATGTTTTCAGGGTTTGTTTCCAGCAGTTTCCCATGGGGTGGTGGGAGGCCCAGTCATAGCTTGTCTGTGTTGAGAAACCCCAGGCTAAAAGTGGGCATGAATACTGAATGGTCAAGGCAGCATAAGCAGGACTCCTCTGTAGTCTGTTTGTTCAGGGATCCCTGGGAGGTGGAACTTGGATTCTAGTAACCGCTTCAGTAATATTTAAGTATGTATATGAAGTGGAATAGCATCAACAGGAGAGACTGAGGACATCCAACCCCAGAATATCCTATGGGACCATAATCCGCTGTCACTTCACCTTCCTCTCCAAAAAAAAATTTTCAGACAAAAACTGTGCTGGATTCAATCTGAATTCATGGATAATCTGAGCTAACCAAAACTGGGTCACTGAAAACAAATAGTTCAGCCTTAGTGAAGAGTATTGTCCTGTCTTATCTACTCTACACAGGAAAGGTTCATTCAGCTCTGTGAATCTGTGAATCAATAGCGTTGGTGTGAAGTCTCCTTTGGAGAGGGTTCAAAGGGAGGGAAATGCTTTGGGAATCTTGAAACATGGTCTTTCTTGTGGGTTGGCAGAATTACTGCACCAGACAGACATGGTTGTGCTTTAACAGATATCACCCGCATAGTGTGATTAGGGATACAAGATGTCAGAAGAGTTAATTTTAGAAAGAGAGAGCAAACACACTTGAAGGAGGACCTTGGGAGCATTGTAACAGAAAATCAGATATCCACAAGCAAAATGCTCATTGAAAAAGTGCATGCGTTTTCGTGGATGCTGGGTGACAGTAACCCCACAGCATACAAGAAGGTGCCAGCTTTCCTCAGAGTCGCTGCACTGTAAATCATTTGCATTTTGCATCCTGAATTAGGTGTCAACCAAACACCATACAAGCCTGAGTACTTGCAGTCTCAAGGCACATGCAATAATATTCTCCACACTTTTTAGTGCCCCAGTTCATGGACCTATCTTATGATACAGTGAGTTTTGCAATAGAGAATATGGATATTCTGTATTTTAAGTCAGAGTGACAGCAGTGAAAAAGAAAATGAGTGATCTATGATGCAATAAAAAAGCCCCTGCAGTTAGTCCTGGAACAAAACTAATGTAATAAATGGAAGGGAGTGGGGCAGGAATCCATTCACTGCATTCGGTTCTTCAACTGTCCCTTGCTATACGATTCTTGTGCGCCCCTGAACACGGCAGGCGTTTTTCAAGGGGAGGGGATTAATGGAAAGGACTGGCTAACAAGGAAGAGCAGTACAGTTAAATCACATGACCGGTAAGTGTACATTGTGCATGGGTTTGGGATGTGGAAATGCATCCTGAGTTTGGCACCCTCACTTGGACAGACATTAGAAAACTTGCAGGGAAAAAAAAAAAATCAATGAACACAAATCAAAATGTAGTACGTGAAAGCTCTTACAGTAGCAGTGAGTATCTCTAGGTTGTTAGAGGTAGCTTGCGCACCACATGTTGCTGTAGTTGTCATCGTGAGCACTGAGTATGAAAGCACAGATTCACTTCAAACTGCACAAATTGCCAGTGTGTAAATTAAAGTTGCCCTCAAGTGAAGATACAGAAGAAAAAAAAAACCCTCGTGTAAATGATGCATGCAGTATGTATGAACTGGGCCCTAAGAGATTTGTATCGGTTGAATCCCATCTGTAACTGGCAATGGACTGTCTACTTTTCAAACTGTAAATAATTGATGCAGACTCGAACGAATTTTATGCTAACCTTAAAAAAATAATTTTCATGCCTGACTGCCTTTCCAGAATCACTGTTTTGGAAGATGGGAGCCTTAGAATTGTCAATGTAACAAAATCAGATGCTGGAAGTTACACCTGTATAGCAACAAACCATTTTGGGACAGCTAGCAGCACTGGAAGTTTGGTGGTGAAAGGTAATGACAGTCCTTCATATATATAGATATAGATATAATTGATACCTCCATCTTAAATTCTAATTCTGTGCTTTTTTATGCTCTGATCTGCAGAGATACTGAATCTCTAAAGCTCCCATTCAAGTTAATGGGAGTCTGAAGTGAGTGCGAACTACTGACACAAAGCACCTTTTCAGCCAAATTCTGTGATATAAATGAAGGGTGTTGAGTCCCAGTTCTGGGGCTGAATGTATGTTAATAGTAAAATCTGTTTGCAGGCACACTGAATACAGACGCTTAGACAATATTAGTAAATATGTTTTGTAATATAAATAAAATTGAATGGGATGGGAATGGCCTTCCTGGATGAGATAGCTGTTGAATTAGATGGACTATTTCTTTTTTGGCAGTAGCCACTTCAAAAGAATTTGCCACTATAATGAATATTAAGGTCCCAATCAAGCAAAGCATATACTTAATGTTAAACCCATGGGTTTAAAATCTGCATCCCCATGGGAGGAGTTTCTTACCATAAGCAGAAAGTCAGTAAGCTTATGTCCCTTTGTAAATGTTTATTCAACTGCAAATATTCTTGTTATTTCTATACTTGTCTAATTGTCTTAAAAATCCTATTATTTTAATAGCTCTCATCTTGTTATAACATAGCATAATTTTTCTCATTGAACTATAGTCTATTTTCCAAAATATAATTGTATGATTTAATACTGTTAATCTAACCTTCGGTTGATTTTCCTTCATTTTACAGTGAATTCTGAATATATGCCCAGGAATTCTCTCTAAAACAATTTTAAAAACATAAAAATTAAAATGTTTGACAAAATAATTTAAAGCTGTAATTTGTTAAATGCACTGACACTGACAAATGGTTTAAATTAAAATATGTACTGTTTATGAGCAGTCCAGTGTCTGATGAATTATTATAGGCAACAGGCATATAGATTATTACACTGATAAAACACTCTCCATCGCCCTCTTATTTGTGGAAAATCCTATATTGAATCAGGAGAGATTGATTACAAAGCAATAAATCAATCATAGAACTCTAATGCTGTCAGTTTTAATTCTCCTGTACATTGGCATTGATGGATAGCATTGGTTTTGAGGCTTTCCCTATCAATTATTTCTGTGGTATACAGGGAATACTTGAAAATGTTTTAATGCAATTTTAAAGGGCTAGCTTCATAATCAGAGTGGGTCTAAGAAAGTGGTTGCAAAATACTAGATCCTAGTGAAGCCGAAGATCTCTTCATAGTGTTTTACCAGCTGTGGATGTGTGTGATATTGTACCAGAATCTACATGGAGCAAAATCTACCCAAAGGTATTAGATGTGCATGTGTGCCATGTCTCAGGATAGGAAATGGCCCAATTTGACTGTTAGAGTTGTTCTCTTCCTTTGATTTGTCATTCTTCAGTCTATATTAGAGCAGTGTTAGGCATATATTAAGCAGGTTCGTGCTTTGAATAATTTAACATGGGTTCAGTGAAGTCAATGATCTGTCCCTTTTGTGATTTGTATGGTAAGTACTCAGTTCTTCCCCTTTGCCCGTCCCGTAGATTATGAAGGGCTGAACAGCTCTTGTTAGGTGCTAGGAGCTTTGTGATGCCAGGACAGCCTTGGATTTTAATGGACAGAAGATATAGCCCCAAGGGACTGCAAGGACTACGGAGACACAGTATAACATCCTGTCACTTTTGCTCTCAAAATTTTACAGTCCTTGCACAGACAGATCTCCCACTGAGGAGACCAGCACATGTAGGAATTAAACTGTGAGGCCCTAATAGTTCCTTCATACATCAACTTTTCTTTTGTTCTTACTTTAAAGTGAAGGCTATGGGGGACTATATTAGGCACTAAAATAAACAGAAAGTAGCTGAGTCATTTCCAGTTTATGTAGCTTGAATAATAGCCTATGCATGTAGCTTGAACATGCCTATGCATGTATTAGTCTTTGTGCACAGAAATATGGGAGTCCCTAAGGTTAAAAGTAGGTCTGTGTTTAAGTTGTGTCTGACCATTTTAATCCATGTTTCCGTCAAGCAGAACCGTAACAAATAAGCGCGAGTGAAATGCTGGGAGCTCTGGAAAACCTGGAAGTAGCCAAAAGTATTGCTTAAACTGCTAAAGGGTCAAGCAGCTCTTGTAAGGTGCTGGGGGCTTTGCAGTGCACCACTGAATGCTGGGGCAGCCTTGGATTTTAATGGGCAGAGGATATAGCCCCACAATTCCCACTGCTTTAGAAGAGGAGGTAAACAAGCCTTTTCCCTTATAGATAACCATTCCAAAACAACAACTTCCTGTTAGAGGAAGGTCTAATTTGGGAAGGTGCGAATATAAATGCACATTATGGCTGAAAACTGGAGTTTATTACAAAGGCTGTTACCATCCGTATTGGTGCAGAAGACTCCATCTCTCAACCTTCTTCTCCCATCCACTATAAAAAAAAAAACCCCAGATCCTATAGGAATGGTACAGAGAAGACACTGGTGAAGTGGCCTTTCCTGCTAATTCCCATGAGGTTGTAATCATGTATGTTAGTTGAGCAATTCCCTCGGGCTCAAATCTTGAAGACAGAAGTGCCAAATGAATGTGAATCTGAATGGATGAGCCCTCTTTTGTGTCTATCACAAGACCATCGCACAGTTTGACACAGCTAGTCATGGCTGTCAATCTTAGGTCAAGCTCAGTCCAAGGATAGACTTGAGACAGACTTGAAATGTAGCAAAAGCTGTAGGTAAGGAAACTGCACAGACCTTGCCCAGAGCATACCTGAGTCAAATAGACTTTCTTATTTTTACAAGCTTTGGGATGTAATGCTTTAAAGGAAAAAAAAATAACTGTGGGTTTTACATCAATGGCCAGAATTTGCCCCTCAATCCTAATGCAGCACTGAATGGGTACATATAAGGATATAATTTGCTCCTTAGGGCATGGTCACGTGAGGTAAGCTAGGTGGTGAATTTACAGCACATTAACTTTAAGTACAAGATGGCAGACATAAGCGATTTGCATTTACCCCAGGCTAAGGGCATACACAAGGGTAGTTACCAGAGAGTAACTGATGAGGTCTTGCTAAACAGGGACTGATTTTGATCTCACACTCGTTTGTGTCTATTGAACGGGGCTACATGGCAAACTTCTGGATGGCAGTGAAAGGAAGAAATAGGAGTGCAGAGAGCAGGAAAAGGGGACATGGAAATAAAAGGAGGGATGAAAAAGAAAAAAACCAGGCACAAGTCTGCGGTATTTTTTAGGTTGCTGGAAAGGTTCAAGTGTGGTTGTAGTGACAAAGTGCTACTCTTCTGGTATGCACAAGAAGGATTCGTAAGGGTGCACACAGCAGTATAGCAAACCTAAAAGGAGCTGCATGACTCAAAGCAGTTTGAAAACTACAGCTTGAGGCCACTCTATAAAATGTGGTTGGCATCACCCTCATGTCCTCCTCTCTGCCTCTTCCCTTGGTTTTGAAAAGAATGAGTCTAGCTTAGTGCCATTAAAGTACACTTGTGGAAACATACCCTTGGGACATGATTCCCAGCTTTGGATCCCGAGTGGATAGACAGACTTCCTTTGCTACCACGAGTCAGCCACCTAAGCTGATAACATTTCATATACACCCATGTGCCCTGTGTTTCTTCTTGGCTACTCCTAGGCAACTTCCTGCTCAGTGGGCATGTCTACATGTGCAAATAATCCAGGAGCAGTTTACTCAAGAGTAAATTACTCTAAAGTAAACTTTTCTGGGTATGTGTCTACACGTTCAGACATGCAGGAGTAGATTTGCTGCCCATGGCAGCAATATGCTGCCACCTCTGCCAGCCTGCAGCATTGGCTTCCTGCAGCAGTCAGGAGAAAGGCCCTGGGAGTTGCCTTCTGCCAGGGTGGGCTCCTCCACTGAAGCCTGGGCAGGGACAATGTCATGGGGCCTGGGCTGGGAGAGCCTTATCTCCCAGTGCCAGCTCCATGGTTGTGGGGCCATTGCTGGGAGATCCTTCTCTCCCAGCCCAGGCCCCAGGACCATGGAGCTCAGGCTGGGTGGGAAGGATCTCCCAACAGTGATCCCATGACCACAAAACTGGCTGTGGGAGAGAAGAATCTCCCAGTACCAGCCCCATGACCACAGAGCTCAGGCTGGGAGAGAAGGATCTCCCAGCCCCAGCCTCATGATCATGATCACAGAGTGGAGGCTGGGAGCTCCATGCTGCCTGCCCGGGCTCCAGGGATGGAGCCTGCCCCAGCAGCAGGCAGCCCTCAGGGGCAGGGAGCAATATCCCCCTGCTGCCCGGCTGACCGGGAGCCAATGTGCTTCCAGTCGGGTATCTACACGTGCGCTACTGGACACTGAGTAATCAAGAGTTAATTTGCTACGTGCATTTGCAGGTAGCAAACTTACTCGTGATTGGAGCCAAACACTGCACATTAAGCATCTGTACGTGTAGATGGTGCTGCTCACTGCACAGTAATTAGCTCTAATCTCAAATAAAGCATCTTGTGTAGATATGCCCAGTGTATAGATGTTTTGGCACAGAGGCATCCAATTCTCCCTATGGGCACCTAACTCTGAGCTTTGCATTCCCTCCATGGTGCCTAAAGGGTATACATTGTGTACCTAATTCAGAGATGCCTACCTCCTTCTTCGGATCTATCCCTTTGCTGTTTGTGGTTTATCTAATTCTTCCCTGTTATTAAAGGAATAGTCATCTGGAGGAATTCCATTCCTCTCAGAAAGTTGGAGGAACCGTCCCCTAGTCATTGTAACAGTTTATGTGTATTGCATCCACTCTTTGCAGTCTTTACCTTCCCTTTTTTCTTAGGGTCATAAGAGATTAGCAAGTACTGCTTTCTCCCTCACTGCTCAGCTCTAACTTGATCCCATTAGCATTAATGGGAGTGACATGCGTGCATGAAGCAGAGAATATACCCTTAAGTCCAAGGCATGGATATTAACAGCAACCTGTGAAACGCAATTTTAGAAGCCACACCATAAAAAGTACAATGAGCAGAAAACTTCCAGTCTCCAAATGAACTGTGCAAAAAAGCTGTATTTTACATTCAAATGCCTTGAGTTTCTATGCCCTAAGTTACACACAGTATAGGTTTGATGGAAATATGACCGAGTGCCTTATTTTAATTCAATTTGTGGTCTACAAAAGGACTAATTTATCAGCTGACGTGTTCTCTGACCTTAAGATATGCTTGTATTCTTTTTGATCTCATCGTGTGTCGTTGATTAACACCCCGTGAAGGTCATACATCACAAGCCATCTTTTCTAACCTTTCAGTGTCCGTCCATTAACAATGAGGGTTTTTCTTTTCTTTTCTCTTTTTTTTTTTTTTTTTTTGAATCCTATCACTCTCACTTGCAACCACCAACTTTTAAGGGAGAGATGCCAACAGTGTCAAATACAGCATGAGCAAGGGTAGAGAGGAACAGGAAGGTTAGTGTCTGTTATGCCAGATCCAGAGAGGCTTAAAATAAATCTCTGGCAAACAACCAGAGAGAGATGAATAAATATTCGTATTATGCACGAGTAGACAGCTTAAAAATATGAAATTCTGACAGGTGCCCATAGGGCTCTTTATTAACATGCTGTTGTCAGAAATTTTGAACTTCAGTGCTTTTCCAAACCAATCAGAATACATTTTTTGTGTGTTCTGTTAGTTCGAAGTGGGAACTACTCTGGCCTTTGAGACCCAAATTCTTGCAAACTTTGCATGTATGGTATGACCTTTAAATTAAAAAAAACAGGTATTGTATCTATAAGGATAAGGAACAGTTCAGCAGACAACATTAGGGGATCTGTAGAACACAGAGTATATTTATATGCTGCATATAAATATTAATTTTCAGACCTTTTTTCCCATTTTAACTGTACCTGAGGCTAAATGTTCCAATTCTTCCATGACAAAAAAAAAAAGACTTGGTACTTGAGGGTTTACATAACAAACAGTGTAAACAGTATTAGGTATATACTGTACAATGCTACTTTATTTGAACTTAATATGAACTTAAGTGGCTAATAGTGACAGCTCTGAGCTAGAAGATAGATTCAGATTGCAAGACCACTCAATAGCAGAACCAAATACATTAAGGAGTTTATATAGCTAGTAAAGGTAACTCGTTTGTGCATCAGTCCAGCCTGCTGTCATCTACCTTTTTAAACTCTGTGGCCCCTACTGCATGTCTGAAGTCCCCTGGAATTATTGCCCAAGTGCTGTACTGTCAGTGGTTCGAGGAGGTCAAGCTTCCTTTGTCTTCCTCGCTGTATTCTTCTATGTCTTGTTTAAATAGACAAATAGGATCCAGTTTGCTTGTAGAACTGTTTTATTACCAGCCACTCCATTTTCACTTCGAAAGCAAGGTTTCTTTGGCAAGCGGTGGTTCAGGAGGGAGCAGAGAAAACAAGCTAATGAAATTACTGCAGATGACAATAGCACATTGCTACTGTTTCCTTTACAAAATGAGATCATTCTTCTGATGCAACTTGCTGCTTACAAGGTACACTAAATGCATGAGTTCGTGACAAAATTAGTTTAGTGCACTTGATCTGTGTAATAGGATTTAGTTTCGTGGCTGAAAAAATGGAACATGAGCAAAAATAACTACTTCGGCTGTTAACTCTCAGTGTAGAGATATGTTGCGGATCCTTGAGATTGTTTGATGTTTGGGGACAGTGACCCTTTCTGTCGCATAAAATAGTCTAAACCTCTGAGTTTAATTGTGCAGCCTGGTTTGGCATGTATAGCTGCATAGGATAATCCTTTATAGTATTCTTATACCAATACTGCTTGTGTTATTGCTTTAGTTTTCACTGGAAATATGAGGTAACATTCTTCTCTGAGTGCCACCTTGTGCAGTATAACGTGGGTATAAAATGCTAAGGAATCAGAGGGGTAATAATTTACATCCACTTTGCGTTCACTGTGCGCTAGTGTAAATAGTAAGATACAGGACATCATTTAGAAGGATCAGTCTGCTGGAAGTAGCATTATTGCTTTCTAGTGTCCTACAGTCCAATAGGTAGAGACTGGGCCTGTGTCAAGCAACTAGTATTCACTGCGGATTCGGGGGACAGTGATTCCATTCGGTGATTCGAATCACCGTCCTGATCCAATTCGGGGGAATCTGATTTGGAGATTCGGCTGCGCGTCTCGATCTTGCCTCGCGCTGCCCGGACCAGGCCGTGGACATCCAGATCCTACTCTATGCCACTCAAATGGGGCGCTGTGCCACCCTGGCTCCAGGCACTCAATCGAGCATGCAGGGCTGTCCTATCTAGCCCATGGCACTTCCCACAGGTCCAGAAATTTGGAGGCACAGAAGCAATGAACACTGCTACCACTCCCCTGTCACCACCAAATTTTTGGACATGTGGAGAGGTCCAAAGGCCATTGGACATGGCTCTAGGAGCTGGGGTTTGAGCGCCTCTGGCTTATACAATATGTCTCTTGTATTTGCACTATACCCAGGGGACCTGGGTAGATTTGTACTATGATATTGTGTCAGAGTGGGCATGGAATACCTGGTTTTCTCACCTTCAAAGATTATGAATACTATAGCAGGCAGCCGCTGATCCTTCTGGATTGTGATGATTGTGTAAGAGGTCCCCAGGATTTGTATGCATATACCTAGGCAGCAGTATGGAGGAGTGGAAGCTGACCAGACCTTCCACGCCCCTTTAGACCATTGAAACCAAGTCTGGACTTTCTGTGCCACGACAGCTGCCATTATGTGTGCATCCAGGAATCGAACCTGGGTCTCCTACATAGCAGACAAGGATTCTACCACAACACGCTATGCCATCCAAAAAAATAACTGGAAAAAAACCTTAGCTCTGTAACTCCAAAGCTCTGTTGCACTAGACAAACACTGCTTTTTAACAGTTAGCCACTTATTCATCTTTCATATTTCAAAAGTTTTCTTCTCAAACTGATTTGTACAGCACACTAGGATTTCTCCAGGTCATTTGTGGTTTAAATTTTCTATAATCTGACTCACAGGCACGTGTTAAGAAGCATACTTACAGCTGAGTAGAACTGCTTATACCTCCTCTTGGCTTGCGAACAACGTTCTTCAGTTGGTCTGAATGACTTTGATACATTCGGTACCCGTCAGCCCTCCTGAAGCTTCAGTGTGCCAAGGCTGTTTATAAATGCATCTACTTGCAGGGTCAGCTCTTTGAACAAAAGCAGGCAAATGCTGAGCCTGTTGTAAAAAGTCCCATCATATTACTGAAAGAAATGCCATGTTCTTACTTCCAAATGGAATTCATTGTCTTGTTTTAGTAGCTTCATGTTGGTGCATTAATTTCAAACATTTTGGTGCAGATTGGGCCAGCTACAGTAGTTAACTAGGACAAGAATTTTATATGACTCCTTTCATTTATGTGGCTGTTTCAGACTCTTTATTGAAATGACATTAACTGGATTGGTTTGATCCCAATTCCATTAAACACTATCCTACTTACCAGTAGCTTTCCTCCAGAGGACACTGAAAGCTTTTTTTCTTTCTGATCACATGAGACTACTGCTGTGTGTGTTGCGCAGCTATCTGATAGTGAGTTATCTGTAACTTTGCTGCTTTCTTTCTGGTCTTACTGTAACCTTATTAGAATTGCCAGTCACGTTTTGGTGATGATGCTAAAATCAGACACATGATTTATTTTTATTTTTTACCGTGCCAAAACAGAGCTGAAAATAGATTGTTGTAATTACTGTTCTGATCGCTGGCTTGTCCAGTCCCCTGGCCTGATATCCAGCACAGTGAAGTAGCAAGCATTGGTGAGCTTTGGTGGATGTCTTCAGAGGCCGATATTATGTATTTGAAATCCCGAGGATACAGGCAGATGCTTATTTGTCTGCCTCCCTCCCTGTATATCCAACCTACTATTGTAGGGCATGTTACATGATAAATGCTAGGAATAAATTTCTACTTATAAGGTGATCATAAAATACAAGTAAAATTTTTCTTAGGTCCCCTGCTAATAGTCCAATTCCCTTGAAAATATTTGCCTATTCTGCTAAATTTCATATTTTTAATTGGACCTACAAATAATCCCAGTATAATTACAGACCCACACCTGTACATACAGTAAGGAGTGTTTATAACACCAAAAAAAACTCCAGTCCTCAGCATATCTACATACTTTCTTATAGTTATAATGTTGCCTTATACTTTAAATCATTTAATTTCATAGTCATAGAAATTCTACAGTGCAGTGGGATGTGAAGGCTGAATATGCTGAATCCTGCATGCGCGTTGGTGTAATGTTTATTTGGGCTCCAGCATCAAGTTTAAATCTAACAGTATGACCACCTGGACCTACTGAGATCAGCACTAGGCTTGGCTTGCACATAACTGATCTATTTCTCAAACAGCGTTAGTGCTGACTGTATCGATAAAAATGTGGTGTGTTCAGCAGCTTTGGCCTTTATCACCTATTGGTCAAAACTATACATGACTTTGTTTTGAGTTATTCCTATGTGCCTCTACAAAAAATTATCAATGAATTACATGTAGTACAGTGACTGTCTTTCCCAGGTTATATGATTGCCCTGGTTTGGCTTGTCGAGACAGTAACTATATAATTTCTGTGCCTTATGGATGTACAATGAGGCTGCAGCTTTTCTGCAAGGGCTTTGGCTCTCTTTGTAGGTGCCTTGATTTTTTTTATCTCTGAATACACATGCAGTGTATTACTATGCATCCCACCAGCTATTATCAGTTACAATTTAGCTGTTGCTTTTTTCTAGGAAAAGCACGATAGAAATTATTCCCTAGACAGGAGAGCGTTTGCATCAAATACTTTACTGACTGAAACCAGTTCATCCCTACAGATACAACTATCTGTGACTACCCTTCAAAAGGGAATAGTTTTGGATGATACCGAAGGCTGAAATAGAAGAGAAAATACCCATTTATAAAGGCATGTACTTCTGTAGCAACCAGAGAGTGAGTCTGGAGCTGTCCAAGGTTTGGGTTCTCATATTGAATGGTGCACTGTATGGCCGACTGGTTTCACACCCTGAATATATACAGTTACCAAACTTAAATAGCTCTGAAAAGGTCAAAGAAGAAGTGTGTGTGTGTGCTTAAATAGTAGGTGATCATTTTAATAAAGTTTTTAAGGGCATACATTTTAAGCAGCTAAAAAGTGAACAAGCCATAATAGACACCCAGGTAATTATATGTGTAGTGTTAATGTCCAGTAGCTGTCACTCTGATCTTGGCGTGTTAACCTTGCATTAAGGAGCAGTGTATTTATCAGGTGCTTATATGAAGCTAGGTTATGACTTCTTCTGTGGGCCATTAAAAGCCCGGTGATATTATTTTAGAGTGGTGCCTAGTTTCAAGCCAAATCCCAATGTGCGCACTTATATGGTGCTGACTAAAATCCACTGTAGGTCAATTTGGATAAAATCGTCTTTTCTTCGCTTAAAGTTCAGTAGTCCTTTTGATTCCAAATTTTATTTCAGACTTGACAGGTGCATTCAGTTTATGCATGCAGTCCCTTAATAATCCATGTCTTAATAATACATAGCACATAAAGAGCTTGTATTTCATCTGAGGCTTAAAAAAAGTGCTTTAGAAACATTAAGTTAACCTCGTAACAGTGCGGTGAGGGTAAAGTAACCATCTCTTTATTTCAAAATTTCCATTTTACAGGTAGGCAAGATGAAGCACAGGGGATGTCATTTGTTCAAGTCCCAGGGTAAAGCAGTGGCAAAGCAAGGAACAGAATCCACAAACCATGCTGTAACCTTCCATTCATAATCCCGCTCAGTACTTGAAGGCAGTATTAAAGAGCTGCTGAAAATGTGACAGATTAGAGTATAAAAGGCATGCATGCCATGGGATGGATGGTTTCTCCATTCCCATAGCTCTTGTTAGAATGTCCTTTTGCTTTTGGTTTTCTTAATGCCAGCATGTCAAGCCGCACAGCCATGGACCATTAGCACTGTGCTGTAGTACAGAAAGGTCAGTAACCTTCCATAAAATTTGATCAAGGCTATGGCAAGGGCGATAGCTCACTGAATATTTCCTTCACTTCAGGCCCAGTCCAACTACCATTGAGTTTTTTCATTGACTTCTTCAGGACTCGGTCAATTCCTTACTTGGTTAACTGTTTATTGTTATGCATTAGTATTTGTATTCCTTTAGCTGATAGCCACTGGCAAGCAGAAGGTGCTTTGAGAAATGTCTGGTTCTTTCTTTTGCAAACGAAATAAGGTCAGCTTTTAAGGGATTCAGACTGTAAATGGAACAGAAACGGGCTCAATTAAACTGTAAAATACTAATACTTGGCACTTTAGGAGAGGCTGCTGAAATGAAACGGATGACTTTTTTTTTTTCCTTGTATACACTTACTGATCATAACAAATAAAACTTGTAAACATAATACAACTGTTTAGCTTCATTAAATTTGTAGCAGACAATTAATTTTTTCAGGCAATTCAAATGGTCTTCTGTAGTTCTGATTCAGTTTAATTGAACATATTACCACAAGCAGATAATAAGAAATATATTGAAGATATCCATCTGGCTTGCATTGAAAACCTTGTGCATTTCATTCTGCACGCCCGTCACAGGCCTTACTAATTGCCTCATTTTAGCTGTTTTACAATCAGTATGATTTAGCCATTAATGTGATAAAAGTCATGCTGGAGAAGTGCTAGATATTAAAAAGCATAGATCTCTGACCTATCTCTCTTGCCAGTTTTGGACTTATCTCTAACATTATTAAAGTTATATTTTTAAAAGCAGAAATAAAAATATATTGACGCCCTTTAAGTGTCCTTTTCAGTTCACTTTGTTATTTTGCCTCTCAACTGATTTAGAGGGAGCCTGGTGCTGGGAAATGTTTACTCTCTAAAATGTTAAATTCAGGACCCTCCGCCCCCCCCCACACACACACACACACACACTCGCACACACTCACACACCTCTGCTGTAATACTTCAGTCACTTAAGTGGCTTTCAAACAGATAATTGCATGACTAAATAAGGAAGTCAAGACAGGAGCAAGTGGCTGACATTTCTAAGGATTTCTGTTTCAGTATATAAAATGTTTGGGAAAATGACTCTTTTAAAGAGAGGTCAGCCATTATGTCTACATCCACTGTAGAAAGAGAGAGAGGCTTTTCCATTTGTCTTCCCATATTTTTTAGCTTAGGCCCACAAGGCACAGCTAACAAATTTACAGAACCTCACGTGTGAAGACTAAATGGCATTACAATGTCTCCTACCATAAAAACAAAAGACTTAGAATAATTCATGAAAAAAGGCTCATGCCTTTCATTTTAGGAATTTACTTACCTTCCTAGAGAAAGGACCAAGTTCAGGACTTCTCCCTTTGTTTCACTGTCAGTAGATGATTGAGTCGATTGGCTTGTCACGGAAGATCAAATCTATGCAGCAGTTCAAAAAGGAGAGGAACTACAGGTGAAACACAGGCTTTTAGTGAAATGAAAGCAGGTTAATTAACACTTTTTTCATCAATTTGCCCTGATTTAATTTAACACTAACCATTTCAGAAAGGTTAAAAATATTTTGCAGTTTTATTATGATCAATGAAAGTTCAATGCTGTTAAAATGAATGAATTCTCGAAGTACAGAGAGCAGGTTTCTGATTTGTATTTCAAATCTACATCTGATTCTGTGTCCGATTAAAGAGGCTGGGATATGTTTCTGGGGGGGACAGGGTTACAGAAAAGGGAGTTCAGGTAGGGGCCGTGATATGTAGAGTTGTGTTTGGTGTCCCTGGGTTTCAGAACGTGTTTGATTTTTCCTGTATTTCGGGGGTGGTTCTCATTTCCCCATGGGATCTGGGAAGAAACTCCCTCCTGTTGTTACAAGTATCAGGGATTATTTTCGCCTTTCTCAGAAGCATTGGCTGCTGAATGCAGCCCAGGGATTTTAATTGGGATCCTCCTGCTTAGAAATCCAGAGATTCCTGGTGAGAGGGCCTTGCCCTTCCCCTCATGGTCAGGCTGATCACCAGATTTGGGATCAGGAAGGAACTTTCTGCAAATCTGCATGGACTGTTGCAGGCTTTGCCGTCCTCTGCACCTGAGGGCATGGCCCTCTTTGCTGGATGTCTCAAGTGCATTTTAACAGCCGTGGTAGTGGCAGGACACAGACAGTTTCCTCCCCGCTCTGCTTTACCTGTAGCAGGTCAGGGTGTTTTGAGTGTCTTTGGGCTACATGCCTTGCAGTTTTGTGATGGGGCTGTGTGTGTAGTTTTAGGAATAATTTAATCAAGCACTTGTATGGGATAGTTTGGTAGGGGTGATCCTGCCTTGAGCAGGGGGCTGAACTAGGTGACCTCCTGAGGGCCCTTCCAGCCCTATAATCCTATAATATAACTTGTCTTTTACATGGAATTATTTTTCTGTTTCCTTGGCACATGCCAAATGAAAACTGTTATAATTTCATAGCTAGGCGAGACGTGTAAAGAGCAGCAAGGGGCTGTTAGCTGAAGATTATCGCCATGCTGAGTATGTTTACAGATTCAGAGCAATGGGAATATGTTTGGCTTCTCACTCTACCCCCTTTCCAAGTGATCAGGAATAGGAAGTTAGCTCAACCACTGAAGGAACTGGGAATATTTGTAAATTGTAGCATATGGGAAAATCTTAGAAACCTGCAAGTCAGGCAGTGACATCCTGCGGAGAAGGCCGCATGTGTTTGATAGATGAAGTCAGCTGGAGGCAGCTGAGAGGAGAGGTGGGAGCGGATTGACCTTCCCTGTGTCAGTAGGCTCTGATGGTGAACCACGTACACCGCTGACTCGAAGCAGATGTCGGTGAGATGAGCCTAGGCAAAACATTGCTTTCCCAATTGGGTGCAGCTGAACTAGTAGGCATCGGAGTCCTTTTATGGGCTTAAAGGAGCCGAATGAATTTACAGCAAGTGAAGCTCTAGCTCAGCAAGTTTGGATAGTTGTTCCTATGATTGCTTGGATTTATAGAAAGGTCAGTTTGATGATGGTGCTCCTGGGCATACCATTTCTGTAATCCCAGATCCCCTTACGTATTTGTGGGTAACTTATTTGACTTTAAGTCCACAGAATGCCGTCCCCTCCATATCCCAGTAGAGAACAAGAGGTCAGATCTCCATAGAAGTGGAGAACTTATAGATCTTAAGAGGGGAAGACCAGGATTTCTATTTATCTCCATCGCCACAGCAGCATGACTTCCTCAAGAGAGCAACATGACAAATAGTATCATCGTTATCTCATGTTACTAGATTCCAGTATGGAAGGACATCACAGAGAGGAGCTATGCAGCTAACCAAGACCCCTTTGCCTGTGTGCAGTCTTGCCTTGAAGAGGTGGGGTTGCTTTCCACAGAGTCGACGTTCTTGCCAATTTGGCAGCCCACTTTGACTCCCGGTTCACCTTATTGAAGGGTGGAGAGTACTGAGACCAAAGTGAAAAAATGTACTTTAAATTTCCAATGGGCTGCCTCCAGTTCTGGGGGTGAGATGAAGTGAGCTACTACAAAAACTACAGAGCTCCCAGGTAGATTAAAAGACAAAAATACCAAAGTCCCCACCAGGCATGGAAACTGCTAAGAGGACATTTTCATTGGATGGTTTTGTTTGTAGTGTTTTGTTTGTCTTTTCTCCACTTGTGTCCTTTGGTCTTTTTAAAAATGTGGAAATTCAGTATCCATCTGGTTTTCAATTTCCAAATTGTTTTCCTTTTTGGGTTGAGTAAAA